>NC_090890.1:50449940-50467440 GCF_036669925.1 Montipora capricornis | reverse complement strand
TGATGAATTACATTCGTACCGTGTAGTAACGCAAGTAACACATTCCATACCTTGTTTAGCGTCCACTACTCAGGGCTTGAAATTTGCATTTTTTGAGGTAGAAAGTTCCATCAGTTTCCACAGTGATCAAGAGGGATTGAACCGGGTCTGTTCCTGAGAAAAAAAGGAATTCAACATACGATTATCTCATAGCATTGTTTGAGTATTGATTGTTCGAAGGAATAACTTAAGTAGCCTGCAAAGGACAAAATGCGTCTCCGCTGTTTTTGGAGTTTTAAAGGGAACCTCCACTAAAACAACAAAGTGACTTTAAACCACAGAACATAATGTTTACAATTGGAATTGCTCAATCTTTTTCCAATGATAACGTTTGTATTCGAGAAAAATAAATTCCAAAAACGCTTATTTTGGCTTTCAAATTTCCTGGGCGCCGCCATCTTGAATAATTGTGACGTAACTTGGTTGCCCTATTGTTCTGATACAAAGAGCGATTGTTCTGGAACAATAGGGCAACCAAGTTACGTCACAATTATTCAAGATGGCGGCGCCCGGGAAATTTGAAAGCCAAAATAAGCGTTTTTGGAATTTATTTTTCTCAAATACAAACGCTTTCATTGGAAAAAGATTGAGCAATTCCAATTGTAAACATTATGTTCTGTGGTTTAAAGTTATTTTGTTATTTTAGTGGAGGTTCCCTTTAAAGCTAAACGATGTTTTGTGATTCTTACCTAATATCATACGGATATAATAAATGCTTTATTGACTTCAAACAGACTTGAAAGTCATTCTTCCAAACTTAAAATCACTTCAATGGTTAACTCTGTTAATACACCCACAACTTTTAGTCTGGGAAAAGTAACGAGATCAATTAGGAAAACAGGAAGTTGTAATTTTCTCTCCCAGTCGTCACACCTTATGTGAGTTAAATTAAGCAACTAAAAACTAGGGGTAATCGGAGCTTTATAGGAGACTGCGTTCGACAGGGAAGAGTTGAGGGGGAAGGATGGATGGTTCTTGTGAATCAAGCTGAAAAATATATGGGGATGTGGGAAATGGGTTGAAAAAATTTACTTCACTTTGTCAACAAGTTGATGATTGGATGGTCTTAGAAAAATAACCGAGAAAATTATCAGCTCTCAAGCAATATACCCTCTTTTACACCCTTTTCGAGAAATTAATCAAGAGGAACAATGCCAGGACACGTACACAAGTTAAAAGGAGCATCATAAACTGTATAAATAATATTATTAACCACTTGTACGTCTCCTTCCTCGGGAATTGGACAAAAGAAATCAATGGGAAGAATTCCGGATAGTATACATCTATCCCAGCCTTTGTCAACCTCTCCAAAAACAAAGTGCCTTCCACACACCCAGTGGTAAGATCGTCTCTATTTATCCCTAAAATCCAACGTGGTCTCCTCTCTCTGGAAAACTTTTGCGCTTTTTTACCTTTATTTGTTACTATGAAAGGAACCCTTGCGAAGTAAACTCCTTTGTCCTGTCCACTTTTGCTCGCACAGCCTACTATCGTGAACATAACCATCCACCCCGCAGACAACGCTTTTGTTTGATTAGGGTTTTGGTACACTAATATGGCGGCGTAGCAACGGTTGCTATGATTTTCTTCAAGCTTGTGAAAACGATCCAGAGCTTTAGATTCTAGGACGGGAATGAGTACGAGTACGAGATTTTCTCATAGAACATCACTGAGCGTGCGCAAACCAGCGTCATTTTGACGGGAAAAACGTAATGCCGTCGCCATTTTAGTACGAGGTTTTGCAAAAATGTCGTCGTGTCAAAACAAGTCAACAACACGGTAGTAGTTGCTGATTTCAATCAGGAAAAAGGTTCAGTTACCAGCAATAAGATAACTGAGCAACCTATACCAAAAGTGCTAAGGAAATAATGAGGAGTGAATTCAGATCAAAGAATAAAAAAAGTCAGCAAAAGTCTATCAAACCACACCCGTGTTACACAATCTAAATGGGTAATACCCATATAATCTAAATTTAGATCAGTGGGTGCAAGCCATCTCAGATGATCATCCGAGTCATCCAAGCAACTCATTAAATATGCGTTTCCTCTTTCACTTCAATTACATGAAGTTTACCCTATACTTAGAAATTTTCTCGTCAGGAAAAAAAAAAAGGGGAAAAAAATGTTAAAAAAAAGAATTTTTTTGTTTAAGATGATCGACGGACATGGATGACAAAAAGGTGAAACCTAGTCCGTTAGCCACGCGTAGGGAATCATCGATAACCACCACACCATCGAAGCACGCTGCTGAATTGAGGCGAATTTTTATAATAATTAAATAGAGACCCATTACCAATATTGGAAGCCAATCGATTAAAGATGGGTACTTACTTAGAATGGACGTTTAGACTTAAACAGAGTTTATCAGCACTATTCAAAATGGGTGCTTAGACCTAAATACGGTGCATACATGGTTGGATGACTCGGATGATCATCTGAGATGGCTTGCACCCATTGATCTAAATTTAGATTTCGGTATTTCCCATTAAGATTGTGTAATACTGGTGCAAACCACGTTCTTTATGCCAAGAATTGGCTCATTTGAGCATTCTGTACGGATAAAATATAAACTTCAATTAAACCATTTAATTCGAGTAGCCGTAAACAAACACGCCTACCTTCGCGTCACCTCGACGAGCTCACAGTATATAGCAGCTGTAAACTCAAAATTTGGCAGGACTAAAGACAAGGAATCAAGCTACCTTTGGAAACAATTGCTTTTTACTCAGTTTCATTTGTGGCGCGAAAATTAAACATTGAACAAAAAGTGGCCGATAACTGGGCCCCATACTGTACTCGTGTTTCCAACAACATGGGTGGAAATTCGGCTTTCTCCTGATGCATTTTCCCGTGGGAAAGTTACTTAAATTAACTGCGAGGGACGAGGCTGTTTGCAACACTTAATTTGGTTTACACGTTTCGATTTCCTATCTTAGTTCCGTGCATTACTCACCATGTTTTACTTACTTGAAGGAACCTAGTAGACGTTCAGTAAACTTTTGAAAGATGAACGCAGATCGATAGTAGTAGACCTTCAGGATATCGACAGAGGACCTTCAGCAAACTCTTAAAATAGAAGACCTTCAGCGGACTCTTACATGAAATACTTGGAACAAAACATCTTATTCCCAAAGGGTTTAACTTAAGGTCAAAGCCGAATTGGTCTTTAGACCTTATTCGCATGTAAATTTTGTTTTTCCAATTCAGATCATATGATCCTTTGTTTTGTTCATTAAAAAGAGTGCGTGCAGACATATTCATGCTTGCATGCACCCTTTTTAATGAACAGGACAATAAATCAAGTCTCCTAAGTAGTATCACATGATTTGTATTGGGAAAGCGAATAAAGTCTACTGCTGGAATGATCAGTCAACTATAAGAATCGATTTTGCAAAACCTTTTTAAAGAAATGTTAACGATAAAAAAAATATTATTATGACGTTTCGGTGCAACATTATCAAATGTAAACGGAAAGAAGAAAAAAGTTTAGTGTTAAATAAATTTCAGTTGCGAAGTATAGGAATGAGTCCGGCTGCTTGCCAGACTACTTTGGCAATTTGTTACTTAAGTGATTCTAAAGACTTGAATGTTTGTGTATGTTTACAATAATACCAGCACAAAATATAATTGGTTGTCATGCCAAAAGACAAGGGCATGGTCGCGTTTAATCAATTTGGTTTCCACGATCACGAGCATGTTTCGGTGATTTATCTTTTGCTGCATTTTTGGAAGCTAGTCATTGCTAATGCGGAATTATCGAGAGTTTCTAAAAAGGCAGGAAGATATGTTTTTGAAAACAAAGGAATTGAGTTTCATATGACGTTTATGGAGCACATTCAAATTGACGAAAAGCAAATTTTAATCCCATATGGGCCAACACTTATATATCATTTAAAGGAAAAACGATTGGGAATACACATCGCAAATATATTAGGTAGCCATTAGCGGACAATCAATGTTAACCCGAACGAAACTAACCGACCCCTATCCAGCTTCATTATTTTAATTCATCTGGCCTTGGACAATTAATCCTAAAGCTGTCTACTCACAAGAGCGTTTGCAAGGAGCGTCCACTGTATAGTACTCTAAAAAAACACGATCCTCAGGCTTTTAATCTTGCCGCTGCATTGGACACCTTGAGCAATACATTTTGTAAACTATGTGCATTTTAACAATGTGAGAAAAGTGAATCCAATACATCCACTGTGTGAGTGCCTTTTTTTTTTTACTATGAAGGGACAGTCAATCGGCTACACTTACATTTCACTGTTATCCTTATAATAAATCAATGCGGAAAGGGACAGCATTGACTACTCCCTGCATCATCATTAAAATCACAGAGAATTTTAGACTTCAAATATCCTTTTACTCAAGTTAAGGCAGACGCATCATATTTGGGTTATACTCGAATTATGCGAATGATACGAAGCACTTAGCAGATCATCTGATCCTCTTGCGGAATACTGTGATGACTGATTGACTGGTTTCCAAGGTCGGCTTCCCTTTGAAATCTCGGTGACAACACGAACTTATGATTTCTGGGACAGATTTCTTTATTTCTATTGATATTGGTGAAAATTGAAGCATCGAAACGAAGTGAAATATTTGCTGACGAATCACATTCTTAACTTCAACAAATCCCATACCTTGTTTCGCGCGCACCTTTCTCTTTTTTTTCAAAGTAGAAACTTTAATCCGTGCATACAGCGATCTAGAAGGATTGGACAGGATCTGTTCCTGAGACAAAAAGGAATGCAACATAAAGTTTAACTCAAAAGTCATTGTAATGTTTGCGGATGGACTGTTTGAAAGAATCAGTTAAATTGAACGAGAAGCCTGTAATTACAAAAGACAAAACACATCTCCGCTGTTCTTTAGTGCTAAAACAGTAAACGATGCTTTGTGACTCTTACATAATACCATATGGATGGAATACACACATGAGTTTAAGCAGACTTGAAACCTAAACCTTTCTCAAACTTTACGTCACTCCAATGATTACCTACTCTGGTGCACCCACGATTAACTTTTGTCAACTTATGGTCTGGGAAAGTCAAACCCAAGATCAATTAGGATAACAGGAAGTTATAATTTTCTTTCCCAGGCGTGACGCGTTATGAGATGCATAAGTAAAATGATTTATAACGTGGTAAAATAATGTTCGCATGAGAAGCGTAGTATCTCACGAAAGCCGATGAAAAGCCGGGCTAGAATGAAAAAATATTAGTTATTTAATAGCGAACCAGTTTCAGTCCGAGTCAGTCAAGAAAAATTCTTCAAAACGTTTTCATAATATAGATCATAGTATCCTCACCATGCAGCATCTAAATTATCAGAGTTCCCAGACCTTTTTTCATAATTATAGTCTAAACTTGTAAAGTATTTTGAGGCTACATCGCAGAGGTTCAAATAAACTGCCATCTTTGAGGGGTTTGAACATTGAAAGAAGAATCACATTCAGTGGACAGCTGTTGCTTCGTTCCAATGTCAAAATCAAGATAAGTAGTTATTACGTAACTTATAACAACGATAAGAAACCCAAGCACTTTTAAGGCTAACATGAGCCTGCCATTTTGTTAAATTAACAAAGTCAACTGGGGAGCTTTTATCTGACCAAAAAGCTTTTGTGCTCTGTCAATCACTGTAAGAAATTACTCATCCAGTCCATTCAAACTCGGTTTCTAGAAAAATCTTCCCAATGCCTGTAAAGAACGCTTTTACTCTCTTACAATGGACACAAAGAACGATACAAAAGAAAAATAGACCCTAACTCTAAAAACAATAGAGCTGCGTCCTAAAGAGATCCCATGAACTAAAGGTTGTAAAGAGCTGCGTCCTATCTCGAGAGATTTATTTTAAAAAATGGAGTTAAATCAGCTTGCAAGCGAGTCGCTGGGTAAGTACGCACCTAATGAAAGATCGCTTTAAAAAATCGGGGTTAAATCAGCTTTAAATTGAGTTTACGCGTTTAAAACAATCACTAATCGAAAGCAAACTCTAATTTCAACTAAACCACGCAAAATTATTGCCACATTAGACGTGATTAGTATAAAAATCTGGGAGACACCATTGTCCTGGCACGCCGTCCGTGTTTCAAAAACGCGCGTGCTTTACCAGTCTGCCAAACTGTCGAGCAATCATTGGATCGAGCGATATATAAGATAACTTTGTTGTTTGTTCTTATGAACAGAACGATGCACTTTGTTGATTCTTTCAAACAATCTGGTGCATTTTGCCAAAGCCGCTTCATTCTGGCCAAACGCGTTTACGTAAACGACGGGAAAAATCGAATGATTGCGAGCCCCCTCCACTATGAAGGCTTAAACATGATTCCAGAAACAGTATAGACTAGCAAAAGTGTCTGGCAAACGTAAAACCCACTGTTAAATTGCAGCGTATGAACAAAAACGGATTACAATGAAGAAGAAGACGAGC
The DNA here is from genome assembly GCF_036669925.1 of Montipora capricornis. NCBI lineage: Eukaryota > Metazoa > Cnidaria > Anthozoa > Scleractinia > Acroporidae > Montipora > Montipora capricornis. The sequence continues at coordinate 50,460,967 of NC_090890.1, read as the reverse complement.
CGACTTCGGAGAGACGTAAACACCTTAGACTACTTATTCTTTTGGTTTCACTTCATTGAGCACCTTTTAAAAATATGATTTTCATTGCACAGTACTCAGTCTGCTTTATATAATCTTCTACGTCGACAAGAGGACCCTCCTCTCGTCTTTCCCACACTCTACCATGTTTAGTGCTTCAACAATACCTCAGATCTCTCAGAATGCACTATAATAGGATATAAATTAACAATAAACTGAACATCATGAACACCAGTTCTATCATCAACATAGCATGACTGGCATCTTTTTCTAATCATCGTTCCAAGCGACATTTAGAGAGTCAGCTTTTAATTACGCCTAATTCTTAAGTTTTCCAACAAATGTCTTTCTTACCTTTTTTACAAGTCTCACACCAGCAAGATCATTATTCGGATAAGTCAGTTTGCCAGAGACGATTCGGTGCCTTAGGCCACAAAGAGCTCAGTGCTGTGCTGGGGCGCCAATCTTCTAAAAGCGAATATAAAAATGTAAGCACTACATTATTCGTGGAATGGAACCTGGTAAAATCACGCGAATCTCACCCACCCGTTCGTAATACTGAGCGAACGATGTGCTTCTTTTAATGAAACCGAATAAAATTTAGATTTGAAGTCCTGTGTCCAAATTTCAAAATGATTGATCAGTTCCTTGCCAAACAAAAGAAAACAATAAAACACGATGGGCGTAAAATTACTACACTAATATATTCTTCTGAGGAGATCACGAAGAAATCCATAAATATCCCGCCTTCTATCAAAATTTATATGTGTCACTGACAAACTACAGTAAAGTAATTTAAATGGGTAGAATCTGGTGGAACTTAAGTGAATAGAACAGCGAGACAAACGCACAAAAATGTTTACATTTAAATCGGATGAATTGTTCGCGTGTCCAGCATGTATCACATACACGAGCGAACGCACACAATAGGTCACGCAAACTAGCTACCAACCTGCGCAATGAGAGAGTAAGGCGGGGTTAAGAACTCGACTGTTATAAAGGAAGGAATGTAGATTTGCTAGGAGATACATACCTTTTTGTGCAATAAAAATGGCAGGCTGAATAAAACTATGCGATTATTTTGAGGATTCGTATATTGATGTGCATAAAATTTTCACTTTAATGGTCCTTGATTACTTGACAAGCTACATCAGTGATTAACTTTCTTTCCATCATTCTTTTTAACCGGTAAACGCAGTGCTTTTTAACTGATCATTATACTTGAGAGCGTCCAGATTGAGTTCTTCGAACCGGCGTCTAACTAGACAGAAGCTCAGAAATCATACCCAACTTTTCGCTTTCGCGTTTAATCCTTCCCTAACCGCCTTTTAACCGGTTTGACTGTTTTTTTTTAGGAAGTGTGAAGTGAAGTGAAGTGAAGCTATTAGTCTCTTCCCTCTGGAATTTTCAGGACTAATTTACAATGCTTTATGGGGGACTTTAGCCAGACTGTTTATTACGCAGTTTACAATTAATTTTAGGAAGTGAAAGATACCCCCGTCCAGACGACAACACCGGGGACTATGTCCCCTACTCTTATCGAATAGTGAGTGGGTTCTTTAACGTCCCATACTATTTAATTTCCATTAAGGGCTATGAGCCGGGACCTCCGGTTTAAAGTCCTTGTCCGAGAAGACTTGAAAGTCTAACCATTTGCAGATGTAGGGTGCGTTCGATTGACCCTATTCCGGAATAAGAATATGTGGAGTGATGACTACAATGGTATGTTTGGCGCATTTCGAAGCTGCAAGGATGATAAAAATATGTTTAAAATAGCATTTTAGCAAATGTTTGACAATTTTAATGTGAATCTCCGCAAAAACAAAGGATTTCCAACTTGTATTCCATGTATTCCTATTCCGGAATACGGTCAATCGAACGCACCCTTAATTACAAAGGCAACACTTTCTCAATCAGTTATTTTAACACCTCGAGTGTTGGTCCCGCCGGAGTCAGACTCACGACCTCCCGCATGACAGCCCGATGCTCAACCAACTGAGCCACTGGTGTTTACGTCCATATTGTAACATTTAGTGTCACTCAGGGTTAGACATGGGATTTCACACGTTCTTAAGAAAAGGGTTCGAACCCTGGCCAGATCAACACTCAGGATCTTAAAATAACTGAGCAGAAAGTGCTGCCTTTGTAACTACATCTGCAAATGGTTAGACTTTTGAGTCTTCTCGGATAGGGGCTATAAACCGTAGGCCCCGTCTCAAAATTATATTTTATGTTCATATAAGTGCCCTGTGGAAAGTTATAGAACCCACACACTACAGTAAACACCCGCATATAAGAACAAGTGGATTAAGAACATCAGGCTGAAATTTGGCCAATAAATCACGATGTAAATAAAAACAAATTCAGCCTGATAAAACATGTTCTTAATACAAAGGGAAAGGGTATTAGGATAAGGAAACATTACAATAGAAAAGTTACCTAGTCCACATTATGAAGTCGCTATCATTCCCCGACCCTGAAAAATAACAAATAGTGATTCTACAAATTATTTATGAGACATGAGTGCTAGTTGATCACGCGAAACTCTGTGAATATTTGCTGACATGTGTGCTTGTTGCAAGAGAGCCTAGTTGGCTTAACGGCCGTTTTTGGGAGAAGGTTTTGTTACATCTCTAAAATCGGCTGCATTCTTGGTCCGAAATATAAATACGTGTCAATATAACGCGTCTTCGTACTTTCTTTTCTAATTTTACCATATTTTTGTCCAAGACGTAAATGATCGTGATCAGATTGGGCTGGTTTTGCTTCTAAGGGTCTCCACTGTATGATCTGGCCGGCAGACTGGTGAGCCGACCTAGCCCAGTGTTCCACGGTCGAGCTAACTAGTTGCACAAATTAAACAAAAGCTGAATTCCGTGGCAAAGGGGCCTTGTATGTTAGTGGAGATCTTGGTATAGTCATGCAGGACTGCAGAAAGCCGAGATTCCAGCCCAGTTAGCAGAATAGCGATGATCTAACCTCAAGGTCGTGGGTCGTGGATTAGAGCTTTTCTCTGTCCTTTTGTGTGCCCAATTCCATTTGCAGGGGTAACGCTCAGATGATTTACATGGGGAGAATATAGCACTTCACATGACCCTCAAATAGTTAATTGTGTTGAAATATTAGTGCTACACGGCCAACGTTTGAAAAAAACGTAACCCTTTCCTTGTTTCTTTTCTGATTAGCCTACAGTGAATTTTCGAAATCAGTGCCTCACTACTTCATACCTGCAGATTAGTGGCTAATCATGTCAAAGACACTTGGGGTGCTTTCCATTCAACCCAAAATTTTGGTTGGTACATCAAATGGAACGGACTATCTTGGCTTGGTCCCACCTGAAGATTTGAAACCAGCTTTGAAGGTGGCCCACTTTGACCGGTCGGACCGAAATTTCGCTTTTCATTTGACGAATTTGTTGTTCCCAGTACAGCTGTTATGTACCCTACTTGCAAAGACAAAATGACGGAATGCAATCATTCAATGTACGAGTGGTTTATCTGTGGAAACAGATACACAGTTTTTCAAGTACGGTTGATGCATAGTTACTCATCGATAATAGAAAGGTTACTTTATAATGATTTGATAACTGTTTCTGTACCTTTTAGAATTTCTTTATCCGGCGTTAGCATTGCTTCCAAAAAATTCCCGCGCTTTTCTCGGTCAACTTTGTTTTCAGGCATTGGAACCGATTCGTTCCACTTTTTTGTTTTGGCATTTGTTATGTTTGTATTTGGTGCGATTTCAAGCCGGAATTTTTGATGAATGGAAAGCGCCCTTAAGATTACACGTAATCATGTCGTCTATGACCGCGGTGCATAACTTCAAGGGTATACATGTCAGGTTCGCGCGCTTTTATTTCTTTTGCTTGCTGTGGGTGCAGTGAAGTAAATGATGTCCACGTTTGCTACTGACCGAGCAAGAAATAGAAAGAATAGTTTAAGACAAGGACAATGATATTTTTATACATTCGCATGAAGCGTTGTCGCTTTGTATACTTTTATCTGTCAGGAGCTCACCAAGGCTGTATCTGTGAGGCCCTGTTAGGGGTTTTAGGGATAAGGGGTAACTGGGAAATATAAAAATTACGGATAAGGGATAACTGAAGAAATAATTATAGGGATAAGGGATAACCGAGATAGTTTTAGGGATAATGAAAAATAGCTTTGATTTCAAAATTATCATATTTTTGGTGACTTTCCCCGAGGATTTACGTCACTGGCGACTGGTGATGAATTTGAGCAAGGTTAACAATCGCCTGTGTCCCGTGGTGACCTCATGGCAAGTGTGTTACAAGGACATCACATGTGACACACGTGCGATGGCTTTGTGACTGCTATGGCAACGACAACGCCACAGAACAACAATATCATTGGTCAGGAGTCCATTAACTCATGGGCTCCTTCATTGGTTGAAAGAGGAAACTGCACGTGCAACATGAATTTTAGCAGATATTTTGGCGGCTTTCTGCAAAACAAAGACGTGTAATTACCAAATGTGAGGTTTTTACAACAAAGTGAGGACTTTTCACAAGTGAGCACCGTTGATGATTCTCTCTTTTTCGCTCTGAAACCACACGTACCAATTTACTACTAGGATACCTCACCAACAATGTACGACGTAAACGTTTTCGTCGACGTTGCCTGGTAGATCTTACACAATGTAGGTCCCTATTAACAGACCCATTCTCACCAATATGGCTTCTTTGAAAGTACTGAACAAAAAACTTTACTAAACTTTAAACTGATGAATGGTGCTTTTGCGAGTTGGGTGCGCTACAAAAGTCCCGGCGATCAATTATGAGTAGGTATCTACAAGGATTGTTCAGCACTCTCACAGGAATCTGAGGTATTTCAATAATCAGTTAAAGAAAGGAGAATATTTTGAGGAAACTACGGAGTTTTGGCATAATTATTCAGTATTAGGTCTCAGTAATTTAAGGGATACGGGATAACGTTCCCCGAAATTTCAGGGATAACGGATGACCTAAACCCCCTGCCCCCTACATGGCCTCGCAAGTGAATGATTTCTGACCACTTCATACAGTTCAATGACCTGCAAAGTTGTAATAAAACATTTAGGTTCGCTTTGGTGATATTTAGAATAATCAAGATCTCCGTATGAGTTATCAGCCTGAGGCTTCGGCTGATCAATTGCCAAATAAAATGCTTTCAATCCAAATAGAGCTTTTGTCTTTGACCAGAAATAGTAATAAATCGGTCTGCCGTGGACGGCTTACCATACTCTGAAGACACTTTTCGCAGAATGCAGTGCTACTGAAAATTACAAAACGGTAACGTTCCGAGTTATGTCACATCAAACAGTAATCAACTCAATTGCAACAATTCTGTTGAAACTTGGCAATGTGCAGTGAAAGGTACTATTTTGAAACAGCGTCCTTTCGTGGTTTTGTCTCCCAAGACATTGAAATATACCTCCAAGCGGATATTTCACTGGTTTGAGGGCGAATCGATCTAAAGATAAAAATCCACGTCTGTAACTTTTGGTTGTTGTTGTAATTCCGAAAAGCTATTTTATTCCAGGGATACCGAGATTTACGCACGGAAAGTTCATTTAGTAAATGCCCGAGAGCCTAGCTGTGAAAAAAAAAGATCGTTCGCGGTTCTGATTGGATGAACAATGTTTTATCACAAGTGAATAATAATACCTTATTGAAATTTGAATTTTTTCAAAAAGTGACACTTTTTCTGAATCTGTTATATATCATTCATACCATTTTCGTGTTTACACCATATTTTGTATTCCAATTGAATAAAATTTTTTTTCAGCAACAATACTGAAAGCATTTTACTTTTGATATAACTTGACTGAGTGTAGTCGGTTTTCTCATTGACACCATTCAACTTTCTGACATGAGATAAAATGTTGGAAAAATCATTTCCAAACTCTCAGTAATGGAATAAATAAACTGTTCAATGGAAATGCTTGTACAAGGTTTAAGCTACCTTTTAATGCATGTCACAAACCTCAGTCGTTCGCTACGGTCACTCGTTTATATTCTCATGGATAAAAACCGTACGCGTGCATTTTCCATCGAGTAATCTCTATAGATCTGCATGGTTCTACAGCCAACATAAAAGTACTCCAGCACTAAACAATTTTAACCATATGTGGTTTGCAATGAAACAATAGTAACATTGGTAACATGTGCAATTGTTACTCGGGAGGAAAAAGTCAAAAGAAACATTGAGAGACCTTTCCTTTTGGGCACCAACCTACCGCCGCAAGACACCAAGAGAACAAAACCAAGGGGAAGCTCTTCATAACTTTTTCATCTGGCCAATTTTGACCTTTAAATTTCATTGATGACGCCACTTGAAAATCAATCAAAACTGAAGGAAAACCACATTCAATTCAACAAGTGTCAACTGTGCCAAACTGCCCACTACCCTGTCTGTTGGCTTTCTCTCTTTATTTACTGTTGGTTAACTTTCGGAATTGAATTTTCATTACTTTTTACATGGAAAAATGAAGAACTTTTTAAAAGTTTCGTAATCGGCCAGTACGATTAGTATAGAATACGTCCAACTGGGCCAAAGCGCCCTGTTAGTTCATTTGCTTTAACCAGTGCAGCAGCAACCGAAACACTGACTTCATTCTCACACAAATCCAACTCTGTTAGCGTTGAATTAATCTCCATTGCTTTAATAAGTGCAGTAACACCCGAGTCACCGATCTTATTCCAAGACAAATTCAACTTTGTCAGCGTCGAATTGATTTCTATTGCCTTAGCTAGTGCAGCAGCACCCAAGTAACCGATTTCGTTGTCAAGCAAGTACAACCCTGTCAGCGTTGAATTAATTTCCATTGCCTTAGCCAGTGCAACAACACTTGAGTCACCGATTCTATTGCCAGACAGATGGAACTCTCTCAGCGTTGAATTGATTTCCATTGCTTGAGCCAGTGCAGCAGCACCCTGGTTACCAATTTCATTCCAACGCAAATTCAACGTTGTCAGTGTTGAATTCACTTGCATTGCCTTAGCCATGGCAGCAGCAGCCCAGTCACCGACTTTATTTTCAGACAAATCTAACTCTGTTAGTGTTGAATTGATTTCCATTGCTTGAGCCAGTGCAGAAGCACCCAAGTAACCGATTCCATCGTTACTCAAATCCAACCCTGTCAGCGTTGAATTCACTGCCATTGCTTTAGCCAGTGCAGCAGCACCCCAGTCACTGATTACATTCTCAGACAAATTCAACTCTGTTAGTGTTGAATTAATTTCCATTGCTTGAGCCAGTGCAGCAGCACCCGAGTCACCGATTCCATTCTCAGACAAATTCAACTCGGTTAGTGTTGAATTGACTTCCAATGCCTTAGCCAGTGCAGCAGCACCCGAGATACTGATTTCATTACTAGACAAATTCAACAGTGTTACCGTCGAGTTTGTTGCCAGTGCATCAGCCTTAGCCATGGCAGCAGCAGCCCAGTCACCGATTTCATTTTCAGACAAATTCAACTCTGTTAGTGTTGAATTGATTTCCATTGCTTGAGCCAGCGCAGCAGTACCCAAGTAACCGATTCTATCGTGATTCAAATCCAACCCTGTCAGCGTTGAATTCACTGCCATTGCTTTAGCCAGTGCAGCAGCACCCCAGTCACTGATTCCATTCTCAGACAAATTCAACTCGGTTAGTGTTGAATTGACTTCCAATGCCTTAGCCAGTGCAGCAGCACCCGAGTCACCGATTCCACTCTCAGACAAATTCAACTCGGTTAGTGTTGAATTGACTTCCATTGATTTAGCCAGTGCAGCAGCACCGGAGATACTGATTTCATTACTAGACAAATCCAACAGTGTTACCGTCGAGTTTGTTGCCATTGCATCAGCCAGTATAGCTGTGCCACTGCCATCTATCCGCTGTGGACGCGAAATATGTTGAACTTCAAGAAGTGAACCAAAAGAACGCGCCAATTCTTTTCCATATGTTCCTTGTTCGTTTTCACATTCCTTGATACAATCCAATGCAGTGCATAGATACTCATCACTTTTCTCAACCTCTTCAATTAATTGGTTGATTTGACTTGCTATACTTGCCATAAGTGCCATACCTTTTGCTTCGCACCGTTGAGCCAAGGTACCACAGGTAAACATGAGCACCTGTTGAAACTCCTTAAAATATCTTGTGTCAGCAACTAAGCCATCAGGACTAATTTCTTCATCGACAAGCTGGCAACTGAGATAAAATGCAGCAAAGAACTCCTGAAAGCTCTTGTGCAGAAACCCATAGCACCAGCTCGATCGTCGTTTGCTGCGTCCAGGCTGAACTGACAGAAATCCTAATTTAGTTATTAAGTTGCTGGTACAATTTCGAAATGCACTGTCGTCGAAATACATCTCATCGTTGAGCAAGCCATTCAACGCTATACAACCAAGATGCTTTACTTCAGCATGGTATAATTGTGTTAGGTCTTCTTCCGTTGTTGGTAATTCTTTCTTTCTCCTATACCTTCTCAGCACACACTGCACTATTTCGAGGTATAGCAGAGTTCTACCTTTCGGCAAATCTCCTTGGAAGTCTTCGCAAAGAAGGCAAAGAAGTGCTGTATTTAATGGACTTGCAGTTAGTCCCTTAAGGCTTGCGTCTGTGCGAAGCTTGTTCAAGAGCCTTTTCGCCAGATGCTCCTCAGTTTTGAAATATCTTCGGATAAAATCTTCAGCATCGTTTTCGGTAAATCCTTCGACCTCTAGCAGGGTATCACAGCATTCCCGTACTTTTATCCCAGCTTCATGGCGAGCTGTAACCACTACGTAACATTTTGAAAGCATTCTTCCTTGAATGATTTCTTTGTAGACAGGTAATTTATGGGTTGGCAACTCATCTAATCCGTCAAGTACCAGCAAAACCTTTGACTGATGGTCCTGAAGGAAGGTGAAGAACTTCTCTCTTTCTTGTTCCTTTATGTCTCTTGGTAAAATCTGGTCATCAATAGCCTCCCATAAGTCAGAGTTAATGTCTCTGCACCTCAATAACAGCAGCACTTGGACATCAGGAAACGAATCTTCTGCTTTACGGTTCTTTGCCCAGTCGAAAGCCACCTTGTTACAAAAGGTTGTCTTTCCCATGCCTGGCTGTCCTTCAATCAAAACTCTTTTGGGTTGTAAACATTCTTCATGTGGTTTAAAAATTTCCAACATGTTGACAATGGAGTCAGTCTTTAACCCTCGTTCTTTTTTCCTGCTGACCATTTTAAGCCTGGTAAAAATGTTGTCAAGATGGAATCGAAACTCTTCGCACCACAGAAATGGCGCATGCCATCCTTCACGGCTTTTGTACAGTTGTCGGATAGCATCGATAAAGTCAGCCACTGGCCCATATGCATCTGAAAGAGAGAAAGTTATAACTTGAAAATAAAAACGCAGTTGTTCTCCCAGCGTTGAATAGTTGAGAATGATATTTACACCTTAGTTGCGTTAAGGTCGACAGTATTTATAATTGATAGTGAAATATGTGAGTGTCATATATAAATTGAACTTCGGGTTGTGACCACTCTCAGTGTGAATGAACATCACCATTCAGAGAGTAAGTTCAGCAGTTGCAAAGGAAATGATTGTCGAACTCTGCTCTATCATCTGATCTCTCAAGCCACTGGAAGTGAGTCCGTTGTGCGTTCACACTATAGACACGTATCTCCGATGGCTGAGATTGTAGAACATTGCAGTGCAATTGCACAGTCATAGGTGCGAGTCCCGTTCAGACCTGAATTTTTGTAAGATCTTCTTTTGCAAGTCCCCCTATAAATCCAGTGATCATTTTCGCTTCCAGTCAGTACAAATAATGCATTTTCCCCTACCACGAAATACTTGGAAGTTAAAAACTTGTCCAAACAACGTATATTTATAACAATTATTTAGGCTAACTGCGAGTTGGTGACGCCAGCATCAATACTTCTCTCATTATAATGCAGTACTGTATTGATGCCTCAAAAGATGGCAAGTTCCTTTAATTCAATTTTATCAAGAGCTAAATGCCCTCTACCTACGTTGATCTCAATAAATGCAAAATGTATGAATGTGTGCGCATTTTAGATACCCTTGTGGGATTTCTAGCATCTGTCACTCTATTTCAGGGATAAATGAATTATGCGAGTCTTGACTGTACCTTCAGTCTCTCCAAGTTTAGTATTCGGATTGTCTTGCTGCAACTTCAACTGCTTCAGCATTTCTTTAAACAGGAAAATAAGGGTGAACCAGTGAGCATTACTTTTTTTATATTTTGAAACCGTCAAATCTTCGTCAGGATCGAATAAATGGCTTTCCGGTGGTCATCGATTGGCTATCAAACTGCTGAATCTAACACTGCCTCTGGGTCATTTAGCCATGCTCATATTCTGGAACTGTTGTTTCTCTCATCTTTGAAACTCAGTTTCTTTTAAAAGAAAGCTACGGGGGAAAATGGGAGGTATATCTTGCTTAGTAGTTACAGTACCGCTCGAAACTATTTGTGCGTTTGCGGTAGTTCTGGGTAGGTGAAACCATGGATTCAATCTCCAGTTTGGCCGAGGTAAACCTTGTCTACAGTAACCCAATACTGAGGTCTCACCTAGATTTTTTCCAGTTGATTTACACTGCGGTTAAGAGAGGACGCAGAATGGCTTTTGCTTTTTCTTTTATTTAGAGCAAATACCATCAAAGAAATCTGCATTTTCTTGCGGATCGATCTCATCGATAATTACTATGCATATTTGCCGTATTTACGATCTGCGATGGTAGGCACATCCTATTATAATAAAGTCCCTTTAATAAAGGCATTTCTCGTTTTCTCTATCCAGCAGACATCAAGATTTCTAAAAATTTATCGCGATCTGTTCAATATTGATGTTTTAAAGATCAGCAGAAATTTACACCTGTTTGGTAAATCTCTTATGAGCGGTCGGCCTTGAAAGATACGCGAAAAGCATTTCGATCTTATCGACCGAAAGATGAAAGAAAACAGTTAACTGTACAAGTGATTGTTAGCCGTTCGCGCTACCTGGCTCTCCATTTGTTA
>NC_090890.1:50434940-50439940 GCF_036669925.1 Montipora capricornis | reverse complement strand
TTTCAAGGTTGTCATAGCCAGGAGTGGCACTGGGGATAAGCTCCCACGTGCTTCTAAAATGCTCCTTACGGCGTGCTCCACATCTAGAGCGAGCCACTGACAGCTAAGTCCAGCTCCCAGCCTGCTCGTGTGACTGCTTTTACTGATGGGAGAAGGGGCGAAGGCGGGTATCTGGCGCCTTTAAACCAGACGCTTCGGGCAGTTGGGGCTCGTCAACCCGGGAGGGTAGCCCATCTAGGGGAAGGAAAACCCTGATTTCTAACCTCCGCTGCCTTGCGGCATACCCGGTCAAGGGAAAGGCTTCGGGAGTTAACCCCGAGGAAAAATCCGGAGTGGAGTCCCTAAGGCAGTTGGACTGTTGATGTCGACGTCCCTCTGGCAGCTCCTGCAGCCAAACCAGCTCCAGGTGTAATGCTCTGTGTTCCCTTGGACCAAGTTGGTGCGGCCGAGAGGGGGCCCATGTTGAATGGGCAGCACAAGGTCTCCATATATTTCGCCCAGGCTTGCGCAATGGAGAGGACACTCCAGTCTCGCCATTCGGTGAGAGCACAACACGGAGGACAGCAGTTTACCAGTTATAAGTCCATGCTCAACTGGCGTAGAGTAGGGCGCTAGGGGTTGTCCTCGACGGTGGGAGGGACTGGTCAGCTACCGCCCGCCTCAAGCCGGGCAGCCCCCGGACAGTAAGGTACTGACCCGCCACGGTCTGCCTGCTTCAGTGGGTGCCTGGAGCTTAGAGTCAAAGCTCAACAAGCAGATCGTCAACCACGCACCAGGCAAACAACGAAAGAACAAAACCAAAACATCAGCTTTCCGTAATGGGAGCTGGAATGTACGGACCATGCGGCCCGGACTGTCTGAGGATCTGCAAGCAATTAACGATGCTCGCAAGACAGCAGTGATAGATCGCGAGCTGCACAGATTGAATATCGATATCGCAGCCCTGCAAGAAACACGACTCCCGGATCCCTTAAGGAGGAACACTACACCTTCTTTTGGCAAGGAAAAAGTGCCGACGAACCCAGGGAACAAGGAGTGGGCTTTGCCGTGAGGAATTCACTGCTCCACATGATAGAACCTCCAACAGACGAGACAGAGAGAATTCTCAAGCTGCGTCTCTCAACAGTGGAGGGCCATGTCAACATCATCTGTGTTTATGCCCCAACACTACTGGCTACGGTGGAAACAAAGGACCACTTTTACGAATCTCTGGATACTGCACTCAGCACCATCCCAGCGTCCGAGCATATCTATGTCATAGGCGACTTCAATGCAAGGGTAGGCTCAGATCGTGAGGCATGGCCAAACGTCTTAGGTCACCACGGCACAGGGAAAATGAACGACAACGGCCAGAGACTTCTGGAACTCTGCTGTTACCACAACCTATATATAACTAACACCTTCCAGAACAAAGCATGCCACAAAGTATCTTGGAGACATCCCAGGTCAAAACACTGGCACCAGCTGGATCTAGTCATCACTAGGCGAGACTCTATCAACAGTGTCTACAACACAAGAGCCTACCACAGCGCTGACTGCGACACAAACCACTCGCTTATTGCCTCCAAAGTAAAGCTGAAACCAAAGAAGCTCCACCACACCAAGCAGAAGGGCCAGCCTCGCATCAACACCAGCAAGACAGCCTACTCACAAAAGAACGATGACTTCATTGTAAGGCTCAAAGGAACACTGACATACAGACAAGAAGAGAACGCCGAGGATAGATGGAACTCCATCCGCAATACCATCTACAGTGCCTCAGTTCAAACCTACGGCAAAAGGGAGCATAAGAACGCGGACTGGTTTGAAGCCAACATAGCAGAAATGGAGCCTGTCATCAACGCAAAACGCAGCGCGATGATTGAATACAAGCGCGAGCCATCTCAGAGGAATCTGCTGGCACTGAAAGCTGCCCAAAGCAAGGCCCAGCAAACAGCACACCACTGCGCAAACGACTATTGGCTCCAGCTATCGGAGAACATTCAGCAAGCCTCAGACACCGGCAACATCAGATGCATGTATGAGGGCATCAAGCAAGCGACAGGCAAGCCAGTGAAGAAGTACGCACCCCTGAAATCCAAGACGGGGGAGGTAATAACAGACCAAGACAAACAGATGACGAGGTGGGTTGAACACTACCTTGAGCTGTACTCCAGAGAAAATCTGGTCTCCCAGGAAGCACTCAATGCGTTGGAAGATCTGCCCGTGCCAGAGGAGCTAGATGCGGAACCCACGTTGGAGGAACTCAGCAAAGCAATTGACGCTCTGTCATGCGGTAAAGCTCCAGGTAAAGACGGAATACCCCCTGAGATCATGAAGTGTGGGAAACCAGCCCTGCTTTAGCCACTCCACGAGCTTCTCTGTCTGTGTTAGAGAGAAGGCAATGTACCGCAAGACATGCGAGATGCTAAGATCGTCACACTATATAAGAACAAGGGCGATCGCAGTGACTGTAATAATTACCGCGGGATATCCCTCCTCAGCATCGTTGGTAAAGTCTTCGCACGTGTGGTCCTTGCTCGTCTACAGGTCCTAGCTGATCGCGTCTACCCAGAGTCCCAGTGCGGGTTCAGGGCAGAGAGGTCCACAGTCGACATGATTTTCTCTGTACGCCAGCTCCAGGAGAAATGCCGCGAGCAACAAATGCCACTCTCTATGGTATTTATAGACCTCACTAAGGCTTTCGACTTCGTGAGCAGAAGAGGCCTGTTCCAGCTGCTCAAGAAGATTGGCTGCCCCCCTCAGTTGCTCAGCATCACTGCCTCCTTCCACGACGACATGAAGGGCACTGTCAGCTTTGATGGCGCATCATCGGAACCATTCACGATCAAAAGCGGTGTGAAGCAGGGCTGTGTACTTGCGCCAACACTGTTTGGAATCTTCTTTTCCTTGTTGCTGAAGTTTGCATTCGGAGAGTCTGAAGAGGGCATCCATCTGCATACCAGAAGCGACGGGAAGCGTTTCAACCTGTCCCGCTTGAGAGCCAAGACCAAGGTCCGCACAGTTCTCATTAGAGAGATGCTGTTTGCCGACGATGCTGCCCTGGCCTCACACACAGAAGAAGTCCTCCAGCGACTGATGGACAGGTTCGCCCATGCCTGCAAGCAGTTTGGGCTGACCATCAGCATCAAGAAAACCAACGTCATGGGCCAGGATGTCCCTGCACCACCATCGATCAGCATCGACAACGAGGAGCTTGAGGTCACTGACCACTTGACGTACCTGGGTTCAACAGTTACCAACAACCTGTCACTCGATGCCGAAATCTCCGAGCGCATCGCCAAAGCCGCTGCCGTCATGGGGATGTTGAATAAGAGAGTGTGGAGCAACAACCAGTTGACTAAAAACACCAAGCTCAAAGTGTATCAGGCGTGCGTCCTCAGTACCCTGCTATACAGCAGTGAATCCTGGACCGCATACGCCAGACAGGAGAATCGCCTGGGAAGCTTCCACCTCCGCTGCCTCCGGCGTATCCTGGGCATTACATGGCAGGATAAAATTACCAACACTGCAGTGCTGGAGAAAGCAGGCTCCCTCAGCATGCACCTCATGCTTTGCCAGCGTCGGATGCGTTAGCTCGGACATGTGCACCGCATGGAAGATGGACGCATCCCCAAGGACATCCTGTGCAGCCAGCTAGCCCTGGGACACCGCCCAGCGGATCGCCCAATGCTACGCTTCAAAGATGTCTGCAAAAGAGACATGAAGCTGACAGACATTGACCCGACATTGACCCGAACAGTTGGGAACTCGTGGCAGCTGACAGCGGATGCTGGCGCCACACTGTGCATGAGGGAGTCAGGAGAGGGGAGGAAAAGAGGAACCTCCAGCTGGAGAACAAAAGGGAACAGAGGAAACAGAGACAGCAGAGCCAGACCTCAGACCAGCCGTCCGATTTCATTTGCCTCACTTGTGGCAAGGACTGTCATGCCAGGATAGGTCTGCTGAGCCATTCCAGACGCTGCTCTCAACCAGACTGATTTGACAAGACAGGGCGCAACCATTGTCTCCCGGGACAGAAGGATGCCTACTACTATATTATTTCCTACGAGCCTTTGTAGCAAGGTCATCATTTGATGACCAGTGTAATGTCGACCTAGAATGAGCCACCGTTTAAAACACGCCTGCCTCTATAACATGGCATCGAAAGTTGATTGGGAAAGGCACTTGAAGTGGTTAGTCTGTCAAAGACTCGATACTTAAATATGCTGATACATCTGCGTCAGGTAAGTTCTTGAGGATTATGATGAGAAAGGCTCGCTTTTGTGGGAGCTCCAGATCGTCAAACATCAGGCATGACTGAGCCATGACGTCGCTCAGTTGGGAGCAGGTCAATTTGTTGGGATCGTATTTTTTTCAGTGAAAGGACTGATGAATGAAATATACGTATATATTGAGGAGCGGGTTATACACGAAAGGATAAAGGTGATCCTCGCACTCGCAGAGGTCGTGAATTCGATTTCTGTTAAGGCCACCGGAACTTTCAGGTGATTTTAAAAGAGATAATTACTTGATTTGATTGGCCAGATAATTTATCTTTCGTCTGTAATCCGCACTTCAGATATATCCATTTATTTCAAGATATGTTTCAGTTATCATTTATTTATTTCACGATTACACCAATTTTCTCCACACCTATGACCAACGGCCCATTTATGTGCTTCAACACGTGGAGTGTTGGGGAGTTAGGTGAGTGGGTTGTGTAGAAAAATTGAACCGAGAATTTTAGGTTTTAATTGTCTATGATTTGTTTATTATTCATGCAATAGGCGCACATATACAATAAATACAGATCAAATCATGCCCTAATTTACGATAACACCTTTGTTTCCCGTTCTATTTCTTAGGTCCTTAGGTCGCTAACGTACTAACGCGTGTGAAATTTGCAATCGACAGTACTGCATTTCATTTGTTTGTTTGTCTCTTTTTTTTCCTTTTTGTTTTTTTTCCATTGCGGATATTGCATCATTTTCAAAGTGGTACTATGACGAAAATCGCAT
>NC_090890.1:50412440-50417440 GCF_036669925.1 Montipora capricornis | reverse complement strand
TTTGGATGGAAGACCTCAGCCGTCGCCCGGTCCAGCAGTTCTTTCAAGCTCAGAAAGTCCTCACGCTGGAGTTCTTCATTTACAAAATTCCCAACAGGTTTTCAGATCCTAGCCGCAAGCAATAAACAGTTTGTTTTCCAATTGTCATGTAGGAAACGTGCAGGTTTTCATGGGCAACAATTCGGCCGGTTTTCACTGAACTTAATTATTTAGATCCTCTTTTTTGCTGTTTTTTACGGACTGAGACCGAACATTAAAGCACTTCTTTTTCCATAAATTTGAATTGTGTGTGATTTCTGTCAAGCCACTTTCCAGTTGATTGATGTTTTGACAAGCCTTTGTCTCATTAACCAATCAAATAATTTTTAACATTCTTACAAGCGCTCTGATTGGTCCAATTAAGTAGTGTGCTTTATCAGAGTATAAAGCACTGTGCTGACGACACCTCAGTTCGCCACAAGCAGCGCTCGCTTTGAATTTAGAAGAATAGAATAGAATAGAATAGAATTTTGAAGAACATTACTGTCTTGTTCTTTATCATAAAACAAATAAAGAAGCCTTGACTGTGCTCTGTTCTGTTGGTAAGCACTTAGGAAACGGCTAGAGCACTCAAGAAGTAGGGAGAAACACTCGCCTTCGGCTCGTGTTTCCCCCTACACTTCTTACGTGCTCTAGTCGCTTCCTGCGTGCTCTACAACAGAACAGAGCACAGTCAAGGCTTCTTTATTTGTTAAATAAAATCTGTTTCTGAAAAGAAAAGTAGGGGTCACCGAACATCCAAGATCGTTAAATCCAAGCAAAGCTATAGTTATGGCCATCTGCCCTATCATTGTTCATTGTAGTACTTATCGCGCGCGCTCCATGCATGTTGTGGCATGTGAATTTGCGTGCGCCGTAAAGATGAGCAGTAGCAATGGGCGCGAACGTCCTTAAGATTCAAAAGATACTAAAGAAGATAGAGAACTAGGAAATTTTTCTAAATTTGGGAATACCTCCTTCGTTTTGCGGGATCATATGTAATATCTAGCACCAAGGAAGTAAAATAATTGCTTTATATTAGAAAGGGTGTCCGATCTCAGGCCAGTTATTATATCGGGAGTTTCAATGCTGGATTTTATTTCTATTTGGTTTTCGGCCAACCATTTCATAGAGCTCCGCCAAAAACAAGACGTCTCGCTACGCGACTAAAATAAATGAAAAAGGGACTCCTTCTCTGTTCTACGACAAAAGGTACAAATATCGTTTTCTCTAATGCTTATTTTATTAAGAAAATCATTTGTCGCTAAACGCCTATGAAGGAGTTTAAACTGAAAAATAATTAATTTGGTAGATTTAGTGCTGCAGTCATTAATAAGCCGGATCAAATTATGCTACCGTAACATAAAAAGCTGCGTCCTTAATAATTTACCTATTATCTCTCACACTGCAGCCCCCTTATCAGTGTTGCTAGCAAGACAAAAAAATGTTGGAAACTTAAACATTCAACATTGAAAGGGGCAGAGGGGAGGGGAAGTGGGAAAGGTTTTAAATTCTAGATACGGTGGGTACTGGAAGCTAGAAAAGGTGTTTTTTCATGAGTGTCTCAGCAGTTTTGCAACTTGTTGTAGCGCTAGGCGTCAAGTAAAATTATGTACCGAAAAAGATATAAAGTGGGTTACAGACAAACTTAAGGCCTTTTACGTATCTGGATTTCGACCAATCCCATGGTTGGCATGAAAGGAAACCACAACGAAAAGTTAAGAAAGGTTAGAAACTGCTTAAGCTGCTGGGAATACCGTCGTCTAAGCCCGTTAGGGAAAATCGTTGTATTAAAAAGTTTAATCGCTTCTTAAGTTGTTTATGGCGGAGCTCCGCGCGAGCGGAACACCATTGTTAAGAAAATATGGTAACCCATCGATGCGAGAAATTTTGGTGTTATAGCCATGACGACATCGCCCGTCCGTACGTACGTCCACCTTCCATGTATGCCACTGTGACCAATATCATGCTAGTTTACGGCATACATCTTTGATATTGGACATTCATGTTTTGATCATTTGACACCTGCCAAAAAAAGGTATCCGCTAGCCAGTATCACGTGACCATACCGCAGGCTAAGGCTTATAGTACACCAAGGTCAGCTGTTTCTTGAAGTTGACCGCTGACTAGTTTTCTATTGGATTGCTGGCTCAACCCAGGTTAACTCACCTAAACATAAGCGAGGCTACATTTTTTTGCGCGCTTTCTGCCATACTACATCAACTGTAGTTCTTACACAGTCAACGCTTTTCGTGTACAGGTGGAAAACGGTTTGGAAGATGTTTTCTTTCTGCATTTTTCGCTGGTTTCAATCCTCTTTGACATATCATGATATCTGTGCTCCACACTGGTGGCCATGCAGCTATTCAAGTCAAACATCGGAAGGATATGAACGTACAGCTGAGTGTTTATTCTTAATTTGCTTAGATCTGCTTTTTTCTCTGTATTGCACTTATTGGCATATCTTTAGAAGCTCTGATAAGGTTACACGACGCCTGGAGAACCTATGTCTAGAACAGAAACGAAAGGAGAGCGAAAGGGAACGACAACGACAAAACAGAATACCAGTAATAGTTCATACCCAATAGAAGAAGTTACCTAACAATTCTTTCCTTGGGCACTAAACCATTTGTTATTTTTACGGATGCGTTGTTTAAAGTGGGTGCGTATTTTTAAAAGGTGGTTTAATCAGTTTTTCTTTTGTTCAGGAATGAAAATCGAATTTTTATCGTCAACTGGAATTAAATAACAATTTTCTGTACTCTTTTGGACATAAAGAAAAAGTTGATTTGCTTGTTTGTTTTGCTCTAAAATGCGAGCGAACAAATGCTTTTTTAATCCGTTTGCCCAACTGGTTTTCGTTGTGCCTCGACAGTGACAAAACAAAAATTGCCCTTATGTTATAAACACGTTGATTTGTGGCCCGCGCGCTTCGCGCTTGGGCCATAAATCAACGGGAAAAAACGACGATCCGTAACTTACAGTACGGACCTCGAACTCGGTTAGTAAGGGGTATATACATCAAAATGTGAATATCTCGTTTTCAGAGATTAAGTGAAATAAAGTACATCAAAACTCTTCTTTGACCTTGAACTATTATTATTATTATTATTATTATTATTATTATTATTTTTAATGGCTTCTAATTTTAGCGTGATTCCTATTCGCTGGCTATTGACAGTTGACTCTGAAATGGCTTTTTTACCTTTTCCATTTGCACCCTGAGGGTGTGCTTGTTTTCTTTTAAAGCTCATGCGGTTCACGAAAAATTCATTGCCAAAAAGTAAATTTCACTCGAAAAACCCACATCTTACTCATCGCTTCGGGATTCATGCGATATCGATTTTTAGCGTAAAATTTACCGTGAAGTGCACTAGTTAGGCAAAATTTTCTACGGAAGAAAGCAAAGGAAATGATTTAATTATTAAAGCAGCAACCGGAAACATCAAAACGCAGACAATTGAAAACCTTTTATTTTCACTTAACTCCGCTTTTAGGGTTGGCTAAATCTATATATTATTCTATCAACGTTGCCAACAAACTATGCCGCTTTAGATGAGATTAACAACATGTTTTACAGCTTTCTCTGGAGTGGAAAGGGGAACAAAATTAAGCGAGATATAATGATCAGTGATTATAAAAATGGAGGTTTAAGGATGATCGACATTAAATCTTTTAACAAAGCGCTAAAATCAATATGGGACGAAAAATATTTAGACAATGATAATCATGGTAAATGGAAATTGTTCTTTGATTCGGAATTACACAATTTCGGCGGCGCTGTTATCTTTATGCGCAACCTCAACAAAAATGATTTGGTAAAGTTCACACATGTATCAGACGCCTTTACAACAGAAATGCAAACAATTTTGTCAGAAATCAGTAAAAACTCTGTTCTGTTCTGCTCTCTTTACCTCTTTGGCAAAATTCACTTGTGAGACTTGGAAATAAACCTATTTACTACAAATCATGATCTTCCAAAGGAATACAAAACGTCAGGCATTTAATGAAAGACGCTGATAACCTGCTATCTTTTACCGAATTGTCTTGTTTATCGCGGGGTGGTATCGTGCATACGATTGTTAAGGAATGCCACAGAAACAAAAACGAAAGAAAACAGAAATTTCAGCGCTTTCGTAGAAAACTTCATAAAAGCTTCTAAACCCAATAGATTGGCTATAGAGCAGCCCTAAGAAAAGCCAAGAGAAATGGTGTGTCGACTGCAGCCCTCAGTACTCCAAAACAATTGATTGGGAGATGGCTTACAATCTCCCTATCTGCATCTACCAAAAGTTAAAGGCCCATCTGTCTGGTAAATTTCCGCCATTTTCCAAATTTCGTAATAACCTGAGATTTCCTTAGACGTCTTGTTGTTCAAAATTTGGCATTGACTCGGATGTCCAGTGTGTCCCAAGGTCGCTCAACGTTTAAGCTCATTACTTAATGTATACTATATGACTTAGCCTGCGTAGCAAGCGTTCCTGTTCGACAGAAGAGCTTCAAACCGATTTTCTGCAAACTGGCCTAGCGAAAGTTGGGACAAGAGACTGAGGGAACGCTTGCAAGAAGACCACCTATTTTTGACACAGGCTGATTGACGTCTTATCAACAAATTAGCCAATAAAAGATAACCATGTTAACACATGTTGGCTTCCGACAAAACAAACCGAGGCACCGAGGAAACACCGAGTGATCAACGCAGAATTTACCAGTGTGATTTTAAATGTTAAATTTGTAACGGCAGCTTCAAAGCCGGGTACGATTGGTTATGTTTTTTCTGAGAATTTGTTTAAACCATCGAAAAGAAACTTACGGGCAAATTCTAGCTGATATTTGCAGAGCGGTTGGAATAGAAGTTATCGAAAACAACAGCCAATTTTCAGAACTTGTAAGCAATCCGTGCGCTCGTAAAATACGAAATTTAGAAACATATAAACTCGTACAGAGTTCGATGGGTAGTAAGTAAGGCCGTTAAATGCAAA
>NC_090890.1:50402440-50407440 GCF_036669925.1 Montipora capricornis | reverse complement strand
AGCGCTTATCGTCCACTTTCCAGGGTTCTACGAGATTGGATTGAACTTGCAACAGGGTCTGTTTTGCACGGGAAAGATTATAATGATGGAGGAATGACGTAAAGACTAGGATAGGTTATGGATGTGTCGGGTGCAATCATAAACTATTCGTAACTGTCTCCCCGTTAACGTTTATAAGCCATCGCGTGAGCCGCTAACACCGTGATCATAAAGCAGTCATCCCGCGAGTAACGTTACATTCCATTCTTCGTCCACTGTTATTTCAATTCAGCCTTAGACAGAAGGACCGCCTTGCTCAGACATTGCAGGTTGCCTTCTGTCACATCCAGTGCTGTTTGATACTTTCCCTCCGGTAAAATGAACAATTTTCACGTCATCAGACAGTTGCGTCATGATGTGAAGGTGCTTATAGTCACCCGAAATACGAAACATCCTACTTCCCAATCTTGTTCATCTTTCAAATGAATTTGTCGAGGAAGCGACACTCGGAAAGAGGACTTGGAATTGCTTAGAAATAAATTACTATTGGCATGACTGGGAGGCGTCACGTAAAAGTCGTCATTTTAAATCATGTCTGTCGTAAAGCCACCAAATGGTCATGCGGAATCCAACTGTCGTACTGCTGTTTGTTGGTCAACCTTTCCAATGTACCAACCAACACCTTCTTATTCGCTCCTCACCCCCTGCCTAATCTTAAACTGAAATTGATGCGAAGCAGGTGTCGCGTTTCTATGACTTTTCGTAATTCGAACTTTTCTTTTTTTCGGACTTTTCGTACTTCGAACTCGTAAAAGACGGTACACCGGTGGATCCTGTGGAAGCCTCTTGGCGACGGTGAAGGTCTCCTCCGTCCAGGATGGTGAGTAGTAACCTTTCTCAAAGATTCGTTTGCTCTTACTGGTCTTGACTTGATCTCCCACTTTGAATTTATACTTTCTTGTTTTTTTTTGTTTTTGTTTTTGTTTTTGTTTTTTTTTTTTTTAACAGATCTCCATACAATGTGTTCCAAATAATGATCTCGCTATACGTTGTGCGCTCTGATTGTAATTTCTGTTGACCAAGCCGTTCAGCGGTCCAAATAACCGTACAAATAGCTACTGGTGGTGAACATACGCCACATTAATTGCTTCAACGTGCGGTTGAATTTCTCAGTCTTATACTTGACGCTTGGCCTCTTTATATGTGACGAAATGGTATAAATTCTCAAATTCTTAAATTCCGTACCTTCGTCTGTTTGCGACTTCAGCTTGAAAATGCATTGAAAGGCCATCACCAACGAGGCGCCTGCCGTTGATTCCACGCATATTTGGAAAGGATATCAATACAGGTCAATAAATACTTGTATCCTTTATTCCATCGACCTAGATGCTGCAAGTCGAGTAAATCTGCCTTCCAAGGCGATACAAGTATTTGTTCACTCCTCCTAAAGCGGATGGTCGATCCACTTCATAATACACGGTTTCTGTAAAAGTTGGTTCAGTTGACTCTGGGTCCTCGTCTTTCTCTTCGCGAATGTCTGTGACAGCTTTCAATTCAATGGTGCACTTTGCTACCACAACATGCAACTAAACATCGCATTCTCTGACATATACATCACTTTAAAAAAAGGTAAGCGAGGAATTTCCACACAAACGACTAGTAACACTACCCATCAATGTCAACAGCTGACTACAAAAGTCTTGTACATTGGCTTTTTATTATCAACCACCACATCGACCAGAAAGGCGGGTAATGTGTAGGAAAGGCGACACAAAAGATTCGATGAAATTCATATTGTTGTGCAAACATGGCGTGGCATTGATCCATGTAAAAGAAAGACAAAGACCAAATAGAATTTACAGGTTCAAGCTCCTTCAGAAGGTCAGGCCATTGTTCGCGAGGTATGATTTTAAACACGAATTGCGAAAGGCAACCTCGAGCGCAAGCACGAAGCAAACAGAACTACTACATATCCATGTTGACGAGAAAAGACTAAAGTAATTTAAAATCACAGGAAGTAACTGTTACAGCCAAGTCAATTTAAAATAATTTCAAAGAAAGCCGTCTATTTTTGTTTTCAAATTTCGCGGGCGCCGCCATCTTGAGTAATTGTGACGTGTTACGGGTTGCCCTATTGTTATTAGACAAAAGCTCTTTAGGTCAGAACAATAAGGCAACCTTAACACGTCACAATTATTCAAGATGGAGCGCCCGCAAAATTTGAAAAAGAAAATAAGCGATTTTAAAATTCCCTTTTCCTGATATAAACACTTTTTTTTAAAACGAACTTCGAAAAAAAATGTTTGTAAACATAATTTCCTTTGGTTTAAACTTATTCTGTGGAGGTTCCCTTTGATTTGAGAGAAAGGTAAACACGCTACTTTGCATTTCAACTTACGTCTACTCTAAAAATGAGCTAAATATTTATCATTGTAAACGTATAATCTAATACTAACTAAAGGGGTGTTGGTTCTTGACTTTTAAACCATCGGTGACTCTTAAAGTGGCACTACAACGAACATCTCTGTTTTTATTTTCTTTTTCCAACTTTAATTGCTCGTGGGCTTAGGAAAATATCAATTTCCATTTTAAAAAAGCAGCATGTGCTTTCCCCTTGTGGGAAAAACTTGCGCATACCAGCAAAAAGTCCGTTCGCTATTACTCAGTTCGCTGAACCGAAACCTAAGATATTATCGACAGTGGCTCTCTTTACAAGGTTGGTGGTTGCGTATTGATGTCATACATTCAAGAAACATTCGCGGAATCACAGGAAGCTAGTTTTCAAGGAGACCTTAACTTACGTCTTCACCGTCATCTTCTCATTCCAGCTCTTCAGAAAGCGACCAGGAAGACAGTTTTGGCTGAGTAGTCAAGGAATTTTCTCTATTCGCGCCATATCTGGAGAAACCCTATCTAAACTGTTTGTTTCCATTTTCTACTAGCAAGGCAAAAGTGGCAAATATCATTCTTTACGCTTCTTGCTGTGTGTTCGTCAATGAGCGGATTACAAAATGTGAGAAATTCACGTGCAAATCACGAAATTTTAGTATTCACGAGCCCAGTTATACTTATCAATCGAAGGATAATTATAAAATGTTACGTTTAGATCGCACTTTTATCTCATTTCATGTTTCTGGTTTATTTCACTATCGCATTCTTGTTATGTAATTTAGTTAAGTTTAGTCTCTCGGATTACGGTATACTTAGGAGGTCTGAGGAAATGATTGAGTTTTTATATAGCCTGTTCCAGGCTCCGATATTAGGGAAAGCGCAAATATGAAAAAAAAAAACGAGTGCGAGAGCCTGGAAGAGGCCAGTTTTTATATCGCTGTTGTGACCGTGATCGTGCTATCCCAAGCTTTACAAATCCATCGCTGATTTTTTCTTTGTCAAGTGCTAAGGAGCTTCACCAAAGTAAGTCGATTTATGTTGTTTCCATGCTCGGTTTGTAGACTAGGGAACAGGGCGATGCAGAAACAATTATTGTTTGATACAAGGACGCAAGACAAAGTATCGAAAAAAATGGAAAAACTTCTAGGTGTGGACAGGGCTCAAGTGAGAACAGCTATGATGACAAAAACAGGTCTGATGTGACTGGTGGATGTAAATCTGACCCCACCAGGAGCGCCCCAAGGCCAGACATGTGCCCAGCGGGAAATACGATGATGATGATGATGATGATGTCTATTTTTACTAATAAGTTTCCCGTCGTATACATTATGTTAAATCGTTTCATCGCTAAACATCAATTGTATTTGGTTGCGCATTATTCTTAGTTCTGTGTCGTTTTTTAATTGCCTTTTAGTTGGAAGCGTAATCGTTTATCATCACAACCACATTGCTACCCTGCTACTTGGAAATACATAGTCTTAATTTTCATTGACGATTCTGCATGTAAGGGTTTACGTTACGCGTTCAATTTTGCTCCTAATCTTCAAAGCTACGCTATCCCGTGACCTTTCGAAGATCACATTTAATCATCTGCTCGATCTAAACGAAATAACGAGCTAATTTAATTTAAAAACGTGGTCTCTGGACAATGGTCCGGAAGATTTTCTAACATTTTCAACTTAAAGGTGTTATGTTTTGCAAAGGTCTAGGCAGCACCCTTTGGACGACCTCTCGCTGACAAGAAAACTGCAGTTGTCTTTTTCCACATTGTAGGAACTGATCCCTTTTTTTGGCAGCCGCCTTTGCGTTTCTTTAATGTGGAATGCGCGAGCAAAACACTTGTTTGCAAAATGCAAGGAGCAGACACGAAATAAGCCTAGTGGGTTAAGATCTTTCAGGTGCAAACATACAAGTCTTTTCCATTTTAAAAGAGTGCTACTCCTTGTCAGTGAATTGTGAATGGGAATTCCTAAGTCTAGATTTGTTTCATTGTCACAATCCTGAAGAACAGACCGTCAATGAGTCATTTTTAGCTTCCAAAACAGTCCGAGTCTGTCACTTCACGCCTACGAAGGTGGCCTTCGTAGGCCTTTAATCTCGTGCTGTTTTCCTTTAGTGTATGATATCACTTCCTGTTCAGCACTTTTTGAATCGGGTAATGGTGGCAAATTGAAGATGTAGGTCTTCGTTCAAATAATAGGGCTCCCTTCACAATTTCGTCATATAGTTTGGCTCAGAAGGTAATGATCGTGAGTACTTATAATTACGAAACATGAACAGAGTAAAGATGCTGAATCTTTGACCATAGTACCACTTTGAGGCCCCATCGACTCGTATCCGAGTATTTTTGAATCCGCAACTTTTTCTTTGAGGATTTGAAAATTTGCACGTCCACACGTATCCGGATTCAAATCAAATTTGTTCGTCTACACGTATCCGGATTCGCTCTAGTATCGAGGACTCCTCTGTTACTATTGTCAACAAAGCATGCGCTATCAGACGTGCGAATTAGCAACAAGAGAAGCGATAGCATTTCGTTCAGCCGCCATTTTGAATATTTACACGGTAAAAGACTGAATCAGAGTTTGTTACGTCATCGGATTTGAGAGTATCCGGATTCGATGTCCCCA
>NC_090890.1:50394940-50397440 GCF_036669925.1 Montipora capricornis | reverse complement strand
GAGACACCTTTCAATAGCAGA
This sequence comes from Montipora capricornis, assembly GCF_036669925.1. Classification (NCBI taxonomy): domain Eukaryota; kingdom Metazoa; phylum Cnidaria; class Anthozoa; order Scleractinia; family Acroporidae; genus Montipora; species Montipora capricornis. The sequence continues at coordinate 50,397,419 of NC_090890.1, read as the reverse complement.
TCAGACTAAGAAGACTTCTGAGACTTCCTGCTTAATATCCTATAAATAAAAGCCAGAGATGAAAAAAATATTGTAAATGCGGAATGATTTTCGACAAATAAAAAAGGAATACTATAACAGGTGAGTATTTGTAAGATTCCTGCATTCCGGATTCCGGATTCCATACCTTCCACAAATCTCTCCAAAAACATGGCGGACAGTAAATAAGTCCACGTTCACCGCCTTCTCCATTGGGTTAAAACCATAGCCATATGGAAAATAGCGATTGAAACTATGCAATCTTTAGGAATGGACAATTTTCGAGTGGCATATATCCGATTTTTCGCTTTCTATTCTGATAATCCCTTCTCGGCATTCGCGATAGAGAAACGCTGACGAAATGGCCGGGTAGAGCACGTTCCACCACTCACCCCTGGACCGAAACTGAATGGCCGCCAAAACGTTTAACATGATTCAGTAGCTGAAGGATGTAACTACACAATGATATGCAGGAGACCCAGTAAATGTGAGCTACTTTTGAGATTTGGCTTAAATCGCATGTTTCGCCAAGTGGGTCAAAGGGGCTAACTGTGTTCCTTGGGATTTCCTATACAAGAAAAGGTCGATAATTCTATCCGGTATTATTTTAAAGATGAAGGTTCAATTAAAATAACTAGTAAACTGGAAGCTTTGGGACGCTCTCCTTTATCCGGAGCAATCGGTTAAATTTTGACAAAATATCGAGTCAATGCCCGATAAAAACCCTTGCTCGTTTTTTAAACAGCAAGTAAACGCAATGAAAAGAAACCTAAAGCGGGGAGGCACATGGTCCGTGGCAAAAACGAAGTAGGATGCGAGAGTAGTGCTGTTTAATCCACTGATTGCAGTTTAAGAATGAAAACTGAGTTGGGGTTAGTTCGTTCGTCAGGATTTAGGGTTAGGGTGAGGGCTTAGGCCATGGAGCTTTACGGCTCCACAGCTCCACGTACAGCTCGACCCGCCCCAGAACGCTAATTATGTATACTACTAGCGTGCTTTGTGAGAGTACAGATGCACTGCTGACGCCACTCGTGGGATCTGGGAAACAGTTAAACGATTGCGCGAGAAAATTAAGATTTGCTTCATCATAAAACAAAGAAAGGAGACTCCTCGCCTGTGATCTGTTCTGTTTAAATGACTTAGGAAGCGAATAGAGCACTCAAAAAGTAGAAGTAGCTCTATCGGCTTCCTGCGTGCTTTACAACAGAACAGATCACAGTGACGGCTCTTTAATTTGTTAAATAAATATATGTTATTTGCCAGCTGGGAGGTCCGTATAACAAAAAAAAACTGTGACCGAGGTCTTGCGGCAAATGCTGTCCGAGGCCATATGCCGACGGCAGCTTTTTCAAAATGAACAAAGATCAGTTCGCATTCTTTAATACGAAAAACAAACAGTGGGGACGGAGATCAAATGATTAGCAAAGAAAGAGTTGAGATTTTAACAAAACAAAAAGCACCAGCGATGTTGTAGGAGTAGCAATCGATTCACTAAGCTCTCCTATGGCTACCAACATACCTGTGGTTCCTGTTCCTCCTTTCTCTCCTTTCGGTCCAGGTTCTCCCTTAAGCCCTGTCAATCCCATGCTGCCTTGCTTTCCACTCCTTCCTGGTGATCCCATGACACCCTTGCTTCCTTTAGCCCCAGGCATCCCTTGGGTTCCCGTTACACCTTTCTCTCCTTTTGGTCCAGGTTCTCCTTTCGGCCCCAACAGTCCGATGTTGCCTTGCTTTCCACTCCTTCCTGGTGATCCCATGACACCCTTGCTTCCTTTAGCCCCAGGCATGCCTTCGGTTCCTATTTCTCCTTTTTGTCCTTTCGGACCAATTTTTCCCTTAGTCCCTGGCAGTCCCATGATACCTTGCTTTCCACTTCCTCCTGGCGATCCCATAACACCCTTGCTTCCTTTCGCCCCAGGCATGCCTTCGGTTCCTGTTTCTCCTTTTTGTCCTTCCGGTCCAATTTCTCCCTTAGGCCCTTGCTTTCCACTCTTTCCTGGCGATCCCATGATGCCATTATTTCCTTTATTTCCGGTTCGTCCTTTCTGTCCCCTTCGCCCTCTAACTCCCTTTTCTCCTCTCGGGCCAGGTGGACCGGGAGGGCCTGGGGGTCCTGCCGAACATTTGACGACGTTTGATTGACAAAGTTTCAGTCTCAGATCCGATAACAGATGGTCCGTTTTCAATCCCTCACCTGACGTCTGTTTGTTTTCCGTTTCATTCTTGGTTCGATAAACCTGACGCCTATTTCGGTGGATACCATTGCCCAGATTTTCTAAAAAAACAATAGCGTCGTTTAATATGGTACTGCAAAAACATTGCTGAAAGAAATCTTTCAGCAAGCGAATGCAAACTTAAACACGAACAGCTGCATGAGATGAAAGTTAAAACAAACGCGAAAAAAACAGAACGCATGTAGGACATATCCTATCGTGTAAACTCAGTTTACAATAAACACAAG
>NC_090890.1:50372440-50387440 GCF_036669925.1 Montipora capricornis | reverse complement strand
GTAAGCAAATAATAAGATATTCTGTATGCAGTATCATTGAAAACTTAATTATTGACGTCAGAGCAAACTTTAGAATGGAGCACAAATTACCACGAGCAGTTTGTGATTTGGGCATGTGCGTAAGGTTTGTATTTCGGATTGCTGTTGGTGCGCCTGCTTTGAATCCGAAACGTTTGATATCGAAAACAGATAAGAAGAAGATAGAATTGTTTTTACTTAATTAAAGGTTACACCCTTTAAAACTGGAAAGAGTTTCCTAAAATAACTCGTCAATTATGACTGGTCCATTTTCTTTTTTGGTTTAGCTCGTCCCCCAAGTCCATATTTCTTTTGGTCAGCGCCAAGAACACGGACTCTGGCCACAATCAAAGCAGGAAGTCCGAGAATCGCGGACTTTCAGCTCTTCTGAGCATTCTCAAATTTGAAGCAATAACGATCGTCCGACGGTTCCAACATTAGGGAGCTTAAGCACCAGCGTTTCGCGGACGGCAAGCGGAAATGAACATTTCGAATGCCAGGACAGTGGTGTGTCTCAGAGTTTTATACTAATCATCTCTAAAGGAGAAAACATTCTTAGCAATATAAATGTGCTTGTGCAAAGACAAGTTAAAAGGGAAAACAGCTCACTTCCGCTTGCTGTCTGCATCTCAAAAACGGGCGTGCTTAAGCTCCCTATTATACTAGTACCGTGAATGCGCGTGTTTTTGGCTGTGGCCAGAGTACGGGTAGCTACTTCTACCAGAGTCCATGTTCTTGGCCCTTACCAAAAAAAAGCAGACTGTTTGGATGACAATAGTTTCTACTTGGATGGATGTCAAAATGCCCAATATTTATGAGTTCTATTGAATAAAGTTCATGTTGTATCATTAATAACTTGAAAAGCGTGGAGGGTAGGGAGCTTAAGCATGAGCGTTTTTGAGACGCAGACAGCAACCAGAAGAGAACATTTCGCGTGCCATGCAGGACAGTGGTGTCTCCAAGATCTTTATACTAATTATACTAATCATCTCTAATGGAGAAAAGATACTTAGCAATGTAAATGTGGTTGTGTGAAAACAAGTTAAAAGGGAAAACAGCTTACTTCCGGTTGCCGTCCGCGTCTCAAAAACGCGCTTGCTTAAGCTCCCTAATATAAATGTCGCTGTACGTTGGATCAACCGGCTTGATCTGACAGTCGTTAGTGTTTTCGTCATAACCATTCACCCATGGGCAAATTGACCAATCAGAGCGCGCGCTTATGTTATGTTACTCTATGTTATGTTATGGATAGACTCAGCGTGTTGTGGTTGCTGCTCTACACCCAGTCGCGCGTGCTTCAGCCGGGATGGCGTGATCAAGTTCTGGATTACAATATTATTGTGATCTTCATGTTTTTTTCATTTCCTTATTTATCAACTTATTCATTCATCGAGTTTCAGAATACTGATAACTTTCGGAGAATAAACTTATCAGTTCCGTTTTTTTTTTTTTTTTTTTTTTTTTTGTGAATACCGAGAGCGCGATACTAAGCTCCAAATAGGCCCGAGCACACAATTGGCAAAACAATTAAGTCCAATGGAACAGCGACATTTAAATAACCCAAAAACCCAAAAGAAGCATTTCATTATGTAATCTTACAGAAAGTGACTAAACTGCCAGAAATGTTAACAAATTCCAAACAAAGGAAAAAACAGAGCACGCATACGTACAAGGAGGTCATGATGTAGTCTATTTATTACTAGTAAATAAACTGTATCTAGGTACTTGCAAGAGGTTTGACAATCTGGGCCAGATCATAGGAGATCATGATCACAACTTTGGATGGATTGATTAAAAGAAACGCACGCTGGTGTTGCAAAAAAAGCGGATGCATCATTTACCTATCTACTACTACTATCTCCGACCAAAGGAAATTGGATGGAAAGGAGAGAGGGTTGCCGGTTTTTTTCTTTTGGGGATGCTTTTGAAATTACCCTTTATTACATTTTTTTATGTCAGCGGGTATGTGCCAAAGGACCAGGAGGTAGTTGAATAGACCTCTTTACAATTGTGTACTTAGTTACCTGGCCTTTAAATGAAAGTGAGGCCGGTGTTGACCTTGTTATGATACAGACCTCCCTCCTTTTTTCTTATGTTAATGATGTTGTTGTCATGCTAATTTGTAAGAAATTACATAAGAAAAGCAGTTAGGTTTTTGTAAAAACAAGATCAACTCCAGCCTCACTTTCATTTACAGGCCAGGTAACTGAGCACACAACTGTAAAATGGACTATTGTACCATGCGGTTTGTTGACATCGGACTCAGTGATATCAATGATACAATTATGGGCATTAGCCTCTGCCTGAATGATTATATTGTTACATCATGTCCTTGGTGTTGACATTTGTCGAATGTAATTTTCCCAACTCTTTCCAGAAACTCTCTCAATGTAAAATTCTGCCTGATGATTTAAGTGCTTTATTTTAGCCAAACGAATCTGCAACTGTGCAGTTCCATAGAGTTGAATTGACCTAAAAAAAAAACAGTCACCGCTCCCACCATCATCGTACTAAAGGCATTGAACTTATGTACGAAAGTCTCTCGTTAGACAGGCCTAGGGCTAATTACAACTGTCATTTGCTGGAAGTATACCTCCTTTTAAATTTAAACCGTGGGAAATAAGATCGAAACTTTGTTGGTGAGTGCGACCTTATTTGTGTATCTTTCTTTGGCGTTGTGACTGTAATATGTTAGACATGTCGTCAATGGTCTGACTTTTAAGCGATTAAACTTCGTTCTCAGTGAAGCAGTTTTGGGTAATGGTCGCTCTGGATGTATGCAGCCAAATGTCCTTAATTGGCTGACCACTTTCCAATCGATAAAACTTCGATCTCACAAAACACAAAGGAGATTATTGACGGTGACAATTAAACGATTTCTTTTGACGTTCAGTGACATAGAGCTGAAATATCTGCTAATTTAGGAACGTTGACTACCAAGTAAAAGTAAAGTTATTGCAATCCCCACATTCTTTCTTGTGTTTCGATGTTCCGTTATCAGAAGGATAGCTTTACAACAAGATGAAACTTACCCGGAGAATTCATTACGATTTTTGTGATGTCTGGATCTCTTGGAGATGGCTTAACCTGGGTGTCGGTTTCCAGAGCGTCTATTCTCTTCCTTTGCTTGTTTAACTCTAGTTCAACTCTTAAGAACCCTCCGCAATAAAGCACAATCGATAAAACAGAAATAATCGATCCAAACGAAGGGCAACTCTTTTGAGCAGCCATTTTCATTTCGATACTCTCAACAATGACGCTTTATTTGTTTCAGCTTAGATAAGTGATACTTGAACTGCGTGAGTGAGTCATTTGCCAAATTGTCTATTTTTAGGGGCGTAAAGTTCACATTGGGTTGTATTTCAACAATGAACACGGCAGAAGGTTTATATATATATCACGTCAAATATGTTTATTATCTGCAAATTGAATAAAAAATCGTTTTGTCACTTTTACGTACTTTTTACAAGTGAAGTACCCGGCGCTTCGTCTCACGAGAACAACCAAACGAGACAGCGTATTTAGATGCTCTGCATGCGTGTTGTTATTGGCCTTCACCCAATCACGTTTAAAGGCAAATCTTGTTTCAGTGGTACATATACCAATATCATTGTGATGTAATATGTAGGAAAACTCATGAGGTTGATCACTAATGTGTCTAAAGCTCATTTAGTCAATTATTTTTATCGTGTTTTTCTTGTTATTTCCGTTCTTGCTCTTTTGACACCGTAATCAGCTAATAAGAGAATCGGTGTGCCGTATCACTGATAAGTTAATTTACGACGTCATAAACTTTATCATGTAAATACTGAGATTTACTCACAGAAATGACAGTGATGAAAAAATCGTTTTGTTTTTGGTCACAGCCAATCACCGAAGCGAATGCCGGATGATATTTCACTGGTGAAATATCATCGTTCTCGGCATCTCATTGGATGAATGGTGTTTTTTACTAGATGGTTGACCATTTTGCGATTTATGGGTGCCAGCGATGTTCTGAAAGTTGTCAAAATTAAAACATAGAAACTTTCAAAACATCGCGAGAGACTCAAGAGTGAATTAGATAAGAGTGTTTTTATGGCATAGGTGGGCTCCCCAGCACACTCACAAATGAGTCTATTTTTAGAATACCCGTTCCCACGAAAATCAGTTGCCATTTCCTTGAAAAAACATGGCAGTAGCAGTCATGCGTGACATGGCTTCTTGTTATTGGTTAAAATTGGCAGCCCTTTGTTTGTTTCCCGCGCAAAGTGTATCTAAAAATAAATCCATTTGTCACTGTGATGGGGCAAAACCGCAAAGTGACGATAGATTAACGCTCTTATCTAATTCACTCTTGGTGACTATAAATCACGAAATGCATTCGAGTTCATACGATTTTTTATTTATAATTTATTCAACAGCATTTCTCCATCGCAGTGTTTCCATAGCAACTTCCGTATTGCAATTTAATATAAAGATTTAGCCAAGCCTAAAAGCGGAGCTCTCGGGTTATTTATTCTCACAATGAGTTAACCTGGCTTGAGCCTGCGATCGAATCGAAACCCAGTAACTGGTCAGCGGTAAACTTTAAAAAAAAACCAGCTGACCTCGATGAGCTGTAAACATAAGTTTTCAAGCAAGCAACCGTGGAGCCTGCGATATAATCACCTGATACCGAGCAGCGGATATCTTGCTTTAACAGGTGTCAATTGACCATAACATGAATGTGTAATACTGATCAAAGATGTACGCTGTAAACGGCCGCCATGTTGAGAGTATTGATTACTGTGATTATTATTAGGATATTATTAATTATGAGCAACTTAGTCGTGCTACGCGCCCACGAGCAATAATACCTCTCGCCATGATTATCATGAGAAAAGCAACTCATGGGTTCCTATGAAAATGGTGCTATTTATTTCAGGAGGAAGAGAAAAGAAAGAACAGAGTTTCTAAACTAGCTACTTCATTGGGGAGATCCTTCTCCTCTTTCTTTGAGAAAAGAAGCCCTTAATTAGACTTGGTGACCTATGTTAAAGTGTTCAGTCTAAACAAAAGTAGAGACCTAAAATGGAATGTACACATTTCGGAACTAGTTAGGAAAGTTTCTTCTAGACTGTACTTTCTGAGGCAACTAAAAAGATCCCTACTTGCACGAAGAGAGTTGACTCTGTTTTATATCACTTGTATCCGTTCCATTCTGGAATATGCTTCACCAGTATTCCATCGTGCTCTCTCGAGATACCACATCGAAAACCTGGAGAAGCTGCAAAAAAGGTCTTTAAGGATCATATATCCCGATCTAACGTACAACAGAGCCCTTGAGTTATCAGAACTTACAACCCTGTTTGAAAGAAGAGAGGTAATGGCGGCAAAACGTTTTGGCGAGGTTTCCACCAACCCCCAAAACAGCCTTCATAAACTGCTACCAGATAAGCTGTCAGCTTAGCAACGGGCATAAGAACAACCGAAAAATAGGGGTAGTAGGCAGGATTCATAGCTATCACCTTATAACACCGATCTGACCCATGGAGCTACCAAGAACTCTGAATTTTAAGTTGTCCTGTCTTTTATTGCTAAGCTACTAGCTTATCATCTTTCTCGCCAGCACATTACACCATTAACATAACTAGTCGCGTTAACAAACTTGAGGCATATGATATTGTCAAACCCACAGCCCACACTGTCAAATGAAGAACCTACAATCATTGGGAAAAGTAGTTAGAACACAAAAGCAAGGGTGGGCCTGAAAACCTCTCAGACTTCATAAACTAAGCATTGCTGTCAAAATTCCACTGAGAGCTTCAAAATAGAAGCCCCTCCTCCTAACCCACAATCGATGTTAAAATAGACTAGGAAACGTCTATTCACGATTGGCAACATGAATTCTTCTAGGAGAGAGGGGTGCAGCTAAGTAACAAAACCACCCTAAAAAAGTAACTGAGCATCCCTAGACGTTTGCTACTGTTGGTATTAAGCAGCTTGGCTCCCCTGGATTTCAACTTGTAGCTCGGCTCAATGAGTAGCCTCAGCCTGAGCGGCAAACGCGCACAAGATTTATCTGAAATGAGTTATAAGCATACACAGGCTGATTTGCCTTTTCCGTTTTCCGACACTCTTAATTTTAAAAAAAATCCCTAAAGGTTTAGTCCATAATTTATAAGATGGCTAAGAATTTGGCAAAATGTTTGTTTCCTGGAAGTCTGCATGGCGTTGTTTTAACAAGGTAATTTTCAAAGTTCGAAAAATCCCTTTCTCCGCAGCTCACTTTTTCTGTGAACTTTCTGTTTTTATTTTGTCATTAGCTGTAAAAACGGGATTAGTAGTCGGTCATTCATATCACAAAAGATATTATTTAACAATTTCTATCCTGAACAAAGTTTCCAAGCAAAATTAAATGAAATTCCAAACTCAGGTTTTTTCTTTGGATAGAGGGTTCCTTCCACTCAAGAAATGCACCACGTCCAGCATTTACAGGTATCTATAGTCCTAAAAGCTAACTTTTTATGGTCAGGTGAGAGGAAATTTTGGAATCTGCAATTTATGGTAAAATAAAATGTGACAATTCCAGCTCTCCCTCTCTGTATGTCCCAAGTCATGATAAGTTAATTTAATTTAATTCGACATTTTTTTTCTATTTAACAGAGAAAAAAAATTAACTTAAACGTTTTCCTGACCGTGCATTGTATCTCAGAAACCACCATGCTATAACAAGTATCTATCTGCCTCTTGCCTGCTTACTTTGTGGACAGAGATGGGATTTGGGACCTCAGACACCAACAACAAAGCTGCAAGCCACATGTGGGATATGCGTATGTTCATGCAAGGCATAACGATGAATTAGTTCAATAAATATGGTAAATGGACCCTTTTAAAATAATTTCACGGCGGTGTATAAGAAAAGTCAGGATGCTTGTGATTGCATCTGGTGTTGGTCCAAATTCCATTCTTAAGTCATGAAAATAAAAACTCCCAAAGTAAACGGAAAGTATACCAAATGAGCACTCAACGTTACAGAATGAAATAGTATGTCACTGTTTACAGGGTATCCTTTTGTTTATCATTCTCCTCTTGAAGGCACGACATGAGGCTTCTACTCTGGCAAAAAGCCTGGTAGAAGCTCTGAATCTCAGCAAACATGGATTCAATTGAGTACAGGACTCCAAGCTACAAGTCAAAAAGAACAAAAACAAGTCCTCATTCGCATACCCTTGCACGAATCATGGGGATAGGAGAGACATTAGATGCTAAGAGTTTCGCATTATCTTGACTTTGATGCATGAGATGGTTGTTTTCTACATTGTTACTGTAAGTAACATTGCTTTGCAAGCACTTGCTGGTTTTCGTGCAGGTGCTTTGATTACTGCGCCTTTGATGTTAGTGATCGCCTGTTAATAACAAAGCATACAGCATTCACATGTGTCAAGAGAAAATGAGGGGGACACAGAGGGAGGCTCAGGGCGTTGGCCGGGATATGTCATGTCCCCGAAAGTTATTTTTAGACGAGCGGAAGTCTGTCTTGCCTCGCTCTCAGGTTCTTAGTGAAAAGAGAAAATGGCGGTGCACGTGGAAGGTTGATGAATATTTATATTCACTCAAACATCAGACCGAGGTTGGCCTGCATGCGGACGTCTCGGAAGACAGATTTCCGTTAGAACAAAGACTTCCGCTCGTCAAGAATAACTTTCGTGGACATGACATATCCCAAGGGCTGGACCGGGAACCTCCCTCTCTATCCCCTCATTTTCTCTTGCATGTGTATGACAATCAAAGAGTTACAGATTAAATGATGCAAGTTGATAATCAGTGGAGAGTTAATTCTGAAATTAAACGAGACTTACCTTAAAACAAAACCTATTTGATTGGAATTCTATCTCGTCGTCATTCAGGAATGGAAGAGTCACTTGAGAAGCATGAGCATTCCAGCTAGTCACTTCCATGAGCCTCTCCACCGTTATCCTCTGGATAACCATAGGAAAGCTCTGTGGAAGCCCCTTTAGCGAGTATTTAGTATTTTTGATAACTATCCTTCACATTCAGGCCACTCCATTATGGCAAGCACAAGTGTGCCTTCTGTTGATCTGAGCCCACACTGGCACAACATCTGACCCAACGGGCGCCGCACACAGGCTGTTGACCAGCTCAACACCAACATTGACCTGAGGTTAACTTTTTGGGGGCAACTATGCTAACACATCCCACCAAGGAATGCTTTCGCAAAATTTCTCACACTGCCCAGTGGCCGGAAATGAAACTGGGCACAAACGGGCGTTACTAAACACAGCAATGGAACGGAACGGAACGAAAGGGAACGGAATATACCGGAATAAACCGGAATATGTCGAAATGAGGCGGAATAACACCGGAATGAAACGAAATGAACAAAAATGGTACCAAAATATACCAGAGCGAGCCGGAATGGCACCGGAATGAGATGGAATGACACCCAAATAAACCGCAATATAGCGGAATTACCCTGAAAATGGGGCGCTACTAAACACAGGAACGGAATGGAATGGAACGGAATAAACGGGAATATGCAGGAACTAGGCGGAATGACTCTAAAATAAAGCGGGATGACACCGGAACGAAAGGGAATGAACAAGAATGGTACTGGAATATACCGGAACGAGGCGGAATGACACCAGATTAAGGTATAATAAACCAGAAGAACACCAGTATAAAACTGATTAGCGGGGACCGGAATGACAAAGCAACAAAACGTAATTTTTCATCACTCTACACTGAATGAATGATTATCCAGAATAGAAAGACTGACAGAAAAAAAAAAAAAAAGAACAGTTTACATTAAAGGGGATTCGAAATAACAAGGCTTGGAACGAGTCACGATGTGTTCTCACAATTTGCAAAGCGGTCCAATCACCTTTCGTTCCGAGGAAAGAAAAGAAAAAAATATTCTTCATGTATATATATTATCAGCGATCGATCCTTTTTCTGTGCTTCTGACTCGTCTTTCTTCAAACAAGGAAACACTGCGTTCCAGTTCGTTGGCATTGCTGCCAACAATCGGTTTATTTGGGTGTCATTCTGACTCATTCCGGTGTCATTCCGGCTCGTTCCGGTATATTCCGGTACCATTCTTGTTCATTTCGTTTCATTCCGGTGTTATTCCATAAGTACCCCAAGTTCACGGAGTATCGTTGTTGTGTTACATAAATTTTATAAGGGTTTGTATCGGGAATTTAGCGATAATTATTCAGGGCATTAATAAAAATAGAAATAAATATACACCAGAATTTCTGACCTTTCATCCTTGTCTTATTTATGGTACGTTCTCAGTATTTTTGGCCGTTTCAGCACGATTCTAGGGAGTTTTAGTTCTACCGTTTCCCTCTCATATATATTATTCCCCAAGGTTGGTTATCAGCCGTAAATTCACTCCCATCGCTCAGGTCGCCTCCAGATTTAGCCCAGTGCACATTAAAATCCTCCGCTAAGTAATGCCTTTCTCTATGAGACAAAAACAACCGCGGTGCGCGAATTTCGGCTCGCTAATCTAACGGCTCCCGTCGATCGAGGACTGTTGGTGATACTTTGCCACGAAGTCCCTTGCACGGCCGTTGGAAAACACCTTACCCACCGGGCCCAAGGTTCAAATTTGTTATACACCGGGTGGGCAACGATATCAATGACAGGTACACTGTAAAACAAACTGAATGTTTATGTTTTGCTTGCGAAACATGCATCTTTATAATGCATCAACATTTCCCTGAGCTTCGTCCGTATCTGCGTGACAGCTCAGTTATTTCCTGAGAAGGGCCTTCCGTTGTAACTGTCAACAGAGACCCTAGATTCCTATTTATGCTACTATTTGACAGGCCTCAATCTCGTCCCCAGAGTCCGCTTTTCTTTTGGTCAGCGCCAACAACACGGATTCTGGCCACTTCCAATTTATGCACAGTCGTAGTGAAGGGCATTTTTGTAACCGTTGACAACCACTGTTCAAATTTCTGAACTTGCGTAGATGAGACAAAAGTCCGCGATTTCCGGATTTCCTGCCTTGGAAGTGGTCAGAGTTTGTGTTCTTGGTGCTGACCAAAAGAAAAGCGAACTCTGGAGACGAGATTGGGACGAGAGTGTAACTGTTGTGTTGACGATCATGCACAGATCTTGATGTGAGCCAAACCACCTCCCGCCATATTTTCCGAAGAATGAAAGGAAGCGGACTATAGTGACGAGACTGGCCAGGTCTAAGTTTTCCTTGTTGGCGCGCGCGTGTGCATATGATGCCACTCAACAGAGACACTATAATATATAGAGGATATTACATGGCCGCTTGGAGATACGAAATTTCTCTTCTCGTGTTGAAAAAGATTTCCCGAGTGAGCGCAGCATGAACACTGATTAAATACTAAATCATTTCACGAAAGGCATCGAATGACGCGATTTTTATATGTAACCATAGAAAGAGTGATCTTTTCACGTGTGAAGATATCATGTTTTCGCGCGAAAGTTCAGCGGGTATTTCATTGGTGTTTATATTAATTGTTTTCTTTCAGTTTTTAATCAACCAACGTCTCCGTTTTTTGTAATCACGTGTACGCTAAGTTTGATTGGTCTAGGGCCCTCTGCTTTTATCAGACCCCCATGAATTACAGTAGTATTTGCTCTCCCTTTATCAAGACTGCAAACAGTTCATGGCCGGAAATGACAAAACTGATACGATGGTGATATAATTAACAAATAAAGAAGCCCCGACTATGATCTGTTCTGTTGTAAAGCACGCAGGAAGCGGATAGAGAACAAAAACAGCGCAGGGGAAACACGAGACGTAGACGAATGTTTTCCCTACTTCTTGCGTAGGGAAAATGATAGAGCAGTGATGCTCCATTTTTTTCAGTTTTTTTCAGCCAAGGATCTGGTGTGCGGAAAACGAAGACTGATAGAAGATTGATGTTCGAAGACCAAAAACACGGAAAACGAAGACCCGAAAGAAAAAGATAACGTATCAAAAAGCAAATAACAAACCACATCATTCTTGTTTTTTTTTTTTTTTTAAACGATCGATAAACTGTTTCTTGTGAATTGCCGCAGGGTCTTGCTTCCCACACATCTAGGCTGGTATGTGGAAAACGAAGACCAGTACAAAAAAGTAGAATGACGAACAGAGAGTCGCCAAACACAACAATCCTATTGTTTGCAATGGTCGACGAGTAATTTCAGGCGAATTATCGCAGCTCATACACATGTCCCGAGCACAAAGTGGCCGTGCACAGGCATATTTACCGGGCACTACATCAACTACATGCAAAAAATTCGCAGACTGATTTTTCTTACTGGTTAACGCTTTAAAAAAATATATTCACTTTTTTAAAAGGGAAAATTTCTTCCAAAACGAAGAAAAGAACATATCGCGAGAGCAACTTGTATGTCGACTAACCGATATTTAAAGCTGAAATAATAATGGCGATTTGGTATTTTTATCAGAAAAGCGTGAGCTCTTCAAAGTATTTCAGGAAAGTTATGACCAATCAAACTGAAGTTCAGGAAAGGTTTGCAGCTATTATTGGTTTATTTTCTCACGTTTGGTGTTTTCTATTGGAATGCTAGGCCTCCGGCGCAAAATTACTTATTGCACTTTGGCCACGCTTACTCAAAGACGTATACATTTGACATTGCTAAATCCATTTGCCCTTTCAGGTTGTTACTATTTTTTGAGCAAATTGTCCCGTAATAAAGCTAAGACCCAGAAAAGGGTACAAAGAACAATAAAACTTACAGCAGACTATCTTTTCAAGAGGAGCATTTCACACTTATTAGTTTGATGCGGGCAAAAGAGAAGAAAAATTGGGGTCTTAGTTTCCGGAAAAGCGCGCGCTAACAGCGAAACTAAGACCCTAGCAAATAGTATGAATTACGTTTTAAGGTGGATGGAATGCCGTACTTATTTCCACCATACGCCGAACGGAATATTTAGTTTAATACGGGCATTGCACGAAACTCAGGGCTCGCTAAGCGAATACAAAGAAATCATCCTGGCATCCGTTTCGAAAAAGAACATGGCGTCTGTTTCAAATCTGATGAAGGTAAGAGAGATAAAAAATGTAAGAAAATGAGGGGTCTCAGTTTTCCAGCCTTAGGTTTTGGTTTCGGGTTTACTTGCTTTTTTTATCTTGGGAAAGGTTGGAAACAGCGCACATTGGGTTTTGAAGCATCATCTTGATCATGTTTTTCAACATCACGAAAATGTGCGCGGGAGCTCAGCGGTTGGTCATCAGCTTTCTCCCTGTTTAAATAAATATATATTTTTTCGCACATTGTTCAGGTTATCTAATACACGACAATTGTGAGGATACTACTGATTATCATATGAATGGTCGCTGATTAGAGAGATAGTTTTGGATCCGAAATTTTGTTTGCACAGGCGCCCCAAGCTCCAAGCTCAGTGGAAGAGAAAGCCAACAAAAATATAAGGATCTGTATGGATCTGTATAAATCCGATAAAAGACCTGAAAAGATAATTTTACAAAAAAAATCTCAATTAAAAAGGCTAACCTTATTGTATTTGTGGCTCACTTCCTGTGTGTGTATGTCTTTTTTTTTTTTTTTTGGTTTTTTGGTTTTTCCCAGATTCGACGCGAATTGAGCCCTTATCAATTCCTCATCTACCGCCTACAACATCGAGGACCCAGGACCATTATACACTCATGGTGGAACTGAGTTAGAATGAAAGGATGACTTTAATTAAGTACCTCGGGTCATGTGTCGATAGCTCAGATAAGGATATCGCAATTAGAAAAGCTCAGGCCTGGAAAGCACTCAACGGTATGTCAAGAATATGGTCCTCCAAAATGAAATCAAATCTGAAAAAGAGGTTCGTCATAGCCACAGTGGAATCCAACTTGTTATATGGCTGTGAAGGGTGACGGAAAAAAATCCCTCAATGTAACGTACACAAGAATGCTACGCAAAGCCCTCAACATACATTGGAGCAGTCGCACACAAAACGAACTGTATGGTGAGGTACCAGCAGTCAGTGACAAGATGGCATCATGGCGACTTCAGCTTGCGGGCCACTGTCATCGTCATCCTGAGCTAAGTACGCAGAAATTGTACTATGGGAACCAATACATGCAGCTGCATGTGTTGGTTCTCATAGTACAAGTTTCTGCGTACTTAGCTCAGGATGCGCAGGGGCACCGCGGAAGAGGACGACCGAAGACCAGCTACATCGACAAATTGAAGAGGGACACTGGTGCTGCTAATACCAAGGAGCCAGCTTCACTGATGGCTGACAGGAAAATCTGAAGGAGCCGTGTGGTTGCTCGCCTATGGGTGACTAGTGAGTGAGTGAGTCAATTCCTCGGTTGTTAACGGTACCAAGGCTAAACAATGAATTCTCAGGAGCCCACCAAATTGGATCTCTTGGCCTACCGAGAATTATTGGCAATTTAGCGCGTTTCCATTCTCTCCGTTGCTTCGGTCCCAAATCTAGGTTGAGAGGTTCTCTGAAGGTCAAGACGCTCTCTTGAGACTGCATGTTCAAGTTGGTAGCACCTCCTTGAAGCTCCTCCAATTACTAGAGTTCAACCACCCGATACCTAACTGCCGAATAATCGGCGATGTGAATAGCAACAATGGGACCCTTATCACATTTTAAATAGAAAGTGGTTGCCAACATCCCAACATGACCCGGCAGGAAACAAAAAGTTAATTTTGCAAGTAACGATGCTATTCAATGTATGTGGGTGAATTGAATTGTCCTTTATTTTATGGAGTAAGTTCGCCTTTCACTTGACTGAGAATGTGAATTTGTGTACATCGATAAATTCATTATTTCCCGCCCTTGCTTTCTTCTCGTCTTACAATCTTATTATACTTACTGGACCAGGATGCGTCAGTGTATCCACCAAATACGTAGCTGTTAACTTTGATTATAGTAAAAGTGGGACCCCATGCAGTTTTCCATTTATACAAAGATCCTCTTTAAGTGGTCGGACTAAGTGAACAATAATGTGACACTATCCTTAAAGAACTAACTCTGGCAATGATAGGATTCTTATCGAGAGGTGGGCTGGACCAAGATATGACAGTGTATTCACCAAATATGTAACTGCCAACTTTGATTATAGTAACAGTGGGACCCTTTCCATCACAGTTGCTGTGGAAGGTGGATGCTGCCCAGCCATCTGTCTTAGCGCGCCAACACCTCACAAACCTGCTGCGAAATGGACTCTGCAGGACTGGAGCTAGGAAACAATTCAGCTTGTTGAGGTACTTTCCATCGAGGTTGCCAAGAATACTCGATGAGCCGAGCGCTTCTTTCAGCAGCAGATTATTTTAGCAGAAAAAAAGATAGAAGAGAGAAAACAATGAATTAGATTACTTTTCACACTTGTGAGTATAGTAGATTCAAGGGAACAATCGCAAAGGGCCAGACACCCGACTGGGCGAAATTATTGAAAAGCCAACTGCTACTAATCCGCAGTTAATTACCAACCGAGGTTTGAACTGTACCCGTCAAAAAAGTAAAAGGACGACAATAGGCTAAGAAAGAAATTGAAGGTGAAAAGTCTTGTTGAAACATTTTTTGATCAGCGAAATAATCTTCAAATTCAAAAGTTTCCTAAATGCCCAGGATTAGCTTAATCGGGCTTTGAACAACTGAGCCTTGTGACTATACCCCTACTTCGTATATCCCTAATGCAACGTTACATGATCGTTGAGCTATTTATTCCTATTCTGAATGATTGGTTGGTTTTCTGTTGAGGCAAAGATCCCAGCTCCAAGCAACGATCACCCTGTGATCTCTTGATCACCGTAGCTAAAATAAATATATACCCTCATTCTTGTAAAATATCCGAGGTTAAGCTTGATAATGGAATAAATTGAAGAGTGAATTTATGGCGGTCGGTCACGTTTGCGCCCGTCCCTCGATTTTTATCATTATCTTCATTATCCTATTTCTTTCCTCGCTTCTCCTCGACAGGACCAGCAAAAATATCACCTTTGATTCAAATCGCTGTACCTTCTTTCGTC
>NC_090890.1:50354940-50359940 GCF_036669925.1 Montipora capricornis | reverse complement strand
AAGCAAAAATCACCGCACGAACTGTTGTTTCCATCCAAGATTTTCCTCGCCCTTTCTCGCGCTCGTTCTCAGATCAACTGCGCATGCGTAAACGAACTGACTTCCGGTTTGAGAAAAAAACTAAATTTCCGGCTGTCTTTAAATTGAATTAATTTTTTTTCATATGGCATGTTTCACCTCCAAATACAGAACATAGGTAAGAATTGATTTTTTCAAATCATCTTTTTTGAAAATTTTATGGATATTTCAGTATCGTTTATCTCTCTAAAAAGAACATTTTTCAAAAAAAAAAGAAAACCATGCTTGGCTGGATGCAAAAACGAATACAAATTATGAAACCACTGATTAAATACCCAAATTGCGTAGTACGTAGACAAATTTAGAGTTTTCTTTTATTGGTCACGTGACCATAGGAGTGGCTTGATGACGTCATAGTTAGGGTCATTGCTTTACAAAAGTTAGAAACTGACCAAAATAATGCCAAATTCTCTCAAATTAGTTAACTATTACATCCTTAGCAACACACCCCAAAAAATACGCCAGTAGGCCCTTAATCAGGGAAAAAAAGAATATTCGTCGCATTTATTTCAAATTATTTTATCGTGTATTTCTTGTTGTTTTTGTGCTTGCTCTTTTAACACCGTAAGCAGCTAATAAGAGATTATCAATGATAAGTTAATTTACGACGTAACAAGCTTTATCATATAAGTGCTGAGATTTATTCACATACATGGCAGTGATGAAAAATAGTTTTGTTTTTGGTCACAGCCAATCAGCGACGCGAAAGCCGGATGAAATTTCACCGGTTAAAAATTATCGTTTCCGGCGTCTGCTTGGATGAATGATGTTTTTCACAAGATGGCTGACCATATCGTGATTTATGGCCACAAACAGGTTTTCTGAGCCCGCGAGACTGAGTACCTCCATTGTTTTAACGAAAACCGCTGGTCAGCAACCTGTTTCTGGTCATTGCTGTCTCAGGTCTTCCCCACGAGTGACGTTCTTGTCGGAGATTTGCAGTTGCCATAGTAACGCTAGCGGTATTTGTTGTTCGCATGTAATCGTTTTTAGCGTGACGAGCTAGTCCTTATAAGGGCTGCGATACAAAATGTCTTTTATCTGTGTAACCAACGCCCTAGAAAGAAAAGGGGAGAGATCTGTGTGCTGGGAGTAAGTGACCAACATTTAAAAAAAAGGAAACTACACGGAGCGATTTCCGAAACCTGACACCTCCGACGGGACAGAGCGACATTTGGAGCAAAGGAATCTCTGATCTTGGGCTTAGGAGTGAGAACAAAGAGTGAGAACAAAATGGATGCTTCATCTAAAACGTTGCAAACAAAGCTAACTCAACAAGAACTTACGGCCGGAAGAACACAAAGCATAATAGGTACTCGAAATGTAGAGCGTATCGAGCGACACCTGGAGGGATTCAAAGTCATCGTTAGCGCTGTGGATAACGCGAAAAGGATTGTGGAGGAAATCAAAATTGCAAAAAAGACTATATTGAATTGGAAAAAGATTCATAGCGAATGAAAACTTGAATGTCCAAACGCAAAATAAGAAAGAATACTGAAAGTACAATGCCAAATCTCAATTTTGAATTTTGGCCCCGATGGTACGCTATAGTGGAGGCTTAAACAATTAGATGAGTATGTCACGATAGTATTGGACAAACTATCAGGCATCAGAGGCGACTTGGTGAGAGACGACGAAGAATGATCAAGAATGGGGAAAAGTGGGACTTTATCAAGCTATGCAAAGCCTTACGAATATGGGCACGAAGAAATCTTGTTCTCGATGGTGCTACAAGCGAAGAAATAAAACTATCCTTAGTTAAATAATTATCTATTCCTTTCCAACGATAATACTAAATGTAGTAGTTTCTTTACACCTTTCCCAAACCAGAAGCAAAATCCACGACAAGTTCTTTCCCACCTCGGCACCTCCTTCTCTTCTGGCAATCAATTTTACCCTTCACACTTTACTTCACTTTACCCGCGTCACTTTCTTCGAGTTTTCTCTTATTCTTCCTTATTTTCTTCCTCATTCGCCGCCACTGACAAGGGGTTTTGTCATTCTTTCCGGCAGCTCCCTCTAATGACACTTAGAAGTGTTACCACCTCTTTTCACTTTTGCCCTCAGGCTTTCGTTCTCCAACTCCCACGTTGCTCTCCTACACGTCGACAACCTTGCGCCACTGCAACAACCGACCAACGCTCACGACTTTTACATCTGTATACAGGTAAATTAATTTATTCAAATTACTGCTAAACAATGTTGTTTTTAGGTAAGCTGGAAAATCCGGAATTCCGCCGGAATTTTACAGAGCCTGTTTTTTGTCAATTCAAAGCGATTGAAGATTGTCCGAACTCCGAATATAATCCGAAGATGATCCGAGAGCTACCGAAGTCACCCGAACATCCCCGACAAACAATCGAACTGTCGAAGATGTTCTGAAGATTTTCCAATTAATTTGAATGTACTCAGAAGATTATCCAAGGATTGCCGAATAACCGTGAATCCAAACTCCCGAAGATCACTCGAAGATTAAAACAGGCACCTTTTTTTTCGTTGTTTCACTTTTCGGTGCAAAAATCTCTTGGGATACAGACAATCAAATCACGCATTAAGAACGTTATCCGGATAACTACAACTCTGACAAGGCGGTATTGAGATAAATATTCAGAACGTGGCGGGGCGGGATTGAGCAAAAAATAGTGGCAGGATGCGGGATTTAAGGAGGCTCGAAATAGTTTCTCCATTTTTTCAAACAAATAAACATATTCTGTTTTTAGATACAGTTAGGGTATGCATATCAAGACAGAATTTGGCCAGGGCATTAAGTAGCCATCATTGATTTCTCACATCCCATTTTCCTCCAAAATAACGTCACCATCGCAATGATATAAGGCATTTCTTTGAGCCTTAAAATCAAGATATATTGTCTTTTTTGAAAAACGGGACGGTGAAATCTTCTCATTCAGCGTTACCAGATAATGTTAGAAATAATCTCTAAAATATTTAAAACAATCTGTAGGTCAGTTTTTCAGAAGATGAAGTTCTTTTAAATGTGTCGCTAATTTCTTTTTTCACCTACAGTACTGTGCCCTGTTTTTATAGGGCTTATTTTTATCCATCACAAAAAATACAAGGAAACTTACCTACAGTGTTTTGACAAACTTAAGAGCCTTGTGCCGGCGCTACAAGATCTGGTAGCTTTTGGAACGGATGGCAAACATAATCTTAGCGAGGCACTGTCCACCTGTTTCACAAAGGAATTACATCTTCGCTGTTTCCGTCACATCGAAGGCAACGTCACGTCAAAATTAAGTCAGCTGCTCGTAACTGACTTTAGACAATATCTGTCAGAAATATTAGGGAATTAAGAAGGGCGGACGTACCTACCAGGTCTTCTAGTTGCGACTACTTCAGACGACTTCAACGCAATTCTTCTGTCATTAAAGCAGCCTTGGGCAGAAAGGTAAGGGAGAAAAGACGGACAGTCGAAGTTTCACGACTGAATGAAGGAAGGGGCTTCCTTAATGAAAAATTGTATGATAGCAGATGTGCGAACGAAGGCGGGTCTAGGTTTTTGTCCGGATAAATATTACACAAATGACAGCGAAAACACGAATGGTAGACTTAGACATAAAACGCATGGCAAAGAGCTAATTAGGCGAAACGGCATTTGCAAAAGCCGTTAAAGAAATGATCAAAGACGACCAAGAAGCAGAGGTCATATTAGCCCTCTTTGGAGCGTCGGAAAATTACGAACTGTGCGAGCAATTCAAAAGATTTCAATTGTCTGCAGAAGAGTGGTGGGCCATGAACAGAAGCCAAAGGAAGGATTACGTCCAGAAGATGTACGCTCTATCCATTGATGACTTCTACGCCCACCAGGCCAGCCTCTACTCAACGAAAACTCCGCTACTTACGTCCGTTCAATTATCGCTTCCGCATGGAAGTCTAGATCTCCATATCGCTGAGTTTATGTGGAAGAAAGCAGGTAAAATAATTTCCCAACCAAACTCTATCTTCCCAGCACCATCAAAGGATGGCAAAATAAAGACATTTTGTATGATTTCCGAAACGGGGAATGTCCCACACTGTGTGCAGATTTATCAAAACTTTAATGCAACATGTACATGCAGGAATTTTAAACCTAAACACATTTGCTCGCACACTATTGCCGTAACCGAAAAGAAGGTGCTCTTGAAGAATTTGCGAAATGGTACAAGGGGCAAAACATCAAGGGTGGACTTTCGTCAGCTGCGGCTATTAACGTGAACACGAGAGTACCAGGACGAAAGCAAGGTGCAAAATACCAAAGAAATACTATATATATTAGTATTTCGTCCTACCCATGCCCTCCTCATCCCTGAGCATTGAAGCGAATGCAAGAACAAATTCAGGTACGTACACCAATTTCGACAAAAACTAAGCAGCAGTCGTCTGTTGCAACATCGTTACCCTCGACTCTAGCTATATTTATGTGTCTGATAATAGTCGTTGTAACGCAACACAAGTCAAAGTGTGACATGTATTTAGTGAATGATAGATAACGATCACATGTTATTGAAACCTGAGTATAAGCTTTAGTGATTGCATTATGACAGCATGAGATAAGGGTAACAGAAAACCCTTTGGTAACCGTAGTGTTATTGCATTTCGATGTTGCATAAAGCTATTGATGTAAAGGCTTTTAGGCCAGATTGAATGACGAAAGAACGAGTGTAGTAGGCTTTGAAAGTGTAATTGAGTGAAATAAAAACGCAACTTCCAAACAGAAAGATACAGTCCTTTTGATCGGGAACTAGCGCCGGGAGATATTCCCGCACACAACCAAAGCAGTGCTTAGAACTCGTCTGCTGCGGC
The DNA here is from genome assembly GCF_036669925.1 of Montipora capricornis. NCBI lineage: Eukaryota > Metazoa > Cnidaria > Anthozoa > Scleractinia > Acroporidae > Montipora > Montipora capricornis. The sequence goes on along the minus strand of NC_090890.1, from coordinate 50,355,062 downwards.
TTCATTTCCGTCACCCGGACCGCGAACGCAATCGCTGTTAAACGATTCTGCATCCCAGTCATATCAAGCATCGACTCCTCAATTAATGCATCACGGCGCAGACATTGCGCCCCTCCGCTGAC
>NC_090890.1:50339940-50347440 GCF_036669925.1 Montipora capricornis | reverse complement strand
GGGCATAAATCTGTCATAAAGTGTCACACCAGACTGCAGCGGCGTATCCATTTTACATTAGTCACAGTAACCCTTATTACATTTCCTAGGCTTTGGCCCAGTCTGCTGACACGCGGCTCAATCCTCTACATTTCTTTCCTCTCAAAAAATGTGGTCCTTATCATAAGTAATCTGTGCTCCTGTTTATTGACGAAAATTACTTCCTTGTATTTCTTTAGCTTTCACTCGGGTTAATGATGTATTTGGTAGATCAGACCAGGACAAAATTGACTTAAGCTCCAACTTTCACGTTCTCTTCCAGCATATAAGTATAAATGACAGTTTCTCTAAAACTAACGTAATTTTGACCTTTGCCTTAAAATGGTTACTTTGTCATTTCCTAAGACAAGTTGTTACCACCAAGGCAAATTAATACCACTTTAAAGGGTGGAATTCCAATGCACAGAAAGGTAGATGAAACGGTTTTAACAACATTAAAGGAACTATTAAGGAAGCAAAATTCTACCGCTAACCAATGCCGATTGGTTAAAGATCGGTATCAGTTACACACTTGATTTCTAATTTTAAATATAACTTTGAGAATTGTTGTTAGTGCAAGGGGTGAGATCTTTCTAACTTTCTTGTAAAAAACGTTTTGCTTGAATGTTCTGTATCGTTAGTTGAGCGAGTACATCCAAGTCAAGTTTTTCTGTACTTACCTCGGAATGTACTATGGCTGGGTAGATGAGTGTACTGTGAATGTATCATTTACATGTCGTATGTAACTGATGTCAAGACTCAGAATTGAAGCGAATCGTGAAGAACAAGCTTGAACTGGCCAGTATATTTATTATCAAACTTTTCCTTTGACTTGAGGTTGGCTTGATGGCACAATTCGTAAAGAGCTGTCTTGATGTCGCGGAGATCGTGAGTTCAATTCTCGTTAACATTTGGGCTTCAATTTTGCTTGGCTTTGCCGCCTTTCGATGCTGCTTTGGTAACGTTTATAACTGCGATGAACTAAAATCTTAACAAATCATAAGGCAAATGCTTCATCTAATTTATGTACTTTGCCATTTTCTTCCTGAGATTTTTTTCACTTTTAATGCCTAGCCAAGGGAGTAAAATCTTTGGGTCTTTTCCTTTGATGGCCTAAGAAATCTGCTTTACATTAATTAATCTCTTTGCAGACAATTTTTGCACTGAAAAGAATTGAACTGTATTAATCAGACGCATGATAAACCGTAAAAAAAAACTATTTCAATAAGAAATTAGAGGAATATGTTTGCTGTGGGTGAAGAGATGAATGTTCTCCCGGCTAATGAATGAAATTCTGAGTAAAGACTCAATAAAGTGGACTTCACAAATGCTAGTCTTATTTCACAGCACCTCTCATACTAGGCCAAAGTTTGATAGCTAGTCTAAGTAGCCGCAAAACAGGGTCTCTCTTAGCAAGCCATCATTATTTAACAAATTGTTAAGGCGCGTTTGATCGACCCTATTTCGGAATAAGTATACTTGGAGTGATAGTTTAAAACGGTATGTTTATTGTTTTGGAGCAACAGGGATAATAAAGATATGTTTAAAATAGCCTTTTACCAGGTGACTGACTATTTTAATGCGAAATTCGTAAAATCGAATAATTTCTAACTTCTGTTCCGTGTATTCCTATTCCGGAATAAGGTCAATCGAACGCACCCTTAGCTTGTTTTTTTCCTTGGATAACTTTTTCATGCATAAATTGTTGTTATTATTTGTTGTGGTTATCGTGAATACAAATCAAATCGATATGACTTGTTATTTAAGTCGATAATTACTGTAATATTAAAACACGTAAGGGACTGGTGTCAACATTTTCATTAAACCATAAAACTCTAAATATAGTGATGACAATCTTTCCGTTTTCTTCTAAGTGGTTGTTTCGTAGAATACCTCGACTTCAGTGGGAGTAAACGTGTAGCTTCCTGCATAAAATCTACAGGAAGAACCAGATAAAGAATACCCTGGGGGACGGGGGTAAGAAATGCCACAATGTGTGTGCGAATGTCGGCTGCTGGCAGCGTTGTTTGATATGTAGATGTCGTGTCCGCCACCAAAGGTTGGTCCGTAACCGGAACATCTGTATATAGCGTATCCCTGTTCTCTTGACTTGACCTGCAACTTCACAGGAGCGTAGCCATTGATGTTATACAGTGAGTAGATAAACGATTTACTGGATGAAGCCCAATCGCAAGAGCCTAAAAGGAAAGATTACCAATCTTGTTTTTAAAAAAAAATCCTCATTGTTTATGATTATGATTATGATCATGATTGTGTTATAATATGTATTACATCCATTTAGAAATCACTGCTGATCCTTCAAATCCTATTGGCTCTCAGCAGTGCAATTTATTCGCACATCGCGCTATTTTTTGCTCTAAATCAAACCATTTCCCCAGCCAATGAGAAAGGAACACTAAAACAAAACAGCCAATCAGATTTCAAGGTTTGTTTAAGGTAACCAATCAAATTGCAGGAAAATGAAAGACAAGGAAATCCATTGTATGGCGAAATTTGCATTTTTTGGTCCCAACTGGATCAATAAAATGTTGGTACTGACTGTGATCCTAATTTTAGCTATAAATAATGATTGTGTGATTTCTAAATGGATGGCTAATAAAGATTTCTAAATGGATGTAACAAAGTGCGCTGCGCGCTCGTTCGATTTTGAAATCACACGTATGATTTCAGACCAAATTGCACTCTCCACTCAGTTCAATTATTATTATAAATGCTTTTGTCTGAAATGCTAGTAATCCGCCCCACTTACCCCGGCTAGCTACAAACAGCTCGGCGATGAACGTGTGATAGCTTCGAAAGCGAGCAGTTTCTTTTTACGAGGCCGCCTTGACAGCTAACAAGCTCTTTAAGGCCTGATTTAGCTATGCAAGTTAAAAAATCAATCAACTATTAAAGCAAAAAAAGACAGACCAATCCTATCCAGCAGGCCATGCAATCGTTTGGAAGTACTTCGTAGACAAATGGCAAGTTAGCTCACACTGAACCACAACTGACCTCATGTAGGCGGGTTGTTCCAGTTTACATGATCTTTTAATTGTAGCTCATTCATTTACATGTGGATAATTATGGTCCGACCATTATAAGCGAAACTTTCAAATTTCACGAAACGTGAACAACCGCAGTCTTATTGACACCCAAAAACATGTTCACCATAAATTGAAGAAAGAAAACCTAGTTACAGAGTCATATAATGTTCCCCCTTCCAACACAGAATCGGCCTCTGCTATCGTCTATGATTTGTTTACTATTTATACACTAGGCGCACATATACAATAAATACAGATCAAATCATGCCCTAATTTACGATCACACCTATGTTTCTCTTTCAATTTCTTAGGTCCTTAATTAGGTCGCTAACGTACTAACGCATGTGAAATTTGCAATCGACAGTACTGAATTTCATTTGTTTGTTTGTTTTTGTTTTTGTTTTTTTCCATTGCGGATATTGCATCATTTTTAATGTATATGTTTGTGCTAAACATCTCTTTCATGTAACTTAACTGTGTGTTCACCTACATAATGAACATTAAATATAAGACATATACAAAGCTACTTCCATGTTTGTCTTATTTGATAGAACCTGGCGGAAGTTTTCTCTTAGAGATCTCAATGTCTACGCAGACGAACAATTTTGGTGAAGCAGATCCTTGCATGCCTCCAGAGTGAGGTGAGGAAGTGCATTGCGCTATCCAGGGCTTTCCATTTTTACTTGACTTCTGGGAATCTAGAATTAATTTTGTCTTATCATACTTAAATAGTTTCCGAATACCTTTCCATCCTGATAGAAAACAATAACTTTAATCCTCCTTTAGCCTTCTCAAGATGATCAATAACCTCATTCCGGAGGAACACCAAGGCAATCCAGTCGACACTCCTGCATCACGCAACATACACTGCCGAAGCTAGTGAGCGGCTTTTCAACAAAACAGTTAACAACAAAAAACCTCTAACTCCTGAAATTATCTATTGAACGTGCTTAACTTTTTTTCTGGTAGACAGTAGCTCGAGTGACCTGTGTAAATCCTTAGCTCTTGCCTTAGGTTTCCCTCGGCTCTTTAGAATGAACGACAATTTCCTTCAATGAATGAAATATATGTATATATTGAAGAGCGGATTAATGAAATGTCAGGTGATTTTGAAAGAGATAATTTTTTGAATTGGCCAGATAAGTGCGAGGATCACCTCTATCTTCCGTCTATAACTCGCACTTCAAATGTATACATCTATTTCAAGATATTTTTTTGTTATCATTTATTTATTTCATGATTATACCTATTTTCTCCACACCTATGAACAACGGCCCATTTATGTGCTTCAACAAGTGGAGTGTTGGGGAGTTAGGTAAGGGAGTTGTACAAAAAAAAAAACTGAACCGAAACCCTAAAGTGTCAGGTTTTAATTGCCAAAAATTATATATATTATTTCTTTTCATGTAATAGGCGCACAAATTGTTCTTCTATACAAAATAAATCTTGTCTTAACTTTGGTTCCTGTTTTATTTCTTAGGTCCAAAGGTCGCTAACATACCAACGCATGTGCGATTTGCAATCGACAGTAGGTTGCAGGAGTTTTGCAAATGACACCAAGTTGTGGAAATTTCCGCCAGATGTTTTCCCCCAGGCTTACACAGAGTATAGTTGGTAAGACATCTTTGCGTATGATTTCACATTAGTTGAATGAAAATCATTTCACGTACAATAGAAAAAACTGTTATAATGGGCAGGAACAAGTGCCTTAAGGAAGTCCAGTTACATAGTCTCTTATCCAATGATTCGTAAAGCATGCGATTGTACATTTCCAATCGGGTAACAAGAAACTCAAGCACGAAGCTAGGCTTTTTTTCCTTTGTTGCAGGGATCGAGTGATGGCCCTGTCAAACAATCCCGACGACCATCGGAGAGTCAGAGAAAGAGACAGCCTGGATTAAATTAAAGGTTGAAAGGACCTTTTTTTTTTAATTCAACTGATAACTTTCTAGCCTAAAGCTTGGTGTTTAATTGAAAAACGTCCGACTAAAACTTCAGCGTATCACGTTACAAGGGCACCCAATTCAGCGAAGAAAGTAAGCCTTTGAAAGAGATTTATAGGCTCCTTGTAATGTATAAAGACTGTAAAGAGATGTTTTTATCACCTAGAGGAATTTGATCCGTTCGGATATCATCTTACCTGAGAATTGGAGTGTCCGAAAATTTTAGGAAATGATATCTTCATTGCAGAAATTGCTAGCTGAAAGTTACCTTTCTTCGATCTGAAGATTGAAGGCACCAATTGCTTTACTTAAAGCAAGGAATATACCACAGGAATAATTTCATTTATTAATAGCTTTTTATTGTATTTTTTGAAACCATGACTAGAATTTCATGTCTTGAGCTGTTCTGAGTCTATTCAGTTGAAGCCAAATTTGATTTTTATAAAGAATACAATGTTCCTTTCAAAAAATAATTTAGTAGTCTATGATCAATTATTTAAACAAGTTTCGCTAAAGATACAAATGAGAGTTGGTGATATGGACAAGGCAGTTTGCGAGCCCTCTTTATATACTCCCGTCGAACTGAAGTATTGAAAATAGACTCTCGAGGTTTTGATATTGGTGCTTTTACCAACATTTTTGTTTGTGTCTTTTTTTCTTTTTTTTTTTTTGCAGCAAAAATGAAACCTGAATAATGATTTTCCTTGCAGCTTCTGATTCGTAGATTCCTAGTAATTAAGAATATTTCGGGACTCCGATTTATCCGAATTATGAGCGCGAACGGAGAGTTGAAAAATGTGTTTCTGCAAGAGTGAATTCATTCTTGACTTCTTTTCCAAAGCAGGTAACAAAGGAATACAGTGGACCTCATGGGAGCAGTTGGACGAACTGGATTATGCGGATGACCTTCAGTGCCCTACTCTCCCACAACCATCTACAAATGCAGGACAAAACTACAAGGCTAGCAGAGGAATCGGCTAAACAGGGTCTGAGGATTAACAAGGTGAAGACTAAAATATTAGGGACTAATAACACCACAAGTGAGCTAGCTGCTGTGGTCGAGGGGCAGTCGTTGGAGAACGTCAAAGAGTTTCCATATCTCGGGAGTGTTGCAGACACACATAGAGGTACGGACAAGGATGCACTTACAAGGATTGGAAAGGCGAGAGCAGTGTTTATCATGTTGAAGGAGGTATGGGCATTGAAAGAGCTATCTGTGAGACCCAAACTTCGCATATTTAGATCAAATGTGAAGACTGTTCTGCTTTACGGGTCAGAAACCTGGAGAACAACGAAGTGGATACAAATTAGAGTAAAGAGTTTTGTTAATAGCTGTCTCAGAAGAATTCGTAGCTTTTGCTGGAAGGATAAGGTGACCAATAACCAGATGTGGGAAAGGGCGGAAGAAGAGCTAATTGCGCTACAAGTAAGAAAAAGGAAGTGGGGCTGGATGGGCCACACTCTACGGAAGCCAGCGAGTAACACCACGCGGCATGCTATTTCATGGAATCCCCAGGGGAAGAGGAAACGAGGGCGCCCTAGAAACAGCTGGAGGAGAGAATTGAAGTGTGAGGTGAAGGGCATTGTACTGAGCTGGACAGAACTTGGTAGGACGGCCCAGAAACGGGTGCGGTAGAGGAAACTCATCGATGGCCTGTGCTCCGCAGGGGGCGAAGGGCCTAAGTAAGTAAGCAAGTTCTGTTCCAAGTTTTTGCGGCTTTACGTTTTCGCGAAACTCTTAAGTCCCCTGATACCTATAATCTAAGACCTAACACTTAAGATCCAAAACGTAAGACCCCCTCGGACTAATATTCTCATTTGAAAGAGAGACCCTAGATTCTTGAGGACTAACCGATAATTAAAGCTGAAATAGTGATGGTGATTTGGTATTTTTATCAGAAAAACGTGAGCTCTTCAAAATATTTCAGGAACGTTTTGACCAATCAAACTGAAGTTCAGGAAAGGTTTGCAGCTATCACTGGTTTATTTTCTAACGTTTGGTGTCTTCCAATGGAATGCTAGGTTCCCGGCGCAAAATGACTTGTTGCACTTTTGCCACGCTTACTCAAAGACGTATACATTTGACACTGCTAAATCCATTTGCCCTTTCAGATTATTACTATTTTTTGGGCAAATTGTCCCGTAACAAAGCAGTAAGACCCAGAAAAGAGTATAGAGAACAATAGAACTTACAGTAGAGTATCTGTTGCAAGAAGAGCATTTCATTATTAGTTTGACCAGGCAAAAGAGAAAAGAAATTGGGGTCCTAGCTTCCGGAAAAGCGCGCGCCAACAGCGAAACTAAGACCCAAGCAAATAGTATTAATTATTTGTTAGGATGGATGAAATACAGTATTTATTTCCCCATACACCGAACGGAATATTTTATTTAATACGGGCGTCGCTCGAAACTCACGGCTCGCTCAGCGAATACAAAAAAAAAACCTGGCATCCGTTACGAAGAGGAACATGGCGTCTATTGCAAATCTGATG
>NC_090890.1:50324940-50329940 GCF_036669925.1 Montipora capricornis | reverse complement strand
AAACTGAGGCAGTGAGACCACGACTAACAGAGTTTTCGTTTCAGCTCTTCCCAGGAGATTTGATGCAGAACAGAAATAAACATCCGAGTCTTCTTTGCCAACTTGTAAAATTTGCAACGCGTTGTTGTTGTACCTCACTCTACCTTCAGGTAAGTGGCCGGATGATTTCCTCCAACTCACAACTGGTGCAGGGTATCCAGTCACGTGGCAGGTTGGTAGAGTGAAGGTCGTTCCTTGAATTGCGTAATGGGGTCCTGTATTTAGTGAAATCCGAGGATGAACTGAAATGACAAAGGCAAGAAACTCTAGTTATCGATAGTTGGCATGCTTCTCATAAAATTGCGATGCAACTATCTCCGACGCAAACTATTCTAGGTTGAACAGAAAACGTTTTCGAGAAATATGACCAAAGAAACAATGAAATTAAAGAGGTGTTATTTGTGCTGGTAGGATTGACGTGGAATAGCTAATAATGGAATTATCAGCGCACACGCTTATCTTATGCACAGATAATAAATGAAACAAAATTTCAAGAAATCTGACAGTGTGGTTGGCTTACATGTTCTGGTGTGGAGCGAATAATATCTTCTTGTGCAAACTGTTCGGTTATTATATAGGTAGGATCAACAAAACATTAAAGCCGATTGTTTTGATCATTCAATGATCATTTAATGCTTCTAACATCAAACAAGGATAGTCTCAATATCTGTTGAATTCAAATTTTAGAATTATGCTTATTGCAGAACAAGGCTGAAATAAAGTTTATTCCAATACAACTTTTCCCCTTTTGAAAAACAATAAAAGCTAACAAAACTTGTTACCATTTACTACAAGCCGCGCCACTGCTTGTGCTTGTCCCAAGATGTTTGATGCTGAACACTTGTATGCACCTGAGTAAATTCCAGCGACATTTCGTAAAGTCAACTTTCCTTCTGGGACTTCTGACATACTTATCTCTGACTGCCCTTTCAGTTTACTCCATTTTATCGCAGGCTTTGGATTGCCGCTGACTGAACACTGGAAAGAGGCTGTCTTCCCTTCATTAACTGTCAACTTTGCCGGCGAAATAGCTATGGTGGGAGAAGAAATCGATTCACCAGGTTCTCCTTTTGCTCCTGGTCTGCCTGCGGTTCCTGTGTCTCCTTTCTGCCCTTTCCGTCCAGTTTCTCCCCTCTGCCCTTGCGGTCCCATGATTCCTTGCTTTCCACTTTGCCCTGGCGATCCCATGATGCCGTTATCTCCTTTGTTCCCGGTTCTTCCTTTCGGTCCTCTTCGTCCCCGAGCGCCGTTTTCCCCTCTCGGGCCAGGTGGTCCAGGAGGGCCTGGGGGACCTGCCGAACATTTTTCGACGTTTGATTGACAAAGTTTCAGTCTCAGATCCGATAACAGCTGGTCAGTTTTCAGCCTGTCGTCTAGTGTTTGTTTGTTTCCCGTTTCGTTCTTGGTCGAATAAATGTGGCGCCTATTTCGGTGGATCTTATTTCCCAGAAATTCTAAAAAAACAAGAGCGACCTTTAAAATAATACAGCAAAAAAATACATAACCATAAAGAGATCTTAAGGAAGCGAGTGTATAGTTAAACGTCTTAAACGCAAACTGCTGAGATAAATTTGAAACAAACGCAAAAAAATAAGACCACGACGAAAAGAGAACTCAGTTTACAATACACACAAAATGGGTTTAAATTTCTTCAAAAAAGCTCCTTTTTAATTTTTAATAAGCACTTTAAGAAGTACACCGTGTGTGTATGTCATAAACGTTGCGCCCCTTGCTCTGACCCATATCAGTTTTCAAACCTCTCCCGAGTATCTAGACGAGACAAGTTTTCGGAGACTCATATTTTATTTGGTGGTAATAAAGGGCCAAAGATCTACGGTCAAGCTTCAATTCTCGCGTTACCTTCATTTTCAACAACTCAAACCCTGCTGTTGAGGACTTTCCCCGCGTGTTTTAGTATCCCCCGCTAATCGTCAGTGTTTTTGTACAAAATGAATTTAAAGTTCGTGGCGAGCTCAACAGACAAAACGCAAAACGCAGCAACTAAGTCAGGAGTACCCAACGAACCGCTCTTCAAGAAAAACCGCTCTTCCTCCTTTTTTTCCCTGGCTGGTATTCCATCGCATCAACCCTTTTGCTTGCTGGTTGCATGGGATTTAATTTTTGCTGGTTGGCTGAGCACCGTTAAATTCCACTGCTTGCTGGGAAAATTTCCCTGAATACTCGCTAAAAACAAATTTTCTGGTTAATTCTTAACTCAAAAGTAGCATTACTGAAGTAGGGGTGGTCTTGCCCCTGAAATGATGGTTATACGTTCGTGCACGTGGTAACCTATATGGCAGACGTATTTCCGGTTACACAGGTTATGTACGTGGTGCCTGGTGGTCTTTTGTGATTTAACATAATACAGTTCACTGTGTTGTCATTTTGCTGTACGCTTTGTTAATCTGTCATTGAGGGCGGTAACAGATCGTTGCCCTTTCACGTGGCTATGCCCGCCAGATTAAATCACTGTGGAGAGTTGGTGTATAAAAAAGGTAAAGTCTCTGGTACGAGCCTAGGAAGGCCCATCAGGCCGGCGCTTATCTCCGGTTTTCCTAGCATGAAGCGACTAGGAGTATTTATACTCCCCCCTGGATGGGATGCTAGTCCATCGCAGGGTTACCCCCAGCATTACGCCGGTACCCATTGATACACCTGGGTGGAGAGAGGCACCGTGAGAGTAAAGTGTCTTGCCCAAGAACACAACACAATGTCCCAGGCCAGGCCCCGAACCCGGACCACTGGATCCGGAGTCGAGCGCACTAAGAGTTTGGTGTATAACTGTGGAGATATTTTGATTCTTTGGGTTGCAGGCTTGCTCCACCTTCTTTGAACCTTTGGTAAGTGTTATTAGCAATGTTTTCCGCTTACCTCTTGAAGCATCTGGTAAGAAATCACAAAGTCAATTTCTATTCTCATCCATTCCGTTGCAGAGGCATTTTACTGAAAATTAGTGGCGTGGGTCATCGATTCTCCCGGCTCTAGTGTACTAGACATTGCAGGTAAGGACGACTATTCCCTAACTTTTGTTACTAAAGCCACTTTTCAATAAGAACCAAGCAACATCTGCATCGAGACAGTGTTCGACGAGAGTATGCGCTTAAGTTCAAATAGGCTGAATTGTCAACGTAACTGGGGCGCAGCCGAAGGTGTTAAAAAATGTACCATTGAAAGCTTAAAAAACGTGGAAAGGGCGGTCAGTTGATGCATTCTGAGAAGTTTCTAATCACTGGTACCAAATCTTAGGGGGACTGACACCGAAAAACTTGGTCTGAATGTGGCATGAAGATAGACCAAGAAAATATTTTGCTATCACGGTTATGTTATATGTAGGGCTGCCTCTGTGACCATTAAATAACTGATGAGGCAACAATCCTTGTCCATGTTATCGCTTTCTTGAGGTTGGTGTTTTACTGCGCGGTGTACATCGCCTTTTGTTTTTGAAGTGCCCGACCAGCTTAATTTTAGATCCTCTCTGATCAACTAGGAATTTAAATAATTCATCAGTGGTGAGTCGGACACACTCAGGGATAGTCGGCAGCCACAAATTTCGTGGAGAAAGCATTTTCTTTGTTCTCTTGACAGATTTGAAAACAAAGGCCTCCGTTGTTTGAGGAGGATGCAACGTTTTCTTCTACGGAATCCGATGCTCAGTGAACTTGAGCTTTGATACCTCCTTATTCGCACGAGTTTATCACCAAGTAAATGTATAGGTTATCGCAATGCCCATTTTTATCTTTTGTTTCCATGTTTTGACATCGATCAGTGAGGCTAGAATTGTAGCTTTACAATAAGATTAAGCTTACCAGGAGAATTCTCTGAGATTTTTCCAATGTCTGGATCGTTAGACAGTGGCTCAATCTGGGTGTCGGTTTCCAGAGCGTCTATTCTTTCCCTTTGCTTGTTTAACTCTAGTTCAACTCTTAAAAACCCTCCGCAATAAAGAGCAATCGACAAAACAGAAATAATCGATGCAAACGATGGACAACTCTTTTGAGCAGCCATTTTCATTTTCAGTTCTCCCAACAATGCCGCTCTGTCTGAGATGATACTTGAAGCCGCGTTAACCGCGTGAATGGGTAATTTGCCAAATTGTCTTCCACGGGTAGATTAGGGGCTTAAAAGTTCACATCGCGATCGGGTTGTATTAGTAACACATTCTTAAAATAAACAAAGAAGGGCGTTTATACCTATATGTACATATATCGAATCAAATAATTTTAGCATTCGCAAATTTAAAAGAAAAATCTCTTTGTCACATTTACGTATCTTTTCACAAATAAAGTTCTCACGAGGACAACTAGCGGACTGCATTCAGAGGCTCCGAGAGTTGTTGCTGGCAATCAAAGGCAGATCATGTTTCAGTGTATCAATGTGATATATACGTTGAAAGAATTAAGGTTTTGAAAATGGACAACTGGAAAAGATGGACTGGACTCTGGACTGGACTTTGGACTGCAGTCTGGACTGGACCCTGGACTGGACTTTATTAAACAAAGTTAATATTTAACCAATAATATAACGATTAACCGTTTCTATTTAATTATTAACCAGCGAGAATGAGAATGAGAATGGATGTCTTTTTCAAAGGGAACATAAACGAAAAATCTAACAATGCTGCCCAGTAACTTTCAATTAAGTCAAGCTACTATTACGTGAACACTGTGACGACGATATATCTCATGCGTGCGCTGTCTAAAGAATATAAGGGTGCGTTCGATTGACCGTATTCCGGAATAAGAATACGTGGAGTGATGAAACGGCATGTTTGGCGTTTTGAAGCAACAAGGATAAGAAAGATATGTTTGAAATAGCATTTTAGCAGGTGTTTGACAATTTTGATGTGAATCTCCATCAAAACGAAGGATTTCTAACTTCTATTCCACGTATTCCTATTCCGGAATACGGTCAATCGAACGCACCCTAAGGAATGTAGTCCAATTCAATATATTCGATATGTT
>NC_090890.1:50294587-50309587 GCF_036669925.1 Montipora capricornis | reverse complement strand
CCTCTTGAAGCATCTGGTAAGAAATCACAAAGTCAATTTTCTCTTCTCATCCATTCCGTTGCAGAGGCATTTTACTGAAAATTAGTGGCGTGGGTCATCGATTCTCCCGGCTCTAGTGTACTAGACATTGCAGGTAAGGACGACTATTCCCTGACTTTTGTTACTAAAGCCACTTTTCGCTAAGAACCAAGCAACATCTGCATCGAGACAGTGTTCGACGAGAGTATGCGCTTAAGTTCAAATAGGCTGAATTGTCAACGTAACTGGGGCGCAGCCGAAGGTATTAAAAAATGTACCATTGAAAGCTTTAAAAACGTGGAAGGGCGGTCAGTTGATGCATTCTGAGAAGTTTCTAATCACTGGTACCAAATCTAGGGCGACTGACACCGAAAAACTTGGTCTGAATGTGGCCTGAAGATAGACCAAGAAAGTATTTTGCTATCACGGTTATGTTATATGAAGGGCTGCCTCTGTGACCATTAAATAACTGATGAGGCAACATCCTTGTCCATGTTATCGCTTTCTTGAGGTTGGTGTTTTACTGCGCGGTGTACATCGCCTTTTGTTTTTGAAGTGCCCGACCAGCTTAATTTTAGATCCTCTCTGATCAACTAGGAATTTAAATAATTCATCAGTGGTGAGTCGGACACACTCAGGGATAGTCGGCAGCATTTTCTTTGTTCTCATGACAGATTTGAAAACAAAGGCCTCCGTTGTTTGACGAGGACGCGACGTTTTCTTCTTAGAAATCCGATGCTCAGTGAACTTGAGCTTTGACATCTCCTTATTCGCACGAGTTTATCACCAAGTAAATGTATAGGTTATCGCAATGCCCATTTTTATCTTTTGTTTCCATGTTTTGACATCAGTGAGGCTAGAATTGTAGCTTTACAATAAGATTAAGCTTACCAGGAGAATTCTCTGAGATTTTTCCAATGTCTGGATCGTTAGACAGTGGCTCAATCTGGGTGTCGGTTTCCAGAGCGTCTATTCTTTCCCTTTGCTTGTTTAACTCTAGTTCAACTCTTAAAAACCCTCCGCAATAAAGAGCAATCGACAAAACAGAAATAATCGATGCAAACGATGGACAACTCTTTTGAGCAGCCATTTTCATTTTCAGTTCTCCCAACAATGCCGCTCTGTCTGAGATGATACTTGAAGCCGCGTTAACCGCGTGAATGGGTAATTTGCCAAATTGTCTTCCACGGATAGATTAGGGGCTTAAAAGTTCACATCGCGATCGGGTTGTATTAGTGACACAATCATTAAAATAAACACAGCAGGGCGTTTACACCTATATATAACTATACCAAATCAAATAATTTTAGCATTCGCAAATTAAAAAAAAAATCTCTGTGTCACATTTACGTATCTTTTCACAAATAAAGTTCTCACGGGGACAACTAGTAGACTGCATTCAGAGGCTCCGAGAGTTGTTGCTGGTCACCAAAGGCAGATCATGTTTCAGTTATCAATGTGATATATATGTTTAAAGAATTAAGGTTTTGAAAACGGACAACTGGAAAAGATGGACTGGACTCTGGACTGGACTCTGGACTGGACTTTGGACTGGACTCTGGACTGGACCCTGGACTGGACTTTATTAAACGAAGTTAATATTTAACCAATAATATAACGATTAACCGTTTCTATTTAATTATTAACCAGCGAGAATGAGAATGAGAATGGATGTCTTTTTCAAAGGGAACATAAACGAAAAATCTAACAATGCTGCCCAGTAACTTTCAATTAAGTCAAGCTACTATTACGTGAACACTGTGACGACGATATATCTCATGCGTGCGCTGTCTAAAGAATATAAGGGTGCGTTCGATTGACCCTATTCCGGAATAAGAATACGTGGAGTGATGATTTAAAAAGGCATGTTTGGCGTTTTGAAGCAACAAGGATAAGAAAGATATGTTTGAAATAGCATTTTAGCAGGTGTTTGACAATTTTGATGTGAATCTCCATCAAAACGAAGGATTTCTAACTTCTATTCCACGTATTCCTATTCCGGAATACGGTCAATCGAACGCACCCTAAGGAATGTAGTCCAATTCAATATATTCGATATGTTAAGCGCGATCGCTTTGCGCACTATTTCTACAATTGAACCAGGTAGAATTGCAAACTAAGCACTTCAGTTGGTTACAGCGGTAAATTAACGTTACAAACCCCGCCACTTATACGCTTTTCTACGATTGCTTTAACGCTGCGAAGTTTGAAGTCATCACGTGACAGTGTTCACGTAATAGTAGCTTGACTTGATTGAAAGTTACTGGGCAGCATTGTTAGATGTTTCGTTTATGTTCCCTTTGAAAAAGACATCCATTCTCATTCTCATTCTCGCTGGTTAATAATTAAATAGAAACGGTTAATCGTTATATTATTGGTTCAAAATTAACTTCGTTTAATAAAGTCCAGTCCAAAGTCCAGTCCAAAGTCCAGTCCAGGGTCCAGTCCATATTTTCCAGTTGGCCAAGATTATCACCAATGATTCTAAAGCTCAGTTACTCAAGTGAACAATATTGATCGTTTCTATTCCAATTAATTATACTGTATTTTTCCTGTTTTGCTCGCTCTTTTCAACATAATGTTGATCAAAAACGATTTCTTAAAACATGAGGCTTCATTAATTTGATTGCCTAATTAATGAGATGCTTTTTATAAGAAAACTTAAACCATCCCTAAACGTGCGAACGGACTCCATTCGCTCGAAAGTATTCACTTGTGATCCTTTGTTATTATGCTAATCCGTAGAGACTATAGAAATGAAATCTTCCGTTACTTACTCACTTTGTCTTGAGAATGGTATCATGATGACGCCGAAACGTCGGCTTTTAACTTAACATTTGCTTAATAATTATAATAATAATGATAATAATAATAATGATTGTTTAGATGAATAGTCGACTTCATGTTTTAATTTAGCGCAAGTTGCTTGGAAGAGAATTCCACAATTTTGGACTAAGTCTTGAAAACGAAGAATTTGGTTGAGCCTTGATTTGTTGACATGAAAATTACCGGCATGCATGCTTGTATTGCATGTGCGTGAGTTTCACGAGATATGGTAAAAGGACTTGATATGTTAGGGGATCAGGGGGTGGGGCAACATGAGAGGATATGTCATGAAGTGAGAATCTTGTATTGTATGTGCGTGAGTTTCACGAGATACATTAAAAAGTCTTGATATGTTAAGGGATTATGGGGTAGGGGCAACATGAGTGGATATATATGTCATGAACTTGACAGCCACTGCTTTAATTAAGACACAATATATTAACAAGTAAGATATTAGCGAAAGTAAAAGCGGTTTGTATGAGCCGGTCGTCAGTGCCAAAAGCGAGGTGCAAGCTTTTAAAACCATGCAGAAATTTTGTTCGTATGAGTTTCAGCGGCTTGAACCCAGGCAGCTACACCATTGTATGTATAAGAAAAAATTAGGAAACAGTAGATTTAAACCCTTAAAGTACTAACCACGCATGTATGCGTGCCGTGTTTGCATTTTAAGCGTCCCAGCCTGCATAAAACCATCCGCTCTCTGTTTTATTTCAAAGGCATACCTTTACCCACATATCATAATAATGCATGCTACCTGTCGGCAGCAATAATGCTGCGGATTGGCTTAATGCTTACAGGCATTAAGGAATGAAATTATGAATCAGGAATGAAATTATGTAATCTTTTGAATGGAATGTATGGAATGTAAGGAGATACCATATTGATTATATAATTGGTAAAGTTAGTAAAACGTCAATTGTCATCGCCACACCAGACGTTATGTACCAGCTGATTCACTTCTTAACCCTTTAAGTCCGAAGTTCTTTCTATTATTTTAGTACTTTTTTGACGATAACGGTCTGCAGCAATTGGCTTCGTCGTATGAGAAGTTCTCGTTGTAACATCTGCGGTTTCGGGTCAATGTGGGCTCAGGTCTAGGCATCACGTGCCAAATGTCAACGGTTCGTGTTCGGGGAGTGGGCGAGTTGGCTCCGTTCAATCTGGGAGGTTTATCATTTTATAAGGTAATTTTTCGGACAGAAGGCTGGCATCATTAATTAAGCTAAGTCTAGCCAATCAGCGGCTGTGTTATAACAGTTAAAATTCTGCCTGTGTGGTTGACTTTTGCATGTTAACAAAATAATAATTATAATTGTCGCTGCTAATCGCCGTCGCAAAGTACAGCAACGACGCAGCTCAACAAGGTCGAACCGATAGCATACAATGGCGCCTCTGGCAGCCGCTATACGGTCCATGTGTGACCTTGGAGCACAGCTTACAGCCAGCTGGAATCGGCTGTATGCTGGTTTTTGCCGAGGGGGGAAAACCGGAGAACCCGGAGAAAAACCCTCGAAGCAGAGAAGAGAACCAACACAAACTCAACCTACTTATGGCGTCTGGTCCGGGAATCGAACCTCGGCCACATCGGTGGGAGGCGAGTGCTCTCACCACTGAGCCATCCGAAATGCGACCGAAATTTTATTTATGAATTTTATTTCAGGTCTGGCAACTTGAATTTTCCAGCCGTTTTGAAAACAGCCAAAAAAATCAAGAAATAAAATGGTCTGTAATGCGACCCACCCCTTCCTTTCTAAAGTCAAATTTAAAAAAAAGGGGTCTGGCTGTTTCTCAAAATATATTTTCTTTGCAAGGCTCGATTGCACAGCTACCTCCCAGAATTGGCATTGCAAGTTTTTGTGTAATTAATCAAAAGAATGTGGTCGCGTCCTTTCAAAATTTTCATTAATGGTTTGAATACTAGCCTCCTAAGCAGGAGTTCTTAGGGCTTCGCCATGTGTTTCTCCCCCACTAACGTCTGCTGAACGAAAAACCACTTCCGTTCTTGGATTAAGGACCAATCAGAGGCCGTTTTCAAGTTTTGGGTAAACTCTTGCTTTATATGGCATTCTTTCGCAGCATGTGATTGGCTATGCACAACACACTTAGTCAATGCTGATTGGTTTCTTTAAATAGTGGGCTAACACCCGTTGAACGGAAGTGGTTTTTCGTTTCAGCAGACGTTCGTGGGGGGGAACGTGTGACGAAGCCCTAAGAACGTCTGCGTGGGAGGCTATGATTTGTGCTACCTTTCAAACGTTTGTGATTGCACTTAGGACACATTCTAAAATTGTTGATAGTTAAAATTTTATTTTATAATTTGTCAATTCGTTGTTCCATATTGTTTATCAAAAAATATGGTATACTAGGCATCACTATTCTTATTCCCTCGCCTTGTTTGTTTAATTTTGAGTCCTCAGCCTTACTTACAAGATTGACAGACATTGAAATTCCAGTCCTTCCTAAATCTGTGCTACTAACAACCATCTGTTTGAATTTACTTAAGGTGGCTCAAACGGATTTCAACAATTTGGAGGAAATGTGTTATTAGAAAGATTAACTCTACAAAACTGTTTTACTTAATGGCAATGCTGTGGTACCATATGAAACACCAATAATTGCTTAACAATATGCACATGTTAATGTGACGTAATATATTATCATGGCAACAAAAGAGCCTTTTGTGTGTAAGCTCTTAAGACGAACTCGGTGACCTCAATTTTTTACTGCTGAAAAGTGATTAGCAGGTTAAGACAAAACTCTCTGCAAAGTTTTAAAATGTTATCTAAAGCGGATTCAGTGTCGTCGCAGACGCAAATAACTCAACTCGTTTGCACTTTGGAGATATATTTGGAAACGTATTTGAATAACGAGTGCGGTAAAGGACGAATGTGACGACGGACTTAACAAGCGAAGAAAAATAACGATGAACACCTAACTAGAACAAAATTGGAACGAAACTGAGTAACAATAGCCCAAAAAATTACAAGATACTTATCATTTTATATATGGTATTATGCAAACTAAAACTACAATTGTAGCAAGTAGCTAATTACATTGTTAAAAAAAGAATATTTAAAACAGTTAATTCTAGATCATTTACAATAAAGCTTGTACGAATGGTTCGCCCCAGTGGATTTGACTTTTGCGAATTGAAAGAATTCCTCAAAATACAAGTGCGATAAGACAAACACGATCTTATAACATTCACCAAGAGAGAAATATGTCCTACGACTGGACAAAGATGGCCAATGTAACGTGTCACAACGCTCTTCATAAGACATATTACCTCTTTTTTTGCCTAAGAGCTAATCTTGATGCGCGTCTTTGCACGCTCTCTATTGCATGAATGCCTTTAACAAGATATGGGTTCCAGACTGGAGCAGCATTCTCTAGAAGTGGTCTGACCAATGTTTTGTAAAGCAATAAAAAAGTTATTGTATTTGCTGTTCCAACAGTCCGTCTTATTAGCCCTAGGACTTGGTTCGCCTTATTCACCATAGTACTAATATGTTAATATTAGTACAAAATTGTAATTCAAATGCACAGAAAGGTAGATGGCACGGTTGTAACAGCTAGCGCTGCCATAAGGTTACAACATTGAAGGCACTAACCGTTAACGAATGCCAGTTGGTTAAAGATATCAGTTACACACCTTGTTTCTGAAAATGACCCTAACTCTAACCTTAATTACGTGTTTGAATGTTTTGTATAGTTAGTTAAGCGAGTATCCACGTTGAATATGTCTGTACTTACATCGCAGTGTACAATGGGAGGTGAGTATGAGAATGTATCATTTAAATTAAATATCGTCTGTAACTGACGTCGAGTCCGAATCGTGAAGAACAAGCTTGAACTGGTTGGTGTTTTTATTATCAAACCCCCGACTTGCAGTTGGCTCGTTGGCACAATTCGTAAAGTGTGATACCGCAGAGATCGTGAGGTCAACTCTTGTTAACATTTGGGAATTTTCTAGGCTTTGCCGCCTTTCGATGCTGCTTGGGTAACGTTATACCTACGATGAACTAAGATCTTAACACATCACAAGATTTTTAGTGTGTAACCTGGCTGGGCTTTAATCGTAAAACAGTTCAAGTGGGAATACGAGGAAGGCTTATGAACATGTGTCTGCCATATGGTCCACATTGATGGAACAAAACCACATGCTGTTCTTTTCTTTGGGGGGTGTGGCGGGGGGCGGGGGGGAGGGGATTTCCGAAAATCAGAGAGAACCCACGGACAACCATCGGGATCTAGCGCACCAATAAAGCGATTTAAAGTTATTAACCTGGTAATAAATCAGTAAGGTTTGGGGGCGAGTTCCTTTGCCATTATGTCACGGTTTACCGCAAGCTATGAACACGGAGTAGTTGCAGTTGGTCAAACACCTAATGCCGGAGAGCTGACTTGGCGAACATACGGAATGCTGCTGTAGGTCAGGTAGTGAAAAGGACCAGAGACACTGAAATGGATCTTATTGATCAGCATTTTTAAGCCATAACGACAGTTACTTCCGGTGTGTTTTGAGTTCACAAAATTTTGGCAAAGAACTTTTTTTCTTGGTTGGGGGAGGGGATCGAGGTGTGGTGTTTTCCGATAGTGTTGATCACAGACAGTCTTCTCAATGTAGATGAAATATAACAATATCAATAGCTGTCCTAATAAGTTACCGTTATATTTGTTTTCCACGACATTTACTGACTACTACCAATCATGAATACTCCGAATACTAGTAATGAAAACCGGCAATTAATTTTAATCGTTTAATTAGCTGTACAACATAATAGAAATCAAGTTCAGTTTTGTTTCGAACCTTGCGTCGGCCGTCTGTCCCGTTTCAACTCCCTCTCAATTCGCAAAAAATATATATATTTTTTAATATTTGACATTTGTAAACGCGTCCACGTTCCCTTAAAATAGAAAGCTTGTGTTGGCCAAATCGAATTGAAATTTTATTGAGGCGCCAAAGCAAACAATTTCTTAAAAAAAAGACAAACCCGCAACAAACAAACAAACGAAAAACACTCAATCATGCTCAGAAACGTGGGCGAAGTATTTTCTTCAACAAAAATACGATTTCAATAGTAATCTGGAAACTAATTTTTAGAGCTCTTACTACTAAGCGAAAGTCACATATTCCGAATTAAACTAAATTAATTGAACTCATGATATGCCGTTAAAAATTATTTCAATGAGAAATTAGAGGAATATGTTTGCTTTGGGTGAAAAGATGAATGTTCTCCCGACGAACGAATGAAATTCTGAGTAAACGTTCAGTGAAGTGCACTTCAGAAATGTTGGTCTTATATTTACAGCGCTCATACATGGCCAGCGTTTGAAAGACAGTCTCTTAAATTTGGTAAAAGAGGAATTAAAAAGTTTACACTGGCTAAAAATTCTTATCGTCTCTGACGTTTCGGGTGCAACTGTTGCCTTCTTCAGCAAAGGATAAAAAATGCAAATGTTTAACGGCGTCCTGCATAGTAATATTAAATATCTCGAAAGAATTCCTTAAGGTAACAAGTCGCTAATCCCAAGAGTATTATTAATGAAGCTAGAAGTTGTTAATGTTTTGGTATACGCTAGGCAGCGCTATGTGTTCGTTTACAGACTTCTTATCTCGCACGGAGTGCTACTGTTCAAGAATTAGTCTTTGTCGCCACGTCGGTGACCTGTCAACAGTTTCCACATTCTCCAAATCTATTTCATGACTGTGGAGCATATGGTGTTTGGCCAACAGAGAATTTTCATCCAATGTTGCTATGGCCTTTGCGTGTTCTTTTACGCGTGTTTTTCGCGCGCGTGATGCCTGGCCAACGTAAACACAATCACAATCTTTACATTTGATCTTGTACACGATCCCTCTGGAAGCCTCTTTCCCGATTTTGTCTTTTGGTTTTTTGAGTATGTTGAAGATGGTACGAATAGGCTTGTGGGCGACCTTGATGCTAAAACTTCGAAGAACTTTTGCGACTTTCTCTGAAAAACCTTTGGCATAGGGCAGGAAAACTAAACTACGCTGGTCGGTATTATTCAATTCTTGTCGTCTATTTAGTTGGCGGTCACTGTGAATGAAATTAGCGGGGTAGTTATTCGCGGCGAGGGCTTTCACTACTCGCTTAGTTTCCCTAGATGGTTCCTCCTTGGTGGAGGAAATGTTCTTTGCGCGGTCCATGAGAGTGCGCACGATCCAGCGTTTATGCTGGGGATGGTGATGTGATTAAAAATCAAGGTAACGGTCAGTATTGGTAGCTTTCCTGTAAACAGACAGGGTGATCGAGCCATCTTCTTGTCTGGTTGTTTTGGTATCGAGAAAGGCAATGGAACCTTCTGATTCTATCTCGATTGTAAATTTGATGTGGGAGTTGATGGAATTGAGATGTGGGTGGAATTCGTCTACGTGTTCCCTTTTTATGCACATGTGGCTGTCATCTACGTATCTAAACCACCATTTGGGAGGGTTCGGGGCTGTTGAGAGAGCCTTTTCTTCGACATGTTTCATGACGAGATGGCTAAGACAGCGCTGACTGGGGATTCCATCGGACAACCGAAAATTTGTTGGAAATGGCTGCCTTAAAATACGAATAAATTATTATCGAGGACGAACTGTGGAAGTGCCATGATATTCTGGATAGATAAGTTGGTTCTCTCCGGTAGTGATTGGTCAGAGTCCAGTCTTCCTTTCACAAATTCGATGGCTAGGTGGGTCGGAATGCGAGTAAATAGTGACACGACGTCAATCAGAAGGTTCCATTGCTTTTTTTGGCGGAATAAGGTCAATCGAACGCACCCTTAGTTTGTTTGTTTGGTTTTTTTTTTCCGTTTGTTTTTTCCTTGCATACCCTTTGCATGCATATATCGTTGTTATTATTTGTTGTAGTTATCGTAAATACAAATCAAATCGATATGACTTGTTATTTAATTCGGTAATTACTGTAATATTAGAGACCTTTAGATTCTACGACGAGAACGAGAACGAATACAAGTTTTGACTGTCCGTTTTTAGCAAAAATACTTAGCAAACGTATAACCCGTACGATTAATCTTACCATTTCTTTGCAGTATAGGTTGGGGTCACCTCGCAGCTCTTACAAGGTCTCACCTGATTGGAGACCACCCTTGAGGTTTAACAAAAGAACAAATAACAGAAACAATGGACCCTAGGCCTAAAACAAAAGGGCCATTGTTTCTGTTACCCTAGGCCTAAAACAAAAGGGCCATTGTTTCTGTTATTTGTTCTTTTGTTAAACCTCAAGGGTGGTCTCCAATCAGGTGAGACCTTGTAGGAGCTGCGAGGCTACCGATAGGTTGCTCAGTTATTCTTATTGCTGGTAACTGAGCCTTTTTGCTGATTGAAATATGCCAAAACTGCTGCCGCGTTGTTGACTTGTTTTGACACGACGACATTGTTGCAAAGCCTTGTCTTTATTTTATTTTATTATTTTTTTTTTTAATTAACTTTGCCAGTCAAGCTGGCAGAGCGCCACAACAGCTTGCACCAATTTCTGTGGCCCCTTTTTTTCCCTCCCAACCATGATAAACAACAGAAGACAACGGGAACCACGTGCCCTACTCTTAGCGACAAGTGTGTGGGTTCTTTTACGTCCCACAGGATTATTAACATTGAAGGGTTGTGAGACGGGACCTCCGGCTTATCGTCCTTATCCGAGAAGACTTGAAAGTCTAAGCATTTGCAGGTGTAGTTACAAAGTCAGGACTTTCTCCTCAGTTATTTAAAGACCGTGAGTGTTGGTCCGGCAGGAGTTGAACTCGCGAACTCCCGCGTGACAGTCTGGTGCTCAACCAACTGAGCCAACTGAGCCACCGGTGCGCGGTACTGAAATGTACTTGTACTGAAATGACGACGGTATCACGCTGGTTTGCGTGCGCTCACTGTTGTTCTATGAGAAAATCTCGTACTTGCAGTCATTCTCGACCTAAAATCTAAAGCTCTCTATGAAAACACATACGGGAATGGTGTCAACATTCTTATTAAACCATAACACTCTAAATATGGTGACCTGATTAAACAAAAAATAAAAGAGCGCTCCGGCCGAAGTTGAACTCGCGACCTCCCGCGTGACAGTCTGGTGCTCAACCAACTGAGCCACCGGTGCGCGGTACTGAAATGTACTTGTACTGAAATGACGACGGTATCACGTTTTCCCGCCAAAATGACGCTGGTTTGCGCGTGCTTACTGTTGTTCTATGAGAAAATCTCGTAGTCGTTTTCGTCCTAAAATCTAAAGCTCTCTATCAAAACACATACGGGAAGGGTGTCAACATTTTTATTAAACCATTACACTCTAAATATGGTGATCTGATTAAACAAAAAATAGAAGAGCGATGACAATCTTTCCGTCTCGTTCTAAGTGGTTGTTTCGTAGAATACCTAGACATCAGTGGGAGTGAAATAGTTTCTTCTTCCTCCTGCATAAAATCTACAGGAATAACCAGATGAAGAATACCCTGGGGGAAGGGGGTAATAGTAGCCACAAGATGTGTGCGAATTTCCGTTGCTGGCAGCGTTGTTTGATATGTGGATTTCGTATCCGCCACCAAAGGTTGGTCTGTAACTGGAACATCTGTATATAGCGTGACTCTTCCATAGTGACTTGACCTGCAGCTTCACAGGAGCGTAGCCATCGATGTTATACAGTGAGTAGATAAACGATTTACTGGATGAAGCATAACCACAAGAATTTAAAAGGAAACATTACCAAACTTGTTTCTAAAAAAATCCTCGTTGTTGATGATTATGATTATGATCGTGTTATAATATTTATTACATCCATTTAGAA
Source organism: Montipora capricornis (assembly GCF_036669925.1). Classification (NCBI taxonomy): domain Eukaryota; kingdom Metazoa; phylum Cnidaria; class Anthozoa; order Scleractinia; family Acroporidae; genus Montipora; species Montipora capricornis. The sequence goes on along the minus strand of NC_090890.1, from coordinate 50,297,945 downwards.
ATCACTGCTGATCCTTGCAATCTGATTGGCTCTCAGCAGTGAGGTTTATTCCCACATCGCTGTATTTTTTGCTCTAAATCGCACCATTTCCCCAGCCAATTAGAAAGGAGCACTAAAACCAATCAAATTGCGGGGGAAATGAAAGACAAAGAAAAAACCATTGTATGGCAAATTTTGCAACCTTTGTTCCCAACTGGCTCAATAAAATGTTGGTACTAACTGCAATCCTAATTTTAGCTATAAATAATGATAGTATGATTTCTAAATGGGTGTAATAAAGTGTGCTGTGTTCGATTTTGAAATGACGCCTATGGTTTCAGACCAAATTGCACTCCAATCAGTTCAATTACCATTATAAATTCTTTAGTCTGAAATGCTTGCAATCCACCCCACTTACCCCGGCTAGCTAAAAACAGCTCGGCGATGAACGTGTGATAGCTTTGACAGCTAACAAGCTCAAAGGGGGATTCCCATATTTGTTGACCAAGTGAAGAAGATACTCCTCCAAACTTTGTTCCTTTTTGCCAAGAGCTTGAGCTTGAACTCGCGACCAAATTTCATCGATTTCTTCGCTCAGGTAAACATTAGATCTCAAGCAGAGGTACGCGCGTGTGTGCATGTGGTTGGGAATTTCACGCATGCTCAAATGGCGATCTTAGCAAATTCCAATTCTGTGACGTACGTTGTGCGATGGAAAAAATGCGAAACTTTCATGTAAAATATTTCTAGTTTTCTTAGGTGAAATTTCTTCAAATTTTGCAGACCTGTAATTACTGTTTACGCCTTCCGTCTGCCTATCAAGATATTTTGTAAGACATTTTTTGAGTGGAGCTTAAAAACACAAATTCGTTAAAAGCGACGAAACTACCTTTGTAACCCCTATTTTTTTGGTCTTCAGAAGATCCTCTGGACAAATGCCATGTAGTTGCAAAGTTAAGGAAATTTTAACCGAAGGAAATGGAAGAAAATCAAAATAAACACTGTAAACAACCTGTCTTTAGAGAGTTCCAGGTAAACCTCCATTAATTTAACAGTGATGTTTGAAAAGAGTAGTTCTGTCTTTTAGAAGTGTACTTTGATAGACTTGAGAGAGGTGCGTTTAAGAGCAATGCAAAAATTCCCATTGATGGTGGATACTAGCGTGTGCCAAATGAATAGCAAATAACCATATGGAGCTACCTTAAGCTCCAACTTTCCCGTTCTCTTTCAGCATATAGACTATTTCGAATATACAGTTGCCATTTTGATTTCTATTAATATAAAATATATTATGGGATACTCAGGAGGCAAAATACATATTCATTTGCTCCCCTGAGTATCCCATAATATCCTTTTAAACAATAGAAATGAAAATGGCTGCCGTATCGTCGAAATAGTCTATTTGCGTTCCAGTATGGTGGTTTTTGTATCATATCAGAAGCTGCAAAGGGCATATTGTTTAAGATATCAGATACACACAATTCTGTTCTTTTTTTTTTCTTTTTTTTTTTTAATGTAACTTTGAGAATTGTTGTTAGTGCAAGGAGTGAAATCTTTCTAACTTTCCTGTAGTAAAGGTTTTGCCTAAATGTTCTGTGTCGTTAAGGTGGGTAGGTGAGTGTTCTGTGAATGTGTCGGGATATAGCGGACAAATAAAGCGATCTAAAGTTATTAACCTGGTAATAAATCAGTACTGTTAGGGGGAGAGTTCCTTCGGAAACGGAAAGCTGCTGTAGGTCAGGTCGTGAGAAGGCCCAGAGCCACTGAAATGGATCTTATTGATCAGCATTTTTAAGCCATAACGTCAGTTACTTGCGATGTGTTTTGAGTTCACTAAATTTTGGATAAGAATTCTTTATCTTGGTGGGGGAAGGGATCGAGGTGTGGTGTTTTCCGTTAGTGTTGATCAGTCTTCTCAATATAGATAAAATATAACAATATCAATGGCTGTCGTAATAAGTTTACGTTTTATTTGTTTTCCAAGGACATTTACTGACTACTACCAATACTACTCCCAATACTAGGATTGTAAAAGAGCAATTAATCTTGAAATCGTTTAATTAGCTGTACAGCATATTACAAATCAAATTCAGTTTTGTTTTGGACTTTGATTCGGCCTTCTGTCGTGTTTCAACTCCCTCTTAATTCGCAAAAATAATTAATATTTGACATTCGCAAACTTGACCACGTTCCCTTAAAATAGAAAGCTTGTGTTGACCAAATTGAGTTGAAATTTTATTCAGGCGCCAAAGCAAACAATCTGGTGAAAACAAAACTAAACCGTAAAAAATATAAATAATAAATAATAATAATAATAATAATAATAATAATAATAATAATAATAATAACAATAATAATAATAATACAATAAACTAAACCGTAACTAACACCCTCTTTTAAATGCTTGCAGAAACTTCGGCGAAGTATTTTTCTCAGCAAAAATACGATTTCAAAAGTTGATATACACCTACACCTACTCGGCGAAAGGCATATAATAGATTCGGAAAATTTTTAAGGCAAATGTCTTCATCTAATTAATGTACTTTGCCATTTTCTTCCTGAGATTTTTTTCACTTTTAATGCCTAGCCAAGGGAGTAAAATCTTTGGGTCTTTTCCTTTGATGACCTGAAAAATCTGCTTTACATTAATCGTTTTGCGGACAATTTTTGCGCTGAAAAGAATTGAACTGTATTAATCGGACGCATGATAAACCGTTCAAAAATTATTTCAATAAGAAATTAGAGGAATATGTTTGCTGTGGGTGAAGAGATGAATCTTCTCCCAACCAATGAATGAAATTCTGAGTAAAGACTCAATAAAGTGGACTTCACAAATGCTAGTCTTATTTTACAGCACCTCTCATACTAGGCCAGAGTTTTTGATAGCCAGTCTAAGTAAGCGCAAAACAGGATCTCTCTTAGCAAGCCATCACTATGTACCAAATATGTTAGGGCGCGTTTGATCGACCCTATTTCGGAATAAGTATACTTGGAGTGATAGTTTAAAACGGTATGTTAAGCGTTTTGAAGCAACAAGGATAATAAGGATATGTTTAAAGTAGACTTTTACCAGGTGACTGACTATTTTAATGCGAAATTCGTAAAATCGAATAATTTCTAACTTCTGTTCCGTGTATTCCTATTCCGGAATAAGGTCATCAATCGAACGCACCCTTAGCTTATTTTTTCTTTTTTTTTTTTTTTCCCCTTGCATACCTTTTGCATGCATACATTGCTGTTACTATTTGTTGTGGTTATCGTGAATACAAATCAAATCGATATGACTTGTTATTTAAGTCGGTAATTACTGTAATATTAAAACACATACGGGACGGGTGTCAACATTTGCATTAAACCATAACACTCTAAATATGGTGAT
>NC_090890.1:50282087-50289587 GCF_036669925.1 Montipora capricornis | reverse complement strand
TTTCTCCACACCTATGACCAACGGCCCATTTATGTGCTTCAACACGTGGAGTGCTGGGGAGTTAGGTAAGTGGGTTGTACAAAAAAAAGTGAACCGAAAACCGAAATTGTCAGGTTTTAATCGTCAAAAATTATGTAATGTTATTTCTTTTCATGTAATAGGCGCACAAATTGTTCTTCTATACAAAACAAATCTTTTCTTTACTTTGGTTCCCGTTTTAACATACCAACGCATGTGGGATTTGCAATCGACAGTAGGTTGCAGGAGTCTTGCAAATGACACATTATAAGTTGTGGAAATTTTTGCCAGATGTTTTCCCCCAGGCATACACAGGGTATAGTCGGTAAGACATCTTTGCGTATGATTTCACTTTAGTTGAATGAAAATCATTTCACATAAAAAAGAAACAGCTGTTACAATGGGCAGAGACAAGTATCTTAAGAAAGTCCAGATTAGTCTCTTATCCAATGATTCGTTAAGCATGCGATTGTACATTTCCAATCGGGTAACAAGAAACTTAAACACGAAGCTAGGCTATCTGTCTTTTTCTCCTTTGTTGCACGGATCAAGTGATGGATTAAATTAAAGGTTGAAATATATATACATATATATTTTTTAATTCAACTGGTAACTTTTTAGCGTAAAGCTTGGTGTTTAATTGAAAAACGTCCGACTAAAACTTCAGTGCATCATGTTACAAGGGCACCCAATTCAACGTGCAAAGTAAGCCAAAAGCCTTTGAGAGACATTTATTGCCTCCTTGTAATGTATAATGACTGTAAAGAGATGTTTTTATCACCTACAATCTGTGACAAAATTCGTTGGAACAGTACACGACTATACAGATCTGAAGCTTTCGCAGCTCACTCTCTCCTCACAATGTTGTTTTAACACGAGTTTCTGAGCCCAATTGCCAAAACAACATTGTCGAAGGGCAAAATTAAGGTATTGTAAAGTGTTTCAACAATTTTGTCCCCGACTGTATTTGTGAGGAATTTAAACTACTTATAGGACGTGCTGACATGGTCATAAGTAACAAAACTTTAGTCTCCTTCATAACCGGTACGATGGCGCCACGTAACGTTTTTATTCGTAACTGAGTTTGATGTACAGTGTTCGCATTTCTTTTGTTATATATCCGCAATGATAAAACAAGCGAAATTGTTTAGATTTAGCTAAGAGAGTCATGATCTAAAATGTGGTTTTTCTTGCTGCCATTGATAGCGTGACAAGGGCACGAGCGTTTTTGTTTTATCTCGCATTCAAAGGTTTTCTCTTCGTAAAGTAGCTAAAATGCGCTCCATTTCTCCCAAAAGCGCTTGGAGATTAATCAGTGACGATTTTCCTGGAACGGAAAGCACATACAAAGGTTTAACAGTTAAGAGAAAACCTATCCACCCTTGTTTAATTCAGGACGCCCGAGGAAGTTATGTTATAGAAGGCAAGGGAGGCCCACAAGAGCGAAGAAGGCGGGGTTTCTACAATTGCTGTATCTGTGAGAAAAGTTTGTCGCTTTTCTAACTTCAAAAAGATATTACTACCTACAATCAACAAAATTGCGCTAAAAATGAGATGACAACATACTGAATATATATGGACGAAGGATATTGCCTTTTACCTTGATGTAGTTTCCTTCAGGAGGTCGTATAAAATACTAACTGATGCGGTATTTTACATAAAATGACGATGTATCGCCAACTGTCAAATATTGTTACGGCTTAAAATTAGTTTGCACATATATGTATTACCCGGCCCAATGTTACGCGATTAGAACTTCGTAACTGAGACCCGGAAAATTTAAAAGAATACTTTTTATGTTAGTATAGTTTTTATTTTATAACTCTTCGACAATTTCTGTCGGTAAGAGACATGGAAATGCAGGAAACATAAGTTATAGTTATCAAAAACACGAATTTCGCACAAGGATAGAAACGTATGACACGTGGTGTAAAAACTTGTTCAGTTTAGTGCGTGAACAACTTTGTACCAAAATGGTGACACGCAGTTTAAAAACGTTACAGTATTAGACGGTTGCTACTGACTGTTTTTTTTTTCATAACAACTCCATTGTAGGCTAATTTGATATCGCTTAAAAAACCAGCAAGAGAAGAAAACAACGACATTGTTAGTGTGCACGAGTCACCACTGTATTAATTAAATTGAGCAGGATACTTTTTTCTCAGTGCATTGACAACGTCACCATGCACATTCGCCGCAAAAATGGCTATTTTCTCTACTATAGTGTCCAAAACAATCGATTCACCTTCTGTGTTTACTGCCCTTTCTGACTATTTTATCATCGTGTTCCAATTGTGCATATTTCTCACCAAAAAAGCTATCTTAAAAATGGTGACTCGTTGGTGACTCGTTGAATTACAGATGCACGCTAAATAACTTTGTGAGAAGATCAAGGCCGAATAAAACGGGAGCACGAGGAAATACACTGTTGTTCTTTTTCGGGAATTTGTGCCGCATGAAATGAATGAAAAGAATTTCGACCAGCGATCACGGATCTAACAAAGGTGAACTCTTCCTTGCTGGTGTAAAATATTGGAGAATCGGGTGAAAAGTCAACATCCCGTGCGGAATGTGTTTTGAGTATAGGTAAATGAACTTTGTGACCTACCAAAAGAAGTGAAAAATCGTGCAGTGCGTTAATTTAGGGACACCAACGAACGTTATTTGAGAAAATCACTTCATCGCTGTCAGTACTTACAGTATCAACCAAAGCGATCGTGGTCATACCAGGATTACAAAACGGTTCGAAAACAGAGTTTAGAGGAGTTATAAAGTGTTTTGCCGCAACCAGCAACCCCCGTTAACAAGATATTACGATATTTTCCTTCACGGAACAAAACTCGAACGGCCTCTGCAAATTCATCCTGGTTAAGGTCGTTCCTAAGCAGAACATGCTCAGCCAGAGTCAACCTTCTATGAAATGGCTTTTTTTTTTTTTAACGAGAAACAACCAACCAAATTCAGACAAACCTGAGCATGATGTATGTTTCCATTTATTGTCGAATTTATCACAATATGGCCCAACATCTCACTCTAGGCCGCTAGAAATCAAGGGTTTCCTTCTCCTAAAATGTAGCATATTTCCCGTAAATTCTTTTTATTTCTGAAATTCCTCAAACATACAATCTGTGACAAAATTCGTTGGAACAGTACACGACTATATGGATCTGAAGCTTTCGCAGCTCACTCTCCCCTCACAATGTTGTTTTAACGCGAGTTTCTGAGCCCATTTGCCAAAACAACATTGTGGGAGGGCAAGGTATTGTAAAGTGTTTCAACAATTTTGTCCGGGACTGTAGAAGAATTTGATCTGTTCGGATATCTTAGCTGAGAATTGAAGTGTCCGAAAATTTTAGGAAATGATATCTTCATTGCAGAAATTGCTAGGTGAAACGGTTACCTTCTAAGAACTTCCAACGCAGCCAATTTCTCATCCGAAACTGCTAGGTGACCTTTTTAAGTGCCAAAAATTGCAAAAAACCCCTTCCGAAAGCGTAAGGAACTATACTTTTCCGGGTTGGGAATCTTTTAGGTGATTTTTTAGTAAAGAAGTCTATAGCTGTTTGGCAGCGACTCTCCCAAACACATATTTCACCGAAGATTATCGTTTGGTGTCCCTGACATTATTACAGATAATAATCAAATGAAATAGGCAAAATTCGAATTGACTTGTGCAATAACGGAACAACATGTACAAGGGAATAATTTGCAATTTTTCTTCCCTTCCTTTCATGATTAGAGTACAAGATATTTCGTAGGTTTTTCTCCGGGTACTTCGGTTTTCCCCCCTCCTCAAAAACCAACATTTGTTATGCGTCAATTTGTTGATTTCAGTTTATAGTGTCCCCAATTAGTGCTCCAGCGGTTGAGGACTCAATAGATAATTTAATATAGTTTATTTTCGTTCCTTTTCTTGAAGTGTGAGGTGAAGGGCATTGGGCTGAGCTGGACAGAACTTGGTAGGACGACCCAGAACCGGGTGCGGTGGAGGAAACTCATCGATGGCCTATGCTCCGCAGGGGGCAAATGGCCTAAGTAAGTAAGTAAGTTCTGTTCCAAGTTTTTGTGGCTTTACGTTTTCGCGAAACTCTTAAGTCCCCCGAAACCTATAATCTAGGACCTAACACTTAAGATCTCAAAGGTAAGACCCCCTCTTTTCTTTAACTTTCCAAGACCAGTAATTTCTTCCTCTTTTACCTCAATCGGACTAATATTTTCATTTGCAACAGAGACCCTAGATTCTTATTTATGCTACTATTTGACAGGCCTCAATCTCGTCCCCAGAGTCCGCTTTTCTTTTGGTCAGCACCAAGAACACGGACTCTGGCCACTTCCAATTTATGCACAGTCGCAGTGAAGGTCCATTTTTGTAACCGTTGACAACTACTGTTGTTTCAAATCTCTGAGCTTGCGTAGATGAGACAGAAGTCCGTGATTTGCGGACTTCCTGCTTTGGAAGTGGCCAGAGTTTGTGTTCTTGGTGCTGAACAAAAGAAAAGCGAACTCTGGAGACGAGGTTGGGACGGGAGTGTAACTGTTGTGTTGACGATCATGCACAGATCTTGAGGTGAGCCTAACCCCCTCTCGCCATATTTTCCGAAGAATGAAAGGAAGCGGACTATAGTGACGAGATTGGCCAGGTCTAAGTTTTCCCTGTTGGTGCACGCGTGTGCATATGATGCCACTCATCAGAGACGCTAAAATATATAGAGGATATTACATGGCCGCACTGATGAAATACTAAATCATTTCACGAAAGGCATCGAAAGGCGCGAGGTTTATATGTAACCATAGCAGCAGTGATCTTTTCACTTGTGAAGATATCATGTTTTCGCGCAAAAGCTCAGCGGGTATTTCATTGGTGCTTAAATAATTAATTGTTTTCTTTCAATTTTTAATAAACCAAGGTCTCCGTTTTTTGTAATCACGTGTACATTAAGTTTGATGTACCTATCCACTGAATAGCTCAATTGGTTTTGCTAGTGTTTATCCGCTGGATAGTTATTTATCCGGTGGATAGCGTTATCCACCTTTTGAACAACGAAGGCCAGGTCTTAGTTTCCGCTGTTGGCGCTCGCATGTGTATATGATGCCACTCATCAGAGACGCTATATTCGAAAAGACCTCATTGTTTTATTTCACTTTTAAAACCAAGGTCTCAGTTTTTTTTTGTAATCACGTGCACGCTAAGTTTGACGTATCTAGCACCCTTTGCTTTTATCAGAACCCCATGAATTATAGTAGTATTTTACTCTACCTTTATCAAGACTGCCAACAATTAGATAATGGAAATGACAAAACTGTAAAACAAAACTGCTACGATGGTGATATAATTAACAAATAAAGAAGCCCCGACTCTGATCTGTTCTGTTGTAAAGCAGGCAGGAAGCGGATAGAGCACGAAAAAAGTGTAGTGGAAACACGAGACGTAGTCGAGTGTTATCCCTACTTTTTGCGTAGGGAAAAAATAGACTAGTGACGCTCAATTTTTTTTTTAATTTTTAACCAAGGATCTGGTTTGCGGAAAACGAAGACCCGGCAGAAAAAAATAACATATCAAAAAGCAAATAGCAAAACACATCATTCTTGTTTTTTAAAACGATCGATAAACTATTTCTTGTGAATTGCAGCAGGGTCTTGCTTTCCACATATCTAGGCCTGTATGTTGAAAACGAAGACCCGTACAAAATGGTAGAATGACGAAACGAGACTAGCCAAACACAACAACCCTGTTGTTTGCAATGGTAGACGAGTCATTTCAATCATATCAAATTATTGCAGCTCATACACATGTCCCGAGCACAAAGTGGCCACGCACTGGCATATTTACCAGGACCTACATCAACTACAATATTTCAGGAACGTTGTGACCAATCAGCCTAAAGTTCAGGCAAAAGAGAAGAAAGTTTTCGGGAAAGTGTGCGCTAACAGCGAAACTTACTAAGACCCTGACAAATGGTATGAATTATTTGTTAGGGTGGATGAAATACCGTATTTATTTTCCCATAAACCGATCGGAATATTTAATTTAAAACGGTCTCCGCACGAAACTCGTGGCTCACTAAGCACTCTCAGCAATGAACGAAAGAAGAGAGTAAGAAAAATCCCTGGCTCCCGTCAAGAAAAAGAGCATGGCGCCTGTTGCAAACCTGCCTTCTTTGTGTTGGGAAAGGTTGAAAACGACGCTCATTGGGATTTGATCGCGGAAGCTTAGCTGTTTGTCGTCAGTTTTCTCCCCGGTTTAATTGCAATAACAAAGTTTTTTTTCGCATATTGTTCATGTTATCTAATAAATGACTTTTGTGAGGATACTAGTGATTATCATATAAACGATCGCTGATTGGACTGATAGTTTTGGTTCTCAAGTTTTGTATATTGTCTAGACACTCTCGGATGTCCATTTTTGCAGCCCAAGATTGGGACACTCCTCCACTTGACGAATACAGTCGCAGTGCTGAACTTGAATTTTGTGTAAAACAATATGCATGGCTACCGCCAATTCTAAGTCCGATTTGCATTTTGCGGTTACCAGGTTGTTGTTATCCACTCATTTGCTAGTGACGTTGCATGTGCAGGACATATTTCTGGTGGAGACATGTTCGCCCATAGTATGTTTACGGAACGATTGCGTCAGGAGAGCTCGGCCTACTGAGAATTATTAGCCAATCAGCTGGCTATCCACTCTCTGTGTTGCTGCGGTTCCAAATCTAGGTTAAAAGGTTCACTGACGGTCAAGGCGGTCCTAAGACTGCTGAAGTTCATAGCACGCTCCTGAAACTTCACCAACTAGCGATCAATTTTATTTCTCTTTTTCCATGAAAGCTTCCCTTTTATTGACAATCACTGTGTTCTTTGTTTCTGATATTTTACTGACATTACATAACCGACTTCAATGTTTGATTTAGATCCTCTGCATGGACTAAATTCTTAGCTGCATTTACTATCCTGCCTGGTTTTGATTTTTTTACTGTATAGGCCTAGTTATTGTTGACAACGTTAAAGAATTAATTTGCTCTTCATGTTTTACTCTCTCAGTTCATATTTGTAATAATTTATTCTTGTGTCTATACTTCTAGGCTTATGTTCACTTATGTGAAGTGCAGCCCTGAGGTTAATTCTACTACTACTTGTCACTTCTGCTCATTTTGAATGAAATGTATTAATAGTTTATGTACAATGATGGCGGCGTGCCCCGAAGAGCACCAAACAGCTAACCAGCCTGATTACTATACCGTTCCAGACACTCATTACAGGAACCACCCAGTAACCAATCCAATTCTTAGCCCAAAATTATGTTATGAAGACCCAGACTGGTATTCTTATGCACACAGCACACAAAAGCAAAGAACACTACGTGCCATTCTCTTCACATTCATAAAACTGAGTTTTTCCAATTTTATTTTATTGGAAATTAAAGAATTCAAACTACACTAGAATACAAGTGTGTTGATTTTAGTGTTTGTGAATAAGCTTAATTCTAAT
>NC_090890.1:50272087-50277087 GCF_036669925.1 Montipora capricornis | reverse complement strand
CTTCAGCTGCTGCAGCAGCAACAAAACAGGGGTTGGTAACTATTCTTTTCAACAATAATTTCAATTTTCAGATCCACAAAATTTTCTCGGATGCAAATGGACCGTTTTTAATATGTAATGTCACATCTACGCTCCAAATGAAGACGATCCAAACTTCTTTCAGCTTTTTTGATAAATGTGAGAAAATTATAATTGGTGGGGGCTTTAACCATAGTTTATGCACGGAGATGGGTATGAAAATGGACAAGTTCCTTTGTTTCATGTTTCTGTCCGTATTTTTGGCCTTGACCCTGCACAAAACACGCATTTTTTTCTAGGAGATAACCAATCAAATCTTTCGATTAAATTATGCGCAACTAATTTGCGAGCCCGTGCGAAGCGAAAACAAAAGATTGAGCAGGGTCACGGTCAATTCAACATCGATTGCAACAACATTGTTCTCGCTTTTGTTGAAGCATATTTTATAATATTTTATTCAATATTTTCGTGATCGTTTTACTGTGTGCAAAGTATGCCATGCACGGTGCATAAGAAATTGAAACGTGAAAGCCAAATTAAGTGTAGCAAACAACCTCGTCCCTGTCAGTTAATTTAAGTAACATGCACTAGGCGACAACCGCATTTCCGCCGATGTTGTTGGAAACACAAGGACCGTCTTAGCGGCTCTTTCTTATAAAGTTGTCATAGGACCACGATAGTATCTTAACGTAATTATCTGTAGTGTTAGTTTTCCCGCGGTTAGCCCGCACGGGTTAGCATAAAGGACCGCGGAAACTTCGATTTCCGTTACTATCAGTTTATCTAACAATTTTATTAACCACAAGCTTTGCCGCCTTTGTTTTTGAGAGTTTTAGGATCACGTTTGTGTAACCTTGCAAGCTCTGACCAATCATAGCTAAGCAAGAGCATATATAAACGCCAGTTTTGAGAGAGCTAAAGAGAGTTGGCTGCCGGGAACGGCAGAGTGCTGAATTTCTACGCTAGAATAAAGAAGTTGAAAAGCCGAAGCTGTGTGTACAAAATCTGTCCAGTAACACTTTTGAAAGTTCCAAAGTTTCATAACCAGTCCCTCGATTAACTATGCTTTAACTTAGTTCTTGACGTAGACAAAGACAAGAGGGGCGGCCTTGCTAGAACACACAACTCGGAACGCCTTAAAAGTGATTCGAGATTTCTCGGAAAATCTTGGTTTGACTGATATTTGAAGACTTTTCAACCCGGAGGCCAGAAGATATACTTGGCGTCAAAACCAACCAGTTATACATTGCCGACTCGATTTTTTCTAGTTATTGAATCATCTTTATGCGATGTGACCCATGCGGACATTTTTCCTGGCTTCAAAACGGATCATTCGATGATTACTCGAAATGTAGCTTTACACTCGAACCCCAGGGGCAAAGGTTTTTGGAAGGTAAACACGTCCCTTTTACCGAAATGAGAACCAATGCAAAGACGACACCTCGGTGAACCCAGCTCTACTTTATGAGATGATCAAATTAAAGGTGAGAGAGAAATCAATACCTTATCCTGCATACAAAAATGTGACAACAAGGAAACGCGAAGAATTGTCGGAAAGCGAAATCTCTTTGTTAGAAGAACATTTAGACAATTCAAGCAATTGTAATTCCTCATACCATATTGTTGCTGAAAGAATTTTCATCTTAAAGAAAGAACTGGAAAACATTTTTGAGTATCGGACCAAAGGCGTTGGTTCATACGGGTGACACGTCCGAGCCATGTAGGACGTTTCTGTCGCAAGATGCTAATGAGCGGTACTTGGCTGGTTCTCTCAAAGATCACTTCATTTGGCTCATGGTCTTGCCAGGAAAGGCCAAGAATTCTTGTTAGGCATCTGGTGTGAAACGCTGTTAGCCGTTTCTCTTCCTGGAGGATTGTGTTCCAGCTTTCTGAGCCATACAATAGAGTCGAGTAAGTACGACTGCTTGGTAAATAGCAATTTTCGTGGGCATCTTGATGAATTTGTGGCGCATGACAGGTAGGAGTCTGTTGAAAGCATTCGCTGCTTTTCCAATACGGTTGTCTAGTTCAGGTGTGAGATTGCCGTTGTGTGATATTGATAGGCAAATTTGTCGACATTTTCAAGAGAGTTTTGATTGCTCAAGGCGGTAGTGATATCATTTCTTTCCTTTGCCATGTCCATGACCTTGGTCTTCTTCGAGATGATAGTGAGACCAACCTTTCTTCCCTTCTCTTCTACTTCAGATGTTGCGTGTTGCAGTCTTTGTTCTGACTCGTCAATCAGGGCTATGTCGTCCGCAAAATCGCGATCGGATAGTCGCTGTTGTTGGTAGCGAGAACTTCTTCGTTTTTCAAGTACAATCCCTAAGTGGTTTTTGTCCAGAGAGTTCTTGAGAACCCAATCGATGAAGATACCGAATAATAGTGGGGACCAAACACAGCCCTGAACGTTAGAGACACCTTATCGTTAATAACAACTTCGGAAGCCTTTTTAAAAGAACTATTAGGAATTTGGGCAGAAGTTAACTTTGAACCTAAAATAGCATCGAAAGATCACTTTGTGGACCAACAACTTTGGTATAACTCCTTAATAAAGATAGCTAACAAGACAGTTTTTTTTTCAAAATTGGTTCACTAAAGGAATATCTCGGGTGAAACAGCTTTTAGGACTGGACAATAACTTTCTATCGTTAATTAAAATGATTTTCACTCTAAGTATGGAATAGACCCTCGCCCTCTCAGATTCTACGGATTAATATCGGCTGTAAAGTCTCTTCGGATCGAATCTAATTTTCAAAATTTACAGAACACCAACCACGAAAAGGAGCCACTTACAAAAAGAATCTTACAAGTCAAAAAAGCAACTACACTAATATATAAAAAAACGGATTAGTAACAAGAGTTTAACCCAGAGTCAAGTCAAAAAAAGTGGCTATAAATGACAACATTAATTGGACTGCTGCCTAACTTTTAGCTAAAAAATGCACGAGGAGCGCTAAGCTGATAGAGTTTCAGTTTCAGTTTCATTGGTCAAAAGGGCGATGAAAATTGCAGTTTTTGTCACATCTTCTCTGAGTCAATAATTCACCTTTTTTGGACATGCCGCCAAACATCTCACTTCTGGAATAAACTTAATGAATGGCTGAAAAACTTAAATTTACTTCCTAGAGATTATGCTTTGACAAATTTTACTGCGCTTTGGGGCTGAGGCCAGATGACTCTCAATTTGCGCTTCTTATCAATTACTGTTTTCTCTTAGCACGATATCACATATGGCTCGCTAAAACAAAAGAACTTCATCCAAATCTTACGCATTTCATATGCGCACTAAAATTACGATACGAAATAGAAATAAAAAGTGGAGACACAAAGAAATGGAAACCTCTTGCAGGATATATGAAGATTTAATTAATCTTTTAGATTATATTATTTACACGTATCTGTATTTATCTCCCACCGATATATTAGTCTATTTCTAATCTCCTGTCAGGTGGATGTCTCACTTTATCTATAATGTACCACATGCCTTTGGTCTGTTTTTGATGAGTCTATAGTGTAACTTCAAGATGTAACGGTAATTATCTTTTTTTCTTCGTTGCCCGTTGTCGTCACTGTTTTTGTTAGTTATTGTAATTTAAATAGTGTAGACAAATAAATAGATAAATAAATAAATAAAATCGTTAAAAAAGTTATTGTGGTGCACGTTGAACGCAAACGCCGTAAATCTCCTTTCCAGAAAATGCTAGTTCTCCGACCGTTTCAATGGACTTCTTGCTTAACTTGGTTTAAGAGTGGAATTCCAAGCCATATACGAAAAAATAGGTCTTTTTATTAAGTTCCTTGTTAGTTACAAATAATTGAATTGGGCCTAATTCGGTTTCCTCCCTTTCCTCTTCTTTTACTGTAAGTCAACCTTTCGTTGCCACAGTACTTTGGTCTGCGGTATATGGAAATAAAGATGGCGGAAACCGTGCAAGAGTTCGGCAGAAGAGACAAGATCTGGGATATAGAAGGATATAGAAGCAGAAAACGTTCGCATTCAGGAGGATTTCAATTTTTCAATCTTTATTGTACAGAGTAAACACGTCTTGGAATTAACGAGATGAGACTTTGTCGTGTACTATTCAACAAAACTCCTCTGCACCCTGTGATATCATCCGCAAACACGACCTCTCCTTCCAAATATATGCTTACTATACACATCTTTATTCAACATTATCCTATGATGACGCCCAAGAGCTCGCTGAGACCAAGAACAGGATTAAAATGTCTACCTCGGATATTGACAAGTGGAGGGCTTTTCTTTTCTTCGAATAAACTGAAGCTCGACAAAGGAAAACTGAACTACTTCTTCTGCATTTACAGTTTCGTAGGTGTCTTACACTGGACTCACTTTGGGAGTCGACCACTATATAGCTTTGTTTGTTTGTTTGTTTTTGCTACTTGTTTAAGCATGTTGAAGTTTTGGCAGCTATTCAGCTGATGTGGACCTGCTATACCCACCCACCTCATAGAATCACGTCCGATTATGCGCGCAACATTGGCGTGGTGTTTGACACGGCGATGACGTTACAAAAGCTTGTAATGCACTAGTTAAATCATCCTTTTTCATCTCAAGATGTAAGAAGACCACGCAGACGTCAACAACACTAGTTATAGTCTTTATCCGAGCAACATGGGTAAGATTTTTTGGGAAATTCATTTTGGTTATGACGTCAGCGTACGCCTCCCGCAAGCCCGTACAGGACTATCGGGGTGATGGTGGGGAGACAGGACAGCCTCTGGGGGACGGGAGTGTTTCCTTATCGGAAACTGATCAGCTCAGACGACCACCACAAACCGTATAATATTTATCAAGTCTTTAATAATTATTCGATCTAAAAGAATACATTTATAATTTGAAATCAGGACAACTCAAATAAAATCTTAAATCTCGTAGCAAATTCAGAAAACGTGATTGGAAACTTACTTCTGTGGCGGTTCGCTTAAACGGGTCTCACTCTACGGGTTAGCAGGTTCAG
>NC_090890.1:50254573-50267587 GCF_036669925.1 Montipora capricornis | reverse complement strand
CGCGCGGCGTAAATGATCTTTGCCCGAAGGGAACGAATAAGCTTCGAAAAGCGAACGAGGTGCCGAGTAAAGAAGAGGAAAGGGAGAAAACAAGCATCACGTTGCCAGTTCGATGTTAACCCACAATAACTGGTGACGGAAGTGCACAACAACCGGAACGGAACAGCAATGAACCGTTACTAATTTAAATTTCAAAGTAGTAATGTTTCATTGCTACTAGTTATTTGTTCCTAATTTGAATTCAGTTCCATTATTACTAATTTGAACTACCCTATTAGCAACGGTTCAAATTAGTAACGGTTCCTCGAGGTTCACTAGGCAGATCACATGAAGAATAGACTGAAGCGACCACATCAAAACGAAATTACGTTTGAAATTAAAGTGCACCTAACCCCAAAATATTTTTACTAAAGTACTAAGGTACCTTCGATAGCAAATTCCGCGATCCTCGTTTCCGGAAAACGTGACTTACTTCGCATGTATTTCTATTGCCATGTCAATCGAAAAGCTTCCGGTCATGTAGAGATAAGTTGACTTACGTCTTATCCATCACCAGTTATTGCGGTGGCTGAGAGCGAAAAAGCAATCTATATATATGCTGCAAGAGGTTCATTGTTCTCAAGGACACTATCGATATATGTAATTGTGAGTGGGGGTACAAAGCGCTCTTCAGCTGCTGCAGCAGCAACAAAACAGGGGTTGGTAACTATTCTTTTCAACAATAATTTCAATTTTCAGATCCACAAAATTTTCTCGGATGCAAATGGACCGTTTTTAATATGTAATGTCACATCTACGCTCCAAATGAAGACGATCCAAACTTCTTTCAGCTTTTTTGATAAATGTGAGAAAATTATAATTGGTGGGGGCTTTAACCATAGTTTATGCACGGAGATGGGTATGAAAATGGACAAGTTCCTTTGTTTCATGTTTCTGTCCGTATTTTTGGCCTTGACCCTGCACAAAACACGCCTTTTTTTCTAGGAGATAACCAATCAAATCTTTCGATTAAATTATGCGCAACTAATTTGCGAGCCCGTGCGAAGCGAAAACAAAAGATTGAGCAGGGTCACGGTCAATTCAACATCGATTGCAACAACATTGTTCTCGCTTTTGTTGAAGCATATTTTATAATATTTTATTCAACATTTTCGTGATCGTTTTACTGTGTGCAAAGTATGCCATGCACGGTGCATAAGAAATTGAAACGTGAAAGCCAAATTAAGTGTAGCAAACAACCTCGTCCCTGTCAGTTAATTTAAGTAACATGCACTAGGCGACAACCGCATTTCCGCCGATGTTGTTGGAAACACAAGGACCGTCTTAGCGGCTCTTTCTTATAAAGTTGTCATACCGACCACGATAGTATCTTAACGTAATTATCTGTAGTGTTAGTTTTCCCGCGGTTAGCCCGCACGGGTTAGCATAAAGGACCGCGGAAACTTCGATTTCCGTTACTATCAGTTTATCTAACAATTTTATTAACCACAAGCTTTGCCGCCTTTGTTTTTGAGAGTTTTAGGATCACGTTTGTGTAACCTTGCAAGCTCTGACCAATCATAGCTAAGCAAGAGCATATATAAACGCCAGTTTTGAGAGAGCTAAAGAGAGTTGGCTGCCGGGAACGGCAGAGTGCTGAATTTCTACGCTAGAATAAAGAAGTTGAAAAGCCGAAGCTGTGTGTACAAAATCTGTCCAGTAACACTTTTGAAAGTTCCAAAGTTTCATAACCAGTCCCTCGATTAACTATGCTTTAACTTAGTTCTTGACGTAGACAAAGACAAGAGGGGCGGCCTTGCTAGAACACACAACTCGGAACGCCTTAAAAGTGATTCGAGATTTCTCGGAAAATCTTGGTTTGACTGATATTTGAAGACTTTTCAACCCGGAGGCCAGAAGATATACTTGGCGTCAAAACCAACCAGTTATACATTGCCGACTCGATTTTTTCTAGTTATTGAATCATCTTTATGCGATGTGACCCATGCGGACATTTTTCCTGGCTTCAAAACGGATCATTCGATGATTACTCGAAATGTAGCTTTACACTCGAACCCCAGGGGCAAAGGTTTTTGGAAGGTAAACACGTCCCTTTTACCGAAATGAGAACCAATGCAAAGACGACACCTCGGTGAACCCAGCTCTACTTTATGAGATGATCAAATTAAGGTGAGAGAGAAATCAATACCTTATCCTGCATACAAAAATGTGACAACAAGGAAACGCGAAGAATTGTCGGAAAGCGAAATCTCTTTGTTAGAAGAACATTTAGACAATTCAAGCAATTGTAATTCCTCATACCATATTGTTGCTGAAAGAATTTTCATCTTAAAGAAAGAACTGGAAAACATTTTTGAGTATCGGACCAAAGGCGTTGGTTCATACGGGTGACACGTCCGAGCCATGTAGGACGTTCTGTCGCAAGATGCTATAAATGAGCGGTACTTGGCTGGTTCTCTAAAAGATCACTTCATTTGGCTCATAGTCTTGCCAGGAAAGGCCAAGAATTCTTGTTAGGCATCTGGTGTGAAACGCTGTTAGCCGTTTCTCTTCCTGGAGGATTGTGTTCCAGCTTTCTGAGCCATACAATAGAGTCGAGTAAGTACGACTGCTTGGTAAATAGCAATTTTCGTGGGCATCTTGATGAATTTGTGGCGCATGACAGGTAGGAGTCTGTTGAAAGCATTCGCTGCTTTTCCAATACGGTTGTCTAGTTCAGGTGTGAGATTGCCGTTGTGTGATATTGATAGGCAAATTTGTCGACATTTTCAAGAGAGTTTTGATTGCTCAAGGCGGTAGTGATATCATTTCTTTCCTTTGCCATGTCATGACCTTGGTCTCCTTCGAGATGATAGTGAGACCAACCTTTCTTCCCTTCTCTTCTACTTCAGATTTTGCGTGTTACAGTCTTTGTTCTGACTCGTCAATCAGGGCTATGTCGTCCGCAAAATCGCGATCGGATAGTCGCTGTTGTTGGTAGCGAGAACTTCTTCGTTTTTCAAGTACAATCCCTAAGTGGTTTTTGTCCAGAGAGTTCTTGAGAACCCACTCGATGAAGATACCGAATAATAGTGGGGACCAAACACAGCCCTGAACGTTAGAGACATCTTATCGTTAATAACAACTTCGGAAGCCTTTTTAAAAGAACTATTAGGAATTTGGGCAGAAGTTAACTTTGAACCTAAAATAGCATCGAAAGATCACTTTGTGGACCAACAACTTTGGTATAACTCCTTAATAAAGATAGCTAACAAGACAGTTTTTTTTTTCAAAATTGGTTCACTAAAGGAATATCTCGGGTGAAACAGCTTCTAGGACTGGACAATAACTTTCTATCGTTAATTAAAATGATTTTCACTCTAAGTATGGAATAGACCCTCGCCCTCTCAGATTCTACGGATTAATATCGGCTGTAAAGTCTCTTCGGATCGAATCTAATTTTCAAAATTTACAGAACACCAACCACGAAAAGGAGCCACTTACAAAAAGAATCTTACAAGTCAAAAAAGCAACTACACTAATATATAAAAAAACGGATTAGTAACAAGAGTTTAACCCCAGAGTCAAGTCAAAAAAAGTGGCTATAAATGACAACATTAATTGGACTGCTGCCTAACTTTTAGCTAAAAAATGCACGAGGAGCGCTAAGCTGATAGAGTTTCAGTTTCAGTTTCATTGGTCAAAAGGGCGATGAAAATTGCAGTTTTCGTCACATCTTCTCTGAGTCAATAATTCACCTTTTTTGGACATGCCGCCAAACATCTCACTTCTGGAATAAACTTAATGAATGGCTGAAAAACTTAAATTTACTTCCTAGAGATTATGCTTTGACAAATTTTACTGCGCTTTGGGGCTGAGGCCAGATGACTCTCAATTTGCGCTTCTTATCAATTACTGTTTTCTCTTAGCACGATATCACATATGGCTCGCTAAAACAAAAGAACTTCATCCAAATCTTACGCATTTCATATGCGCACTAAAATTACGATACGAAATAGAAATAAAAAGTGGAGACACAAAGAAATGGAAACCTCTTGCAGGATATATGAAGATTTAATTAATCTTTTAGATTATATTATTTACACGTATCTGTATTTATCTCCCACCGATATATTAGTCTATTTCTAATCTCCTGTCAGGTGGATGTCTCACTTTATCTATAATGTACCACATGCCTTTGGTCTGTTTTTGATGAGTCTATAGTGTAACTTCAAGATGTAACGGTAATTATCTTTTTTTCTTCGTTGCCCGTTGTCGTCACTGTTTTTGTTAGTTATTGTAATTTAAATAGTGTAGACAAATAAATAGATAAATAAATAAATAAAATCGTTAAAAAAGTTATTGTGGTGCACGTTGAACGCAAACGCCGTAAATCTCCTTTCCAGAAAATGCTAGTTCTCCGACCGTTTCAATGGACTTCTTGCATAACTTGGTTTAAGAGTGGAATTCCAAGCCATATACGAAAAAATAGGTCTTTTTTATTAAGTTCCTTGTTAGTTACAAATAATTGAATTGGGCCTAATTCGGTTTCCTCTCTTTCCTCTTCTTTTACTGTAAGTCAACCTTTCGTTGCCACAGTACTTTGGTCTGCGGTATATGGAAATAAAGATGGCGGAAACCGTGCAAGAGTTCGGCAGAAGAGACAAGATCTGGGGATATAGAAGGATATAGAAGCAGAAAACGTTCGCAATTAAGGAGGATTTCAATTTTTCAATCTTTATTGTACAGAGTAAACACATCTTGGAATTAACGAGATGAGACTTTGTCGTGTACTATTCAACAAAACTCCTCTGCACCCTGTGATATCATCCGCAAACACGACCTCTCCTTCCAAATATATGCTTACTATACACATCTTTATTCAACATTGTCCTATGATGACGCCCAAGAGCTCGCTGAGACCAAGAACAGGATTAAAATGTCTACCTCGGATATTGACAAGTGGAGGGCTTTTCTTTTCTTCGAATAAACTGAAGCTCGACAAAGGAAAAGCTGAACTACTTCTTCCGCATTTAAGGTTTCGTAGGTGTCTTACACTGGACTCACTTTGGGAGTCGACACTATATAGCTTTGTTTGTTTGTTTGTTTTTGCTACTTGTTTAAGCAGGTTGAAGTTTTGGCAGCTATTCAGCTGATGTGGACCTGCTATACCCACCCACCTCATAGAATCACGTCCGATTATGCACGCAACATTGGCGTGGTGTTTGACACGGCGATGACGTTACAAAAGCTTGTAAATGCACTAGTTAAATCATCCTTTTTCCATCTCAAGATGTAAAAAAGACCACGCAGACGTCAACAACACTAGTTATAGTCCTTTATCCGAGCAACATGGGTAAGATTTTTTGGGAAATTCATTTTGGTTATGACGTCAGCGTACGCCTCCCGCAAGCCCGTACAGACTATCGGGGTGATGGTGGGGAGACAGGACAGCCTCTGGGGACGGGAGTGTTTCCTTACTCGGAACTGATCAGCTCAGACGACCACCACAAACCGTATAATATTTATCAAGTCTTTAATAATTATTCGATCTAAAAGAAATACATTTATAATTTGAAATCAGGACAACTCAAATAAAATCTTAAATCTCGTAGCAAATTCAGAAAACGTGATTGGAAACTTACTTCTGTGGCGGTTCGCTAAAACGGTCTCACTCTACGGGTTAGCAGGTTCAGGTAAGCGGATTTTTAAATAGACTATGAAACCGACTTCTCTCTACTTTCGGTTCTTCTGGACAACTGGTTTAAAACTAAGCTAACGATTTTAGGTCAATGTACGGAATAAGCGTCAATCACGAATCGTCTAATCAAAATAAATCTGTCATCAAAAGGCAACGCGTATTTGGCGGGAAATCGCGTGGCAGCGTTGTATCTTTTGCAAACCTGCGATTTTTTTTGGCGAGAAATCATTTTAGTGACGAGCAATAGAATAAAGAGCAGGAAAGAGCACAAGAGACGAGGCGACGAAATTTGAAAATTTAGGCGAACAAAGCCTTGAGAGAAGCCGAGGAAGGAGAAGAAAGGAAAGCTGATTTCATTAAAGAACATCGTAAAGCTGAGAGAATAGAGCGAGAGACAGATTACTTATTTGCAATGGTTAGCTTTTAGAGAATGTTTTCCTTCTTAATAGATGCCTCGCTTTGTAAAACTTGCCAACAAAAACGAAGAAGGCCTGAAAACATTTTCAATTTCGTGTTGACAGAGATTCTGGCATATTTCAACAATCACAATGGCCGCGTAGCGATTCAAGCCTAGAGGAGACATCATTGGCGAGTTTTCTTGTTATTATTATCTAATAGGGCCGTTTATACGTTATTATTATGTATAAATTTAGATTGGATTGCAGTATATTCATCCGCAACGAATGCACTTGTAGGCAATGTTTGGGTCACTTTAGGTTCAGAATTAATCTTTTTGGGCCAGATAAGACTTAGAAAAGCAGTTTGATGAACTCGAACATGCGATTTTCTCCACCAGCGATTGAGTTATAACAACCGTTTTTCTTGTTTGTCCCGCGATTCTGTGGGCAGCTACGGTTGCTTATTTTGGGATCGAATTCATCATTACTGTGGCGAATGTCCACACTAGATCAATACCTGTTGATTTATAGGCCGCTGTTTTAATGTGAAATGTACGTCCAGTTGTGAGCTGCTTTGTTTGACTGTGAAATTGCAGTCGAGTGAGCGAATTACTACATATGTACGCTTGGCTAAATCTTTTTATTAAAAACTGAATTACGGATATCAGATTTCAAGCATTTTCGCAGGCTCGCCGGACACAGGCTATCAGTTCATATACCTGCTCTACCTAATATGGTCAAGGCGCGTAGCGCCAAGTTGGTTATCTATCCCTTGATATCCAGCGCGCCCTCGCAAAATAAGCGTAAAATATTACGTGCAGTGCACGCGCCTCAGTTGTGAAATGAGTTCCCAGCAACTGTACGTTTGCCTTATAGTTTATCGGTTCTCAAGTCCAGGCTAAAGACGCACACTTTTAAGCTTGTTTTTGAGTTGTAGCTATTTACTTATTAATTTATTTCTTTTCATTTTATATTTTTTTTCTTGTAATTATCAATTTCTACATATATACTGTAAATTGGGATATTCGTTACTTTTATACTTATGTAAGTGTTAAGTAATGGTTCTATAAGCGCTATATCAATGCCATTCTTATTTTGCATTTTAAAAGCAGTAGGGTAGCCGCTCAATTCAACTTTCAAAATTTTAAAGTTTCAAGCGGTTGCCAGGGAAAGAAGGAAGTCAAGGTTTATATTTAAAGGGATCGTTATTCTACTATATTATTGGCTATTATAGTCTATTAGGTTTACTTTTTTTTTGATACTTTACCATAATGAACGCAAAATTCATCAATCAGTTTTAACACTGAAAATTGAAACCAACAAACAACTGTTTTTTTTTTCCCTATCAATCAAGGGTTCAAGGGTTTATTGTTTTGAGAGATCATTTAGCATCGCCTTTACGTGCAACGGCAAACAGAAAACGGCAGCTGGCTGCTGCTTAGCCCGCAGTGCAGGCGTTATTTAGGCGCGGAACGCTAGATAAATCAGGTTTTCGATGCCGCCATCTTGGATTGTGATTAGATGCTTGACTGGTAGAGGGTTGGTGCAGTGGTGGGTCGGGGGTGGGGCACTCGAAATAACGCCTACTCCCTCGGCAAATATTTCCTCGCCCCAATCTTCCACAGTTACCAAATTTAAGATGGTGGCTTAATACGAAAATGTGCACTCGCGGGCCCAAAATACGCCTGCACTGCAGGCTAGCTGCTGCTCTGTTTCATAACAGCGTGAAAATTCTATTTTTCCAAGTCGTCTTTCTCGTCTAAGAAATTTACTTAATTTCTGTAGAAATATAACAGGCAAGAATTTCGATAAAATCAAAGAAGTGTATTTGATTGTCTGGCAACGGGTAAATTCCAGCTTGGCGCGTGGAATTTGCCGTAAACGCGATTCCAAAACTCTGTATTCAGTCAATTACAGGCGAATTGAACTGTAATAGATACCACGCAGTTGCTCAACAACCGTTTAATATGTAGTAACGACCACTTAAAAAAGAAAAAAAGGCCACTAAGCGCGGGTGGTTTGCAGTAAAAGGCTTGCGGAATAATCTTCCAGCAAAACTGTGCATAAATGAGATACCGCTTTAGTCGTGAGAACGCCACAACGAAGGCTCAAACAAGTCAGTGTATCCACCAGTTACGCAGCTGCCTACTTAGATTCATAACAACTGGGGCATCCTTTCCATCACAGTTTCTGGAATAGAAGGTGCTCGCCAGCATCCCAACATGATCCTTTATGTCACACTAAGCGTGGTGTATTCACAGTTTTAAATACTATTCAATGTATGCGGGTGAATTGAATTTTCATTTAACTTTGGGGTTAGTTATTCTTTCAAATGAAGATTGTGAGCAATTTCGTTCCCTGGGTTCCCTACCCGTCGGGTAGGAGAGAGAACCTGGGAACGAGGTTGGATTGTGAGTTAGTTAACACCAATAAATTGCTCTGGATAAAAAAAAAATAAAGTAAAGCAAAGCAAACATATTGAACGTCGATATCTCGTAACAGTAATTCTGACTCACAAACCTGAGGTCGACGGCAATCTTTACCTCAGGTCTTTTAAGTAATTTTAGAATCATCACAAGGAAACCAACTCTGAAATTTAAGATATACTTACTTGGACTTGACCAAGACACGTCAGTGTATCCACCAAATATGTAGCTGCCAACTTTGATTATAGTAACAGTGGGACCCTTTCCATCACAGTTGCTGTGGAAGGTGGCTACTGACCAGCCATCTGTCTTAGCGCGCCAACATCGCACAAACCTGCTGCGGGATGAACTCTGGAGGACTGAACCTAAAAACGAATTTAACTTGACGAGGTACTTGGCATCGAGGTCCCCAAGAATATTGGACGAACACATGGCCCCTAAAAAGAAATTAGACAGAAACAGTTCTTATTACTTTTCCTCCCACCACAATCCTGCGGTTTTATCCTGTCCTTAAAAAAAAAAAAAAACGGCGTGCTTTTTAAGACTCAAATATTGCACGAGGAACAAGCTTTTTCATTCAGCACAGTTCACTCATAAGCCGCTATATCAGCCGTAATAGTGATATTGTAGTTCTCCAATTGACCCACCTTTTTCGTGAACTTCCAGAAGGGTCACAGCTTCCACATCAAACACTCCAGCACTTGTAGCAGTACAAATATAATTCCCTGCATCACTCCGTCTTACGTTTGTAATAATTAACGCACCACTGATCTGCTGGCTCCGTCCAACTGGCAACTGACCCCCTTGCTTCCTCCAGCTGATGGTTGGTCGTGGATCTCCAGTAGCGCTGCAATTTAACCTCGCACTAGTACCACAGCCTAATCTCATTACAATCTTGGAAGGAGGTTTGATCGTAAACTGAGGAAGCGAGACCACGACTAACAGAGTTTTCTTTTCAGCTCTTCCTAGGAGATTTGATGCAGAACAGAAATAAAAGTCCGAGTCCTCTTTACGAACTTGTAAAATTTGCAGTGCGTTGTTGATGTACTTCACTCTTCCCTGGGGTAAACGGCCGGATGATTTTCTCCAAGTCACAACTGGTGCAGGGAATCCAGTCACGTGACAGGTTGGTAGAGTGAAGGTCCTTCCTTGAATTGCGTGACGAGGTCCAGGATTAAGTGAAATGCGAGGATGAACTGAAACAAGAAAGGTAAGAAATTCCAGTTATCGACGTGCAGTTAGTCACGTTTCTCATGATTATGCAGCTATCTTTGTCACAAGCTATGCTAAGTTGAAGAGAAAACGTTTTTTCCAGAAATATGACGAAAGAGGTAGGGTTGCCGGGGAGTGGCTAATAATCGAATCATCAGCTCAGACACTTATATAATGAATAAAACAGAATTTCAACAAATATGACTTAGTGGTGTCCCGATTAGTAGGCCACTTGTGGCCAGCTAGAAGAGTTTGACACATTAACAAAGTTGTTGATTGATTGTGGTTGCTAGTGAGTGGCGAATGATCTTTCCTAGTGCAAACAGATCGGTTCTTATTTACTTCAGACAACACTAAAACATTTATACATTAGTGAAGCTGCCGATTGCAAGACTTATTTACTTTCGTTAATAAAATATTTAAAGCCTTTTGTTTCGACCATTTAATGCTACTAACACCAAACAAGAATAGTCTCAATATCTGTTCTATTCAAATCGGAGAATTTTGCTTGTTACAGAATCAAGCCTAAACAAAGTATATCCTTACACAGTTGAATTGCCTCGTTTCGGCATTCTGAGTAGTTTCATTGCACCTGCTAAGAAACAAAAACAAAAGGCAAACAATGATCAATTTACCGTTTACTACAAGCCGCGCCACTGCTTGTGCTTGTCCCAAGATGTTTGATGCTGAACACTTGTATGCACCCGAGTAACTTCCAGCGACATTTCGCAAAAGCAACTTTTCTTCTGAGACTTCTGACAAACCTATTTGTGACTGCCCTTTCATTTTACTCCATTTTATTGCAGGCTTTGGATTACCGCTGACTGAACACTGGAAAGAGGCTGTCTCCCCTTCATTAACTGTTAACTTTGCCGGCGAAACAGCAGCAGTGGGAGCTGCAATCGATTCACCAGGCTCTCCTTTTGCTCCTGGTCTTCCTGTGATTCCTGTATCTCCTTTCTGTCCTTTCTGTCCAGTTTCTCCTTTAGGCCCTGCAGGTCCCATGATACCTTGCTTTCCACTTTTTCCTGGCGATCCAATGATGCCATTATCTCCCTTGTTTCCGGGTCGTCCTTGCTGCCCCCTTCGTCCTCGAGAGCCTTTTTCTCCTCTCGGGCCAGGTAGACCGGGAGGGCCTGGGAGACCTGCCGAACATTTGTCGATGTTTGATTGACAAAGTTTCACTCTCAGATCCGATAACAGTTGATCAGTTTTCAATTTCTCGACTGGCGTTTGTCTGTTTTCCATTTCGTTCTTAGTGGAGTAAACCTGGCGCCTATTTCGGTGGATTCCATTGCCCAGAAGTTCTAAAACATCAACAGGAACATTTTACACGATACAGCAAAAAGAATTGCCGTAAGAAATCTTTCAGCAAGCGAGTAAAAACTCACTCAATCACGAAAAGCTGAGATAAAAATTAAAATAAAAGCGAAAAAAATCAGAGCACGCCTAAGAGAAATCTTGTTGTGCCAACGCAGTTTTTGCAATACACACAAAATGGGTTTCATTTCTTAAAAATATATATTAAATCTTTTAACAAGCAATTTAAGAAATACATAGTGTGTTTATTTATTAAAGTTGTGTCATAACACTAGCTCCTCTTAATCTGACCCATATTTTCAAACTTCTCCCCAGGACCGCAACCGAGGTTAGACAAGTATTCGGAGACGCCAACGTATAATTTATTTGGTGGAAATAAAAGGCCAAAAAACTAAAAATGTGAACTTACGTTCTCCATTTTCAACAACTCAAATTCAATCTGCTGTTGAGGACTTCCTCCGCTTATCATCACTACTGCTGTATAAAATAAACTTAAAGTTCGTAGCGAGCTCCGCAATCGAAACGCAAACCGCAACAACTAAGCACCTGAGGCAAAAATCACATTGCGTTTGTTTTTGAAATGCCTGACCAGCTAAAATTTTAGATCCTCTTTGATCACCTAGGAATTGAATTAAAAGATGTATTCATCAATAGTGAGTCGTACACATGTACACTCAGGTATAGTTAACGGCAAATTTCTTGGGGCAAGCATTTGACAGATCTCTTTACTCCGTTTTAAAAACAAAGGAGTTCTTTTGTTTGAGGATAATGAAGATTTCCTTCTTAGGAATCCGATGCTCAGTGAACTTAGGCTGTACTATCTGCCTATTCGCACGAGTTTATCAGTTTATTATCAAGTAAATGTATAAGTTATTGCAATCCCCATCTTCTATCTTTTGTTTCCATGTTTCGATGTCAGTAACTCTAGCTGTACAACAAGATAAAACTTACCGGGAGAATTCTCTGAGATTTTTCCAATGTCTGGACCGCTCTCCCGTGGCGCAACCTGGGAGTCGGTTTCCAGAGCGTCTATTCTCTTATTTTGCTTGTTTAACTGAAGTTCAACTCTTAAGAACCCTCCGCAATAAAGTGCAATCGATAAAACAGAAATAATCGATGTAAACGACGGGCAACTCTTTTGTGCAGCCATTTTCATTTCAGTTCTCCCAACAATGCCGCTCTATCTGAGATGATGCTCGAAGCCACGTCGACCGCTTGAGTGGGTAATTTGCCAAATTGTCTTCTACGTATATATACAAGGGCATAAAGTTCACATCGCGGTCGGGTTGTATTAGTAACACATTCCTCAAATAAACACAGCAGAACGTTTACACCTATATCACATCAAATAAATTTATCAATCGCAAAATTATATTTAAAAAAAAACATCGCTGTGTAACATTTACGTATCTTCTTTTCACAAATATAGGTTATCACGAGGACAACTGGTAGACTAAATTTAGAGGTTCTGCGTGTTGTTGCTGGTCATCAAATTTAGATCGTGTTCCAGTGTATCAATGTGATATATATTTTGGAACAATTAAGAAGCTTTTGAAACATGGATTTATCACAAATTAGTCTGATGAACAATAAACAAATTTCTATTTCAATTCCTTTTATTGTATTTTTCTTGTTTCGCACGCTCTTTTCAACATCATCATCATCATCATTTATAGTAATATTTTCATAAGGTTGAAGTGCAGTTCCCTGGGAGAAATATGACAAAAATACGCCAATATTTAATACAGTCAAGGAAAACTACAAGTTCAAATGTACAAAACCAAAGGAAGCAAAAGTCCAAAAAAAATACAAAATACGTAGCATGATAATAACAAAAATAGTATTAAAAGTAATTAACAAATGTATAATAACGGCATAATTATAATAATAGTAATAATAAGAGGAACAACACAGATGTAATTTATTTTAACATAAGCTCCTGATACCACACTAAGTGTTCCATAAATCCTGTAGCTAC
>NC_090890.1:50222073-50249573 GCF_036669925.1 Montipora capricornis | reverse complement strand
CAAACCTGGCAGTTGGCTCACTGCAGTCGGGTGCGTTACGGATGGTGAAGTCAGAAGGTAATTTGGCCTTCCCAGCCAAGTGTTAAAGGGGCCGGAGTCTTGGTAACGGCTGACGGTCGTAAGAAAAGAATATAGTTGAGGGCTAGCAGAGAATGTGCCCCGCCATAGCTTGTCAATGGCTTGAAAGCAGGGTTTACTATGGGTTAAGACGAACGTGGGGTGCTGAGGCTGGATCATAAAAGGGAAGAAGTGCTTTACGGCGGCAGCGATACAAATTAAGGGCTTTGACCTCACAGGAAAGGGAGGTGACATTTTTTTCCCATTTAATTTTAGCATCCACATACATGTGAACTTGTTATATACAACATTAATTACATAATACAACATTAATTACACTAAATGGTGTGAGACTCTCCCGCATACAGGAGCAAGTCGCAAAGGTCGGCCTTATTCTTGTGAGGAACACGGAGCATTTACTTAAGACTAAATCTAGCCCTCAATTGGATGCATTCACACTGCTTGGCCATGCATGTGCTGAGATAACACAACGGGGGTGGGAAAGTATAAAGTCAAGTTTGCACAAAGATTATGCCATGTTGTACTGCAACACTGTTCCCGTTACCTAGTTTCTGTTTGGCGACGATCTTCAGTCTTCAGGGTGACAATGCGAACAGACATCAAGGCCACAAATAAAATTGCCTCCACTGCAAGCAACAGTAGCCTCCAAGGGCTGAGTGACCATGGCACTGCGTCGCGTCAGGGACGCCATTTTTTAGGACGAGCGCCTCCGATCAATCGACTGACAAATTACAAACATCACAACAACGGGAGGCGCCCCTATAATTAAGGGAATTTGCCCTCTACAGAGGTTAGTCAATTTGAAACTTACCTTCCACATTTGATTGATTATTTTAAAAACCAAGTTGGCTCCTTGAGAGCTGGGCGAGTTGCCCACTATCTAGATGCGTGGAAGGAAATAACTTCAGATCCAGAAATCTTAAAGGCCCATTTTCACTCTGAATGCATCGAGCGCCCCGCATGATTTCGTGTATCACGAAATTACAAAATCTCGAAAAATCTCAGAAAACCTTTCAGAATCTTCTTCGTCAAAACCTATAAGCGGATAAATCTTTCAGGTCCTGAATTGAATGCCTTTTCTATTTATCATTTCATAATTTAATTGTAGTATTTGATGTCCATATTTGTTTAAATATTTTTTATTTGAAGTCGAGTAGTATTGAACAACATGACGGATTGCCGCGGCGAACACGTTTTGCTCGCCGCTCCACAAAGACGGCAACCTCTGCCACTCTTTTGAGCACAAGCATTTTCACAAGAGCATTTTACTTCTGCGTTCCAGGTATCCTAAGAAATCGAAACTGACAAAGGAAAGTAAGTTTAAAGTACGCCATGCATGCATTTCAGTACTGAAACAATGTCACCTAGCTCGTTAGCTTCAGAATTGTTATATTCCTCTTGCTGAACATCCGAAACGTAAAAAATTGCGCTTCGATTTTCCAATGTCTAAATCAGTCGACTCCATAAAGATAAATGGTAATTTTAGCGGTTTCATTTGTTAAAATCACCCGGTAAACCACTCGACGATCAGGCTAAAGCCCGGGCCAAACTATCGAACAAGGTTTGATCCCACATGCAACATTGTTGGATGTAAATGTTGAGGTAGTGGCAAAACACTATCCAACATTGCTTGACGAATGCAAATTTAAGTTGGCGCAAAATTTGAAAATATGGCGTAGCGTTATGCCACTGAAGTTGTTTGAGGACGAAAAGGACGTATTCAAAGGAGGAAAAAACAAACAATGGTTAAGAGAACGAGTAGAAAGGGTATGATTATGAGCTCGGATCAATTTGCAGGAATTTTAAACGCTATTGAACCAGACATCTCCAAACAGTGATAATGATCAAGGAGCCTAAAAGTGTCCCACAGACATGGCCTTGCTTCCTACTCGCTGATCAAGGTTTCTGGCTGTTCATCAATAACCAGTAAGTAGACTGTAAGTCCCCTTGGTCCTTGTCCGCCATCTCTGTTGCAAATGATGCTAGAAGCCTAGGCTTGAAATAAGATAGTGATTCATAATTTGCAGCGCAAACGTGACTCGATTCAGGACACAACATTTTTGGAAGAGCGGCAAAACACTGCAAATTTTTTGCATTGAGCAGAATTGTTGGTTGTCATGTTTGATCAAAAGTAAACTCTATCCAGCGTTTGATCGAACAAAAAATGTTGGACGAACATCTTCCAACATGGGCGGCCAAACGGTCGAACAATATTGGATCGAGCAAAGTTGGAGCCTTCAATCCAACTTTGTTCGATAGTTTGGCCAGGGCTTAAAAGTGCTATTTAGTTTCAACAGCACAAACTGGCGCGACAAAAATAGTTGGCCAATCGGAATACGCTATTTGAGATTCAAAACGATAACAAACGACCGCGTTGCGTCTAGAGTGAAAATGAGCCTTTAGCTTCCATATCCGGTGAAAAAAATTCCATTTATTACTACTCCCTCACAGCAGAGTGTCCCTTTTCAACAAGTATGGCAAGGGCTAAAAGTGAGTTTATAAACAACTAGGATTAGCCGGTTTTTTTCGACATTTCATGTTTCCCATATAAACACTACAAATCGTTAAGTTGTCTGAGCATTCGAATTATGTGTTTGGGTCGCCCGTAGATGGACGAAGAAAAACAGAGAGAAAAAGAAAAAGGCAAGCTCTCAACGTGGATACGTCCGTGGCTAGCCAGGAGGGAGAGGCGAGGTTTTATCCATCAACTTTTTCAGGAAATTTCTGTTGAGGACACTCCCGCTTTCTTCAAGCTGATGAGAATGAACAAACAATAGTTTAGACATTCAGTTGATATGTTACCCCGTCGTTTAGACCGGATGGACACCAACAATGCACTGCAGCGTCAAGCCAGATGAGAAGTGTTGTCTGGCATTACGATTCTTGGCGACTGGTGAATCATTCCGGACCTTTTCTGTTTCGTCCTTAACTTCCCTCAATAACTTCTGGGTTGTCTTCCAGAAATTTAATTAAAGTTTCGCAGTCAGAGAATTTTTTTGTCTTGCTCGGCGTCCGCCATAATGTGAAAACTTAAACAATGATGACGTTCTTGCATCTGATTGGCTCGATAACCCCTGGCCGCTTCACAAATTGTCACGAATGCAGGACAAAATGTTGCAGCGCGGTTACGTGAGTGATAAAGGTCGCGACTTTGTCGCGAAGAGTCCAACTCATTCAATTTGTCGCGACTATTTTCTGCGATTTTTTCAGCAGTCGCATCACCTGTGCGAGGGTGGCTACACGGGTGGAACCGCGCGCTGGCGACGCGACAATTTTCAAAAAAATCGCATCACCATCGCAAGCAAAAAATCATTCATGTAGCCGTGGCTTAAGGATACGTTGAATTGACCGTATTCTGGAATAGGTATACATACAATTGAAGTCAGAAATCCTTCGCTTTTACAGATGTTCACATGGAAATTATCAAACACCTACGCCAAACATACTATTTCAGATCATCACTGCACCTAATCTTACTCCATAATAGGGTCAATCGAACGCACCCTTAAAGTAATTCCTTAGTATTGCATTGCGCATCCCTACTGTGCACGATTTTTGCGTCACTAGCGCGCGCACATGAGCACGTGCGCGTACAAAACGTAAGAGATTTCCCTGAAACTAATCACGATAGCGAAATAACTGCTCCTTTTCTCTAAAACGAGCACGGTGACCCCCGAATTTTATTTTTTTTTTTCAGGTATTTCCTAAGAACAGTCTAAAAAAGTTTGATAGTAGAACGTGAGTTTTTTTGGAAAACGGTTCCGTACTGGGTGTATTTTGACCAAGGCAAGGACCTCAACCTAATCACGGAACTATCCCAAGAAGTGCACTATTCCCACAACCAGGCAATCAAAAGGGCGTAAATGAAGCAATACTGTTTATGTTAATAAAAGAAGCTTTATTTTCAAAATACAATTTTGTCTTTGAAGTAACCAAGACTTTATTCTGTAAGAAGATGATTCGAATTTTTAACGCGCAACCAGTAAAAATACCCCATTTTAAGAGCCTGCTGACGGGTAAACAAGCACGCTGACCCTATTTTTTTATTGCATTTTTTTAATGTTCATATCACGAATGTTAATTATGTCAAATAGGACAGGCAATAACTCACAGGAAATAATAAATAAATCACAGGAAACAAACGTTACAGTCAAGTCAGGCTAAACTATTTTCAAAAAAAGTGTTTGTATCAGAAGTAAATGACTTTTAGAATCGCCTATTTTTCTTTTTAAATTTCACGGGCGCCGCCATCTTGAATAATTGTGACGTGTTACGGTTGCCCTATTGTTATTAGACACGTCACAATTATTCAAGATGGCTGCGCCCGTGAAATTTGAAAGTGAAAATAAGGGATTTAAAAATTTTACTTTTCTTGATATAAACAGAGTTTTCAAATAAATTTCTAACAAATGTGTTTGTAAACACAATTTCTATTGGTTTAAACGTATTCTGAAATTAGAGTGAAGGTTCCCTTTAAAAGATCAACAAATGAGTGTAATCAAGAAAATCGAGACCCCGAAGACAATAGACCAATTTTTTATATCAAAATTCAGTCCTAAACAAAAGGCATCACCTCAAGGCTACGGGGAATAAATATAGCTTTTGTATGACTTTATTCCCCCAAGCCTCGAGGTTATTTTGATGTATCGGAATCGGTGTATTGCTGTAATTTATTATGTCAAAAAAATGATCACCACACGATCAAGAAAAAGAAAATCCCAGAGAGTTGGATGCTCTTCCCAAGTTACTATATGAATCCCCTCCCAAAAGGAGTCAGCATGTGACCTAAATAAACATTTGCAAGACGCTGGCTCATTTTAAGTGAGTTTGGTTCAAGTTCTTATTCCCGATTCCCGATTCCAGATTTTAGGCAAACCCTCAGCAAAGTAAGTTTTGCCATGAGAAATAGTAAGGGAGAACATGGCGCGAAATAAAGTCCCGTGGGAATTTCGTGATGAAAACAAGCCGCTTATCTAAATGTGTTAAGGGGACCCTAAGGAACATGCCAAATATTGTCGGCAATTTTGTGGCTTGCACCGACGGCTTTTATGGGGAGTTAGAAGTGTGAACCTCAGTGTTCAACATGGAAACGAGGCTTGACTTTCACATGCTTTGTAACCATCGTTACATCGTAACTATCTGACACGTAACAGAAACGGATCACGTGATCACTCTAACGTGAAAGCGAGATTGGATCATATTACACCCGTTAATTATTCTATGTGTCGACAGATTGTCCCAATATTACTTATACTATTTATTAGAGTGTAACTTAGACAACCCTGTAACATAGCAGTAATAAATCTGACCTCGTGTCCAATAAAAGATGCAAAGTAGCCTTTTTTTCATGAAATGCCTTGTGGCACATTTAGGACCGCTTACTCTTTACAACTTAGTCAATTCAGCCAAATGCAATTTTATCACAACTCCCTGACAATAATTTCCTAATTCCAGCAGCCGTCTTTGCTGTGGGTTGCGTAACTTTACCCAGATCTGCAAGTGCGGTTACACTAGTCTCATCAGCTTCTGGGAATACTTTCCAAGACAATAGCTTCCGCAAGAGAGAAATGATCCTCGCACTTATCTGGACAATTGGAGCAATTGTCTCATATTGACACCTGAAAAATTCAGGT
This sequence comes from Montipora capricornis, assembly GCF_036669925.1. Taxonomy (NCBI): domain Eukaryota; kingdom Metazoa; phylum Cnidaria; class Anthozoa; order Scleractinia; family Acroporidae; genus Montipora; species Montipora capricornis. Next base: position 50,243,862 of record NC_090890.1, on the reverse strand, counting down.
GGCTCCAATGGCATTCGAGTCCATGCCCTCGGCGATGCTGATGCAATGCTCTACCTCTCCTGCTGTTAATCGTTTTTGATGTTGACTTCGCCGACAGTAATCAGCCCCGGTGTTGCCAATTGCACTTTCGTAGGTGTCCAGCCTTGGATCTACGCAAGCAGTTTCACCTTGTTCACTTTACGGAAAGCAGTTGTTGTAGTAGACCATCACCACCATGTTTTATGACTTCAGCTGGTATGCCATCCAGACCAGGCGCTTTAGCTGCTTCTACAGCTTTCCTTAGTTCTTCCATTCAAATGCATCATTGTCTCTCGAGCAGTTAGGTGGTCAGTTGCATCATTGTCTACGTTGCCTTCTTGATTCAGCAGTTGGTGAAAATGCTCTTTCCATCTGTCTGATATTTGTTTCATGTCTGTAAATTGCTGAGTTTCATCTGTATTCTTAACTGAGGCAACAATGTTCGTGTTGGGGCCGTACAGAGTTTAAGTGCGGAGTACAGTCGCTCTGAAAATGGCATCACCATCGCAAGCAAAAAATCATGTAGACGCGGCCTAAGAATGCGTTCGATCGGCCATATTGTGGAATAGATATACATATAATTGAAGTCAGAAATCCTTCGCTTTTACAGAGGTTCACAGGAAATTATCAAAGAGTGATAAGAACCACCCCAACTACTCACTAATATCAATGCCAACGATCAGTAGCCTCTACTCGAGTGATGAACTTGAATCACGTTAAGCCTTAAGATACCACATTCTAGGACTGCTAGGCACATGAAGTCCTTTGTGCTAACGTCAAGTCGAATTTTAAACAAAAGATAACGTTATTGTGAGCTTTTGTTCTGCAAAACCCTAAGTATTTAAATTGTGCATTGTCTTACATTTTTTTGTTTAATGTTATTATCGTAAATTCACCGTATTTTTTACTCAATGATGGATTAATTAATAACGCTATTATTATTTCTGGGAATTGCCTGAGGGATACTGCAAACACGTGCATGTCGGTGTCAGGTTAGATGATGTTGATAGTGGTGGCTCCCGAGTTTGCAGCATCAACAGCATGCAGCAACCATTTTGTATCAGCCTTTTAATGGTTTCTATCGAGGTACAGCTGTACACCATATCTGTACGGGTTGCTTTACAGGGATTGCGCCAAGCTGCTATCCAATGCAATTCTCCATCTAATTAAGGAGCAATGTTCCAGTAATAGATGTCAATGTCGCCAAGAGGGACATAAATGTACCGATCTCTGCAGCTGCAATGATGCTGAAGATGATGGAAGCTGTGATAATGATGCCGATAACGGTGAGCATGAGTCATCTGATGTTGATAATGTTGATGATGATCATGACGACGATGATGAAGAGGAGGAAGACGAGGGAGATGAATAGGATACCTTTTATCCTTGTCAGGGAGTTGTGATAAAATTGCATTTGGCTGATTGAAAGTAAGCGGTGCAAAATATGCCACAAGGCATTTCATGAAAAAAGGCTCATTTACACCTTATAATGGACACGAGATCAGATTTATTACTGTCATGTTACAGCGTTGTCTACGTTACACTCCAACTAGGAAGTATAAGTAATATTGGGACAATCTGTCGCCATAAGCAAAAGCTTCAAGGCATTATGTGATCCAGCTTCGTTTTCACGTTTGTGTGGTCACGTGATTCATACTATTACTGTTATGTGTATGAGAATTTTTGTCGAAGATTCGCCACCGATGGTTACAAAGCATTTGAAAGTCAAGCCTTGTTTCTATGTTGGACTCTGGGGGTCACACTTTTAACCCCCGTAAAAGCCGTCGGTGCAAGTTACAAAATTGCCGACAACATTTGTCATGTTCCATAGGGTCCCCTTAACACATTTTGATGGGCGGGTTGCTTTCATCAGGAAATTCCCTTGGCATCACAGATGCTCCCAGACTAAAAGTAAGTTTTGCAGTGAGAAATTGACAATTCCAGCTCTCCCTGTCTATGCTCAATGTCATAATTTAATTCCACACATTTTTTTTTTTTTTTTAACAGAACAACTTAAAAGTTTCCTTGACCGTGCATTGTATCTCAGAAACCACCGTGCTATAACAAGTGTCCATCTGCCTCTTGCCTGCGCACTTTGTGGACAGAAATGGGATTTGGCACTTCAGACACCAACAACAAAGCTGCAAGCCACATGTGGGGTATGCGTATGTTCATGCAAGGCATAACGATGAATTAGTTCAATAAATATGGCAAATGGACCCTTTTAAAATAACTGCACGGTGGTGTATAAGGAAAGTCAGCATGCTTCTGATCGCATCTGGTGTTGGTCCAAATTCCATTCTTAAGTCATGAAAATATGAACTCCCAAAGTAAACTGAAAGTATACCAAATGAACCCTCAAGGTTACAGAATGGAATGGCGTGTCATTGTTTACAGGGTATCCTTTTGTTTATCATTCTCCTCTTGAAGGCATGACATGAGGCTTCTACTCTGGTACAAAGCCTGGTAGAAGCTCTGAATCTCAGCAAACATGGATTCAATTGAGGACAGGACTCCAAGTTACAAGTCAAAAAGAACAAAAAAAAGTCCTCATTTGCATACCCTTGTATGCGTCATGGGGATACATGTAGGAGAGGCATTTGATGCATGAGATGTTTGTTTTCTACATTCCTATTGTAAGTAAAATTGCTTTGCATGCACTTGCTGGTTTTCGTGCAGTGATTACTGGGCCTTTGATGTTGGTGACCGCTCGTTAATAAACAAAGCAAACAGCATTCACATGTGTATGACAGTCAAATAGGTAACTCTTTTCCTTCATGTTTTACCTTCAATCCTCTGGATAACCATAAGAAATCTTTGTGGAAGCCCCTTAATTGAGTTATTGTATTTTTGCTAACCGTCCTTCACATTCAGGCAACTCCATTATGGCAAGCACAATGGAACAAGCACTAAGTGTACCTTCTGTTGATCAGAGCCCACACTGATACAACATCTGACCCAATGGGCACCACACACAGACTCAAGCAGGCTGTTGACCAGCTCAAAACCAACATTGACCTGAGGTCAACTTTTTTGGGGCAAGTGTCAAGGGCACCGAACGCGAATTTTCGGAAAATATCTGTTCGGAAGACGATTTGAGATCTAGAACATTTGTTGTAAAATTCCTTGCTTGCCTTCCTGTCCTAGGAAAACATGTTATAATTGCCCATCTTTACCGGATTTTTACCCTGAAAAGGTCACCTAGAATTTTAGGGAGCCTTTATTCAGGCTGAAATTTTCGAAAAGGTAAGTATTAATTCCTATAATTTTCGGATCACTGGACTTTCAGCTATAGAGAATCCGAATAGATGAAAAGTTTTTAGGGGATAAAAATATGCCTATATCTACCGTTTAAATACTAAAATACGTTTAACAGTGTTAGGTTTAAGTGGTTTTGAAAGGTATTCTCGTTGGGTGCCCCTGAAGTATGCTAACACATCCCACCGAGGAATGTTTTCGCAAAGTGCGGTCTCACACTGTCCAGTGGGCAGAAATGAAACTCGGCACAAATGGCATCACAAACGTTTTTCTTTGGATATATGTTAAATAGCTAGCCTGAAATTCCACAAGAAATGTGGCGCGAGAAGCGCGAAAAGAACATGGCAATCGACTCATAAAATTGACTAGCAAGCATGCACATGCTACTCATATACAGTAGCAGTGACTACAACTGGTGACAAGGTAGAATTAGCAATTTAGTTGATCATCATCATAAAAAAATACGGAAATTAAATGCATTGAAGTAGTTGGCTTATATATTTTTTATCAAGGTACATGTACTTTTAAGTTACTTTACAAGACAGGAAGACTCTCTCCAAAACTGTACGTAATGGAAAACTTACCAGTTGGCCATCTGCCAAAGAGAAATTTCGTATCCATGCAATATTTTCTAGCAATGTTGGAAAACTAGCAAGATTTGATGCAATCATGGGAAAAACCTCTGCTGTGTTCCTATTTAAATCGCATAAAAAATATATAAATAATAATTTAGGAGAGCCTCGATAATGTTACACTGCACTTTCCCCCAAGGCCACTTTCATTTGTTAAGAGCAAACCACCTATTACAATTACTCAACAATCTGTTTTGATGGTTCTATATATAGTCTTTTATGAGAAATGCATGTTAGAAAAGGTAACGATGCAAAGAACTCCGCAATTCACAGATTTTTCTTTGTTATCGAAAGAACTCAGTTAAGTTCAGCGCATGCGTAATAAGTTGAAAAAATGCTATTGAATGCGGAAATAGATTCCTCGGAAATACGCCTATTTCTCGAGAACCACTGGTTAGAATTTTACGAAATTTGGCACAAAATACTTTAAGAAATAAGTAACTGGAGTATTGAAAAAAAATTGAACTATAATGGAGGAAATTCTAGATGTTCCAGTGAACCTTAAACAAGGAATAACTAAAGATCTCTCTGTCAAATTATTCACTTATGTCCAATACTCTGACATAACGAGCTTCATGGTACATCACAATAGACATCACAAAGTGTCACAAAGTGTCCCGCTCTTTATGTCTCACAAAACTGTTTTTTAAGGATTAGGGTTAGGGAACGCTTTGTGATGTCTATTGTGATGTACCATGAAGCTCGTTATGTCAGAGTATTGGACATCCCTCAAATTATTATTAAAATAGTGTGAACTGACTTGTGAGCATCATTACAAGCTTGTTGCATGCAAAATTAATTATAAATAACATCAGATTCTCTGCAAATATACAAAACCAATTTTAAAGGCCTGTTTATATTTATTCATGTTGCCATGGCAACGACATATACGTCAGCTTAACTATCAAAAACCAAAGTTTGTGTTGTTAACTTGCTTGCTACCATTTTCTGGCAACCAAAGGATCAAGGTTTAAGAGAAAAAGGCAAATGAAACATAGGTATCAAAAACTGTGTTCAGCCATTTTAATGGAAGTTGAATTTGAAGTAATCTCCTTCTAAGTTTCTACATTCTGAACTGTGGGAATGAACCGTTTGTACTCAGTCAGCATGGTTGGACTTAGCCAAGAATCATGATCTGGACTCACTCAGTCTCAAAATCTCATGTCCAGAACAAAATGTTTTGCAGAGTTTACAACCTCATGATGTTGAGTAAATTATGATAACTTATGATGATTTCTTATTATGTATTGTAACCATCATTATGAATAATGTAATATCATTGTTGTGAGCAGCAGGTATTTGCTGTGACAATAATCACTGTAATTCTGTTTCTACTGCTATAGTCATAAAATAAACATATCACATATTACATACTTATGGACCTTTACAAGTGACTTCCTTACTTGAGATGAGCTGCATCTATTTCCAAGAATTCACCTACAAGAGATTGTTGCATCCTGGAGAGGAGTTCATCCTTTTCTCAATGATGGCTTACAACTGGCTGGAGATGTTATCTAGTTGCTGGCATCTTTGTCCTAAAAAAAGTATATTATAAAGTGACATTGAATGTTGAACATATAATATTTAATTATGAACAACATCTGTAAATGGCCAATGAGAGGTTTTCATGAAAAAGCTGAAAATTAATGATGGTCTGACTGGACCCAGTGAAATGTAATAACTTCCCCTTAATTTTATGTTCTGAAGATCTTTTCTCAATCTTCGAAGTGTAGTGCCTCCACCCTAGGCCTTTTCAGAAAAATATCAAGGAAGTATTATAAGTATTCATTGGGAGAGAGACCTTCACTACATACACTGTACATTGTATTAAATTTTTCTCATTGGCTGTTTCATTTATTCAGAAATTTATTGTTGTTGTCTTTGTCTTTCTTAATAATAATAATAATAATAATAATAATGATAATAATAATAATAAATTTTATTAAATAAGAGAAAGTGATGTACTTAAGCTCCACGTTCCAAAGTACATGTCCTCTCGTGCAAACCATTCTTTTCTTCCGAAAAATCAGCAAAATGTAATCCATTGAAATACTCTATTTCCATATGAATGATCCTCGAATGGAAAAGCCTACCGAGGTCTGTGGTTGAGGCTGAAAACTCTAATCAGTTATGAGAGGAATTTTAACATTTCCTAGACCTCCCTTAGCACCTTAAACATATTACAGTTTTATTTTATTTTTTTTTTTCGTTTCTCCACACATCCAACTGTACACGTTTATTGTAAATATTTCGCAAAGGTGAATTGACACGCTGTACGTAGAGGCCGCCTTACATGTATTTCTGCTCTTGAGAAAGAAATGCACCGTTTTAAACATTGTTTTGAGGGAAACATCATACGTCATACATAAACTCCTGTTTCTCCTTTTCAAGATGTATTTTATATATTTTATTTTGCTGCATCTTGAATAAAATGACTGTCATGTCATGTACAGGTATTTGTAATCGCATGATTTTGGCGACAATGTGGAATAATTTTTATAATAAGTAAGAGTAAATTTTTAAAATACAAACAAAATTGAATAAGAGCCCATCTATAGGGCTCTTATTCCAAATATCATGAGAGAAAATATATATGATTACTTATAAATAATACACATAGAGCGGTTTCCAATTGAGTGTCGAAAGTAAGTAGCGAATTACTTTGGGTTTGCATTACTTCACTCAGTGATTGGTTGAAAGTTCTCACGCCACTTTTTCAACCAATCAGAAGTGAAAGCACAACCAATCGTGGCTCGCGCTTGCACATTTTCCCGTGCTTTGTGTCGGCTATGGGTAGTTACTTCAAGTTTTGATTGGTTTACTGGATTGTCTCCGTCCTCTTCGATTGGCCAAAGTAATTACTTTGGTTTTGGTTTTATGACACTCCATTGAAACTCGCTCTAAACTATCAGCTTTATTACACTAATTTTAACTATCTGCACTTTCATAATCATTATGTCACTTTTCTGCACTCTGTTTGGGAATTATTAATTGACATGCTCTCAGCCAGTCAATGCACTGAAATTTTTGCACGTATTACATGTACATTTATTAGTTATTATGTTTTATTTTACATTATGTTAAGTTCTATAGTGTACATTCACTGTCACGGTATAGTTTCCGCTGTTTGCACTGGAGATGGATGAATGCATGCAACAAATATTGTTTTTCTTCAAGATTTCTTGTGCATACAGTAGTTTATGTGTGGTTTTCCGCTGGCTGAGGAACGAAAGAAGCGGAAAACGATTTTCTCACACATGGCAGGTAGTCTGTGTACAGGTCTGAGGGGGGTTTTCACGTCACGTGGCTCATGTAAAGTTTCAGTTTTTGTTTTACCACCCGCCATTGCCTGATATGCCCCACCCACCCACCCATGAAGTACTTGTAAAATGTTTTAGTTGAGGTGATCTTATTCTCTAGCCACTTTTTTGTGTCATTGTAAGACAATTATGTTCTTGTTAATAAAGGTCAGGCTGTGTGGTTGGGCTTGCCACGGCTCCCAGAAGTGTGTGAGAATGAATTTTAGCAAGCATTCACTATTTCTGCAGGGGGTGCAGGGATGGCGCTGTGGTGAGAGCACTTGCCTCCCATCAATGTGGCCCGGGTTCAGTTCCCAGACTCAGCGTTATATGTGGGTTAACTTTGTTAGTTCTCTACTCTATACCGCGAGGTTTTCTCCAGGAACTCCGGTCTCGCTTCTCCTCAAAAACCAACACTTAACTATATTTGCGTTAATTGTTACTTTCAGTTTACAGTGTCCCCAATTAGTGCTCCAGTGTTAGAACGATTAGACACTTAAATAGAGTTCCTTTCCTTTCCTTGTCCTTTTACCAAACTGTTGCACAGGATATCTCCAAAAAATACAAAGTAGCATCAAGCAAGACAAGAGAAGAGAAGAGAAGCCTTTACCTAAATACATGTACTAGTCAAGCAACTTATATCTAGAATGCTAAAATTGACAATGAACTCGTTTAAAGAGGCTCAGATCACTTTCAACACATTCGAAAAACTAGCATGACAAGTATTGAATCTCCATTGTACGTACAGCACTAGCTTGAGAACAGTATTGCATATCCGGATTACGTGAAAAATATCCAGATTAAGTAAAAAACTTTGTGCAAACGCTGCTCGTAGGTTAATTTTGAGCATATGCCGTAATTGATGCACAAGGCCTATTATGTGATGTAATACATGTAGGTTACCATAGAAACATGTGATCAGCACAAAAAACACCCTATAATTGTCTTTAAATGCTTTTATACAACACATGTAGCTCAAGTCGGTGACCCCTATTCTTTTATTGCTGGAAGGTAATTAGCATGCAAAATTGAAACTCCTTTCAATGTTTGAAAAAAAATCCCTGGATTGGATTCAGAGCTACTTTCACATTGCAAAATTTAAATTAAAGTAACTCTGAAGTCATTGAAGTCACTTCTGAGAATACATGTAGTATTTGACTTTGCAAAGAGTTTCTCCTTAGACTGCTGATCACTTTTGATTTTGAGATAATTTTATAAGCAAATTTTCAAACAAAATATACTGGTACATGCAAGATGTTTTCAGGTGGCTGTCCTGTTGCTATGGTAACTTACATTGTATTATACCACATAAATGAGTGAAGCTTTAAAAGAAATAATTGGTATATTATAGGGTACCTTAACCTTGCAGCTATGTGAAAAAGTTGTGTAGTACACTGCTCGAAGTCCCTTCTGAGTTAATCAAACAGCCCGTTTTGGTCACACAACAGAGCAGAGGGGAGAATGGTGACAGAGTGAGATGACAAAAACGGGTGGTTCAACTGACTCAGAAAGGACTACTATAGCAGCCTACTTGTGTAGATTAAATCCTTGTGAGTAGCACCGTTTCTTTTAAGTGTTGAAACTGGTTTGAGCCTCCTCAAGTAATCAGCCCTCAGAGAACATAAGTTTTGACGGAGGCAAAAGCCATGATAGAGTGGACAAATGTGACCAATAAAAGAATGTTAGACTAACAAAACTAATTAAAATCATTCCAGAACCCAGAAAATCTCATTTTAAACATTCTTGAATCAACTCTAGTGAGACACTGACTACTTCAGACAACAGAATATTCAAACTAACCCATTACATCCACATGAGTGATGTCTTTAGTTTCAGCCTCTTTCAATTGAGATTGAATTTCAATATTAACCTGTTAAAAAATAAAATTGAATTCCTTGTGTTTATCTGTGATAATCTGGTCATCCATGAGAAAAAAATCTCAAGCAAATAGTCCTCCTTTCCAACAAATTTTTAATAATAATGTAAATATTGTAAACGTCACAAGCAAATAACAAGATACTCCAACCACTTAAAAAATATAACAATTATTATTGTTCATGTATATGACTTACATGTAGTTTTTATAACTACATGGTAATAAAGTTCAATATAATTATCTTCAGACACTTATTAATGAATGTGCAAACTTTAAAAACAAGGCTTTTTAGCACAATGATTTACTTATAAAAGGGCAGGAACTGTAAGCCTAGGATTTAAGAATAAGCAAATAGAAAACATGATTCTTACCATTTTTAAACATCTTCATTTTCCTAATTATCCAAGAAATTTAAAAGATGCGTTTTACTTGCACTCTAGTAACTATTCTTAAGAGGTCAAAATAATCTCTGTCTGCCCAAGCCCTTTACCATTTCTTACGGTATCAACTCCCTCAGTTACTTGGCAGCAGAATCCTGGAACTCCCTTCCCGACCATTACCGCACTTTTTTAGATTACAATTCTTTTTGTCTACTATGTATCTACAATACTTATAATTTTGATGGGAACAAATGAATGAATTTTAATCTTGTATTCAGTATTTAATAAGTAAACTAAGTTAATTTAGCAGATTACTTGTTTAGGTACTTAGTTATTTTTGCTTTTTATATAGAATTAACTGGTTAGCTTGTAGTTAGCTCAAAGATATTAGTACTTAGCTGTTACTCTGTAAATTTGAGAAAAAAAGAAAGGTTATGACTGTATTTATGTATCTTGCCTGCACTCATTGTCATTTTGTTTTGTGGGGGATTTTGTGCGTAATTTCCTTTGGTTTATCATACCCGCAACGATAATGATTCAGTGTGGGGATTTCCACCGTTGCACTTACCAGATAGTTTTAATTTTTTTTTACTAGTCCTATCATTGTTTAAAATCTTGAAAAAGTAAAATAAAATGAATGTCATATTATTGGAGCATATCAGACTTTCCTACTTTCCCACTTGCAAAAAAGTTTTTTTTTTTCCCTAGAGACCCATTTTCTTTCAAGAGAACTCTTTAATTACATGTAACAGGCACCTTAAGAGATGTGCAAAATAGTTTCAATAATCAATTGAGGAAGTGGTAAAGTCCTTTATGAAAAATCCTGTAGTTCACCAGAATAACTAATTTTACTTTACAGGCCACTTTGCAAGGAGAGAAAATTGTAAGAAAATTGAACGTTAACCACACATGGTTTTATCCCACATACCTAATATCACTTTGTAACTTATTAACTACTTAATAACCACGAGTGAGGTTGTTACAGCAAAATCTCAAACTGAGACCTTTCTGTGTTGACTGAGCGATAGCGAGGTCAATACAGCTAGGCAAGTTTTGAGATTTTGCTGTTAGTAACAACCGAACGGTCAAGGTTGTTAAGTTGTTTATTATATGGATAACAGAACAGTTCTAAAGGAAAATAACTACTTTGCATACTCTTTAATCGGCCCATGGGCATTGCGGGAGAATAATGTCTTAGCCGATCACAGCGTGCGTTATATCGGCCAGTAACACTTGCCATATAATAAAATTATTTAATATATAGCATGTTTTACCTTGTTCAAAGCTTTACCAAGTTTTCTCTGAGCAATCTAATCAGTGCAACTGAAGGTGAGATTTTATCTACTGTTTCCATGATTTCTTCAGTATTAACAGCCCTCTAAAAGGAACGTTTTCAGAAACAAGGTCATTTTATTTTCACCCTTCAACACTTCACAACCGGTCAGTGTAAAACACAGACTGCAGACTGCAGACTGGGGGTCACATGCAGACTGAGGTTATAATTTAATTGTTGAAAAAGCCCCAAAACATTAGAAATGCTAACAGTTAAGCCTAACATATTGTTTTAGCCCTAATTAGGCCTAAGGTTAGCATTTCTAAGGGGTTTGGGCTTTTTCAACAGTTACGTTATAACCTCAGTCTGCATTTTACCCCTAGTCTGCCGTCTGCAGTCTGCATTTTACAATGATCGCTTCACAACATTAAAATAAATTATGACAGGGAGATGCGATCCTTGCACTTATCTGCAGCATAGTTAATAGAGGAGAATGGTTATGAAACGCGACAAGTTTTTTTGTTGTAGGTTTTTGTTCTCTTTTTTGGCCTTGACCGTGTACAAAACACAATAGTTGTTTACTCCGTACTGAGGAGCTAATCAATAGAAACGTGTTGATTACGTAATTCATGCATAGTGTATGAGCGCAAAACAAAAGACTGTGCACGGTCGTGGACTTTTCAACCTAAATCTTGGCATCTTTGTTTGCCCCTTTAATGTTTGCCAAGCTTCCAAACCATTCCCCTCTATTAACTATGTCTGCAGTGCTTTCAATAAGACCCAAGGATTCACTGCTTGTTTCTTGCTAGCAGAAATATGTTATTGCGTGTTCACAGGTTTATGATTCTGTGCTGAAATCTCATGTGTAATACACCGGACCACTGACTTAAAATTTGGCATGCCTTTGTAAAACGTACAATTAATAACTAACAATAGAAGACTTGAAAATACTGTATCACAGCTGTCTTGTGGTTGCCTAAATGCATACCGGTACGTGCAATTAAAGCACTCAACATCCCCTGATAATGATGTTCACCACAACATTATGTGGAAATACGCAAATAGAAATTTCTCACACCCTCATTGGCTAATTTTTATAGTCAGCAAGCAGACAGACACATAAATTTACAATTTATGTGTTTCGAAGAGTTTAATTTATGCAAATTTTTGTGAAACGTCGATCTGTCACTTTTTAATCAACAGAAAGTTGCCATTTTTCCCATTAGCCAATAAGAGAGTGAGGCAAGTTATGAATTTGGTCGCGTCAGATTGAATAAAATTGAAGTTTCTCGCATTTTTTGCATTGCATTCTTCTCGTGTTCTGACTTCATTTTGACCTGTCTTCCTTTTTGTTACTGTAAAAAACGAATTGATGTCAGTTTCTCATGCTTGTGTCCTGTTATTGACAATGAACTTCGTCATAACACTGTCACAGTAGTCTGCGGATCCACTCGGCTATCGCCTTGTGCATCCACAGCTACTTTGACAATGTAATGATGAAATTCATGATCAATAACTAGACAAATGCATGAAGAACTGACATCAATTTGTTAAATTCATAATTTTAAAATTTGAGAGGAAAATTGACCAAATGCCAGTTCAAGTCAAAATTAGCAAGGCTAAACGGGTCAGCCAGATTGTCAAATAGCAGGAGGAGTTGCGCCTCCCCTACACGAGCCAATTTAAGCTTTAATACATGTACACGTAAGATCTAGAATTCACTGATGGAGACATTTTTCCTGTTTTTTGCAGGTTATTCGCCTGTGTTCACGTAGATGGCCAAGTTTACAAGAATACGAAGATGCATTAATGTCTTTTAAAATGGAAAAGACATTTTGATATAAAGAACTCTAATAACTTGGACATTTTATGGCTTTTAAGAAATTAGAAATAACTTATATATTACCCTGTCAAGATGCCCAGATTTTTCTGCAAAAGATAAAATATTTTGCAACGATCCAACTTGAATATATGCAGACGATGGCGACCATGGGTTTGCTGTCTCTTCCACAAAAGATGAACGAAGCATCGTGGGCTAAAAGTGATGACAATTTACCCGAAAAAACTAATACATCTAGGGGGTTTTCACACGAATAAAGATGGCGCCGATGCTGGCGCCTTTGTTCATAACTCCCGCGTCATGTACTCGACAAAGGAAACCACCTAGGGAGGTAAGGAGGGAAAGAAAGTCATAACATATCTCTCTCAGATTTCATATTGCTGCAACTTTCCAATTTAAATATAAATGTATCAGATGAAGAGTACACTTTTTCGAAGAAGAACTTCACGTCCTTGAACAATTAATTTTGAAAAGACTTTTGATAAACTTCTGCTTTCCCGTCTCCTCTTCCGGAAGATAGTTGTAAAAAGTACCTTCATAGCGAGGTTAAATTGTAAACATGGCGTCTGGTAACACCTTGTCGTCAACCTGATATCAATACTGTATTTTCGTTTCTTGTCATTGAGAGGAATCTGCTTGATTCATGGCTGGAAAACTAACTAGGTTGAAAACCTTAAATTAGCCATGGCTACCTCGACCTCAGCTGAGCGAGATGGATGATAAAAAAGCACATAGCATTGAGTTTCCTTTCAGTTTGCCGTCAGAACTGTGGTTGGCCATTTTTAAGAAATTTCATCCAGTCTACGATGATCTCTTTTTGCTCAGCGTAGTATGCAAGAGTTGGCGTAGTCTTCTAATCAGTAAACCAGATCCCACTTTATGGGAGAACATCGCTGTCAGAAATGTCAGAAACTGTTGCCTCAAAAACATTATGTTGCCCAGATTCAAAGCTATCCTAAAGAGATTTGGTGGTCATGTAAAGCTTATTCGATTGCAGAAATGCCATGAGCTTTTCACTGAGATTCTTCTTCTTCGTGCTTCTTCTCTTTCCGTTTTGTGTACTCTTGAGATAGCAGGAATGTCTTGGTCAAAGAAACTTCTTCTAGAGCTTAGGTGCCGAACGTCTTTAAAGAATGTCTTTATAGAGGCTTCATCTGTCATCTCAGATGGACTTTTTAATGTAGATGATTTGGCCTTTATTGTTGAGAGTTTCCCTCAAGTGAAAAACCTTAGTTTACAATTCACATTGTTTAATTCAAATTCAGTTGCTGCAGTGAAAGATATTGTTTCTTCCAAATACAGCAACCATATAAGTTGCCTACTTCTAGAAAGGGTAAGAATGGAGGCTTCAGATCTCAGAGACATTGTGAAACAATCTGGAAGACTGAAAACATTTGGCTACGGTAATGATCAAGTTCATCGTTTGCTATCCATTCAACAGCTTCAATTGAATTCCAGTTCACTGGTAGAAATGGAGCTATTTCAGATCAGAAACTTTGCTGAGTTCTATTTCGTGTTCCCCAATCTGAAGAGCCTGATCTTAAATGGGTGCACTTCAGTCTGGGAACTGAACATTAATGCACCAGCGTTAAGGACTCTTCATCTAGTGCTCTGTGTTGAGGTCCGTAATCTCAACAAAGTTTTTGCAAATTCCCTTCGTGAATTAAGACTTAGAAGATGTAATGCTCTTATCCCAGATGAACTGGTCAGTCTTTTGGTTAGAAACCCAGATATCAAGACACTTGAACTTGAGGTTTACTGGACTAGTTTAAGGATAGACCATCATTCAGCCCCTTCACTGGAAGATATCAATATATTTGATAATGGCGAACGTCTGATGGTAGTAGACATTCAGTGTCCCAAACTGCAGCATGTGCACATCAAAAAGTCCATGACAAGGTCAACTATTTTGAAAACTGTATCAATATCATCAAGTGATATGAAGAGGATTGTTCTTAATGATGTACCTTACTTGCGTAAACTTGTTATTGATGCTAACACTGTCCAGTATCTGGAGGTGCACTTTGAAAGGAGGTTGAATCATGTCAAACCATTTGAATTCACTTGGCTTAATTTTAGAGGCAGAATGGGCCCTGTGATGATCAACCATCTCATTTTGAAGCATTGTAATTTAAAAGCTTTGGTGTTTTCGAGATGTTACATTCAGCATGTATCCATGGAATACTGCAATCTCGACTGTCTAATTGGCAACATTATTTTTCAGTGTGGTAATGTAAAGTCTCTCACCTTGCAGAATTGTTATGGGCCTTGCCAGCTCAATTTAAGCAGTGACTACCTGAAGGAAGTCCATCTTGTCTCCTGTACATCTTTGCTGATGGATCACATCAATTTGGCTTGTCCATCTCTTGAAGTGCTAAATGTTTCAGGATTGTCATCTTTGCCCAGTCAAGAGGAAGTAAATTCCATTGCCAGTAATGTCAGAGAATTCTCTCCATTTCTTGGAACTGTACAATACTCGCATTAGGGAGCACCCAGCTAATGGGGGATCCTCATGGCCAAGGAAATGAGAGTAGCAGCTGCTATAGTTTGAGATCAGATAGTCAGAGGTTGCTACAACTTTTAGCTCTTTGATGTCAGTCCTTTGGTTATCAGAACCTGAACATAGTAGCAGTTTAAATGCACATTTCCATTGGGGAGTTGAGAATCCTGTGGCTAAGACTTTGTCGTTTGCTGACTTACTCAAAGCTGAATAACATGCTGTATATTAAGTTTTATTAAAAACTGGATCATTGCATAATGCAATTCAAAAGTTTTGATTGGCTAAGCCATCATGGACTATGAGCCATTATACCATGATCTACAAACACAGCAAGCATACGCATGATTTTTTGGACCTTTATATTTTTATTGTAGTCTAGAGTTTTCTATATTTTGGGGGCGTTTTTAATAAAACATTATTCCACTCACGCTTGTTGGATATGAGATGATTACAGCTACCTCGGTGATATACGCCTCATTGGCTATCTATCATCTCATATCCAATGTGCGCTCATGGAATAATTGTTAAATATACTCGCAAGGTGTATGTGTACTCTAGCCTAGGTGGGCAGGGGAGAGCAGCTTCGAAAGGTATGGTGCATTGTGCTCCGCTCCTGCCCCTTAACAGTAAAGGAAAATTTCAGAATATTTACAATTTTCTGAGCTATCTTCCCTTCTGAAGTCAAATTTTAAGGAAGGATTGGCTGTTTCTCAAAATACCCTAGCTTTGCAAGGTTCGAGTGCACAGCAACGTGCCAAAATTGATATTGCCTGTTTTGTTTATAATAATTAATCAAAGGAATGTTGTCGCCTCTAAATATACTTCACGTTACAAAAAAAGAAAAAGCCCTGTTCACGGTAAGCATTTCCCAATTCTTGATCCCCGATTTGGGATTTTCAGGAAACCGGTTCAACTCTTGCCTGGAATGCACAATCATCTTTGGAGTCCCAGCAATTTATTTACTTGTTCATGTATTTTCATGCCCTACGTAATAAATTAACTTTGTTAGAGTTTCACAATAAAATAAAGAAAGGTGAAGTGCAGCAACTCACTTCTAAAAAGTTGTCAAATGGCACAGCAGTTACAGCTTTGGCATCTCGACAATGTGGCCCTCGTTCAATTCCCAGATTTGGCGTTGCATTTGGGTTGAGTTTGTTGGTTCTCTACGCGATGTGCTCCAAGAGTTAATTTCATTGGAGTACTTGCGTCTCCTATAAAACCAACCTATACAATGCCCCACTTAAAGTTTATCATCATCATCATCATTATGCCAGTGAGCATACTCCTTCAAGGGGTGCCAGTTGACATCCTTTACTAGAGAACTGAACATAAGACTGAGAGATTTTATTGTGAATCAAAAGGCAGGTTACTGTTGAATTGCTTTATAGCGTTTTCTCACGACTTTTTCAGCGTGAGCAAGTGCTGTTAGAGGTGGCTAGGTTCTGAAAGGGCGGACAAGACTGGGGATGCCATCAACCCCATTGGCATCAGGCTAGTGTCATTGAAAGTTTTGATTGTGGTGACAAGGGAGAGACCACTGGGCTGTGAAGGTTTGACGAGGAGAGGTGATAAGGTTAATGGTGTGATTAGCAAAGGTAGAAAGGCTGGGAAGACAGGGAAGAACAAGTGTAAGTGGACCCATGAGGAGAGGATGGTCTGGTGGGAGTGTGTTGTCAGGTGGTGAAAAGAGGATGAAGGTGAAGGCGGGGATTGGTACATTTCGCTGACCCCCAGTCCATGGACTACATGGACTACCCCAAAAATACTATTTCGAATGGGTACTGTTGATCTATGCGTAAGCAGCATCTCAAATAGTGCTTACTTAAGCCTCAACACCCATTTTAAACAGCATTGTTCAACAGTATTTAAGTCTAAGCACCCATTTTAAAAAGGGTTAGCTTACATGAAGTAATCGTCCATCACAACAATAATCGAAAGCTAACCCTTTTAAAATGGGTGCTTAGACTGTTGAACAATGCTGTTTAACTGATGGGTGTTGAGGCTTAAGTAAGCACTATTTGAGATGCTGTTTACACATGGATCAACAGTACTCATTCGAAATAGTATTTCTAGGGTGGTTCATTTGGGTAGTCCATGGACTGGGGGTCAGCGAAATGTACCGACCCTGAAGGCAGGGTTCGTACGCGTCTTGAAAACCTTTGAAAACCCTTGAATTTTGAGAGTACATTTTCAAGGCCTTGAACGTCCTTGAAAAGCTCTGCTCTTCATTCCTGGTTCTTGAAAGTCCATGAATTTCGGGACACCGAAAAACGCAGACTGTAGACTGTGCAGACCGTCTGTAAAATGAAAATTCGGTTAGCCTGAATTAGGGCTAAATAACATTCGGTTAGCCTGAATTAGGCCTAAATAACATTCGGTTAGCCTAATTAGGCCTAAAGAACATTCAGGATAGCCTGTTTAAGGTTAGCTCTCAATAATAGTGAGGGTAATGCGTTATTTTGCCCCTGGTCTGCACAGTCTAAGTTTTGCGGTGACCGATGAATTTCTTCGGACCCGCATTTTTAATCTTTGAAAACTTCAGTAAAAATAATCAGCCACTTAAGTCATGGGTAACTACTTGGTGTAGGCACTCATATAGTGGTCCGGTGTAGTCACTCATATAGTGGTCCCAGTAGGTCATAAAAACGCGACGAGCTGTGCGGTCGAGAATGGTTACCAGTGCCTTTGCATTATTTTCATGCATGTATCAGACTTTTTCCATCGGTAAATTCATCGACGTAAATAAAAAAGAGATCCTTGAAATTTCAACATTTGCCCTTTGAAACTCCTTGAAGTTTTGGTCTGAAAAAGTGTACGTACCCTGTGAAGGCTTTGTGGGATAAGAAAGGTTCGAGTGTGCGAGAAGAATCCAGTTATGTTTAAGTACATGACGTAAAGCTAACGTAGCAATTGATCCCACTGTTGAAGTGCATCAAGGTGAATCATCTGTCGAGGGCTGAGATTGAGGGTATGGTAAGGGTGACATAAGAAAGGAGGTTAGTGCGAATCAGGACTTTTGCCTTTATTTGCGTTTATTGTTAATTTCAGTTTACAGACACTTAAAATAAAGTTCCTTTCCTTTCTTTTTATCAGGACAAGATAAAAGCCGAGTGGACAGAGTGGAATGAGTTGTTTGGAGAACGTGATGATGAGGAAGAGCTCGTAGGATTTCATCCTGAAAGTATGGAGGGATGTGAGTCTGGTGTGGATGGTGTTGTCACAGAGTCAGAGGCTGTAGGTGAAGGAGAAGAATCTTAGTGTGAGGTAGATTTTGAAGTTGCTGTAGGTGATGTTTGACATCTAGAAGGAAGACCTGGTTGTCCGGGGAATCGACAGAGGGACGGAAGCTGGATTGTTTTGGTGTTGAGTGCGAGGAGAGGGCTGGAGGTCAGGATGGTATGGAGAAGATGGGTGGCATCGATGCCGGGAGAGGTCAAATGGGTGTGGGGAAGTTGGTAACTTCTCTCTATGATGATGGTCTTAGAGTGGCAAGCAATGAGGAGAAGGAGGTACTTCAGAAGATGAGAGCAGTCTTTGGTAGTGAGGAGTAGGTTGAAGGTTGCTGGTTTGAGGGCTCAGGTAGGAGGAAAGTGAAAAGAGAGAAGAGGGCTGTGAAAGGGCAAATGCATAATCTTATGAAAGCTGGGATGTCGGTGTCGGAGATCAATAGGTTTCTGTATACTAGGTCGTATGTAGTTGCGGACAGGTTGCGGAAGAAGAAAGGTAACAAGTTAAGAAGAAAAAACCCAAAGAAGGATTGTGAAGAGCATTCTGAAATGGCGGCAGGATTTAGCGATTGCAACGATTGAGGAGATGAGTAATGGGACAATGCTTGGGAGGAAAGTGATGGATCGGTTGAGCAGGAGGTATCAGGTTGTCGAGAAGGGGACGGTCGCGGTGAGTTCGTCATTAAAGAGGAATTCAATCTGCATGCGCGCACTAAAATTCGGTGGTTTGTAGACAATTTTATGAAGGTTAGACAGTCCACCTTGTTCAAGAATAACAAGAGTCAGTTGTACAAAGAGTTGAGGGGCAAGGTGAACTCAGGGCCGACCCAAGCACCAATTGCAAGGGAGGCGACGAGGATATGGAATGGAATTTGGTCGGTGGAGAAGAGGCATAACAAGGACGCTTCTTGGTTGGATGAGGTGAGGGACAGGATCGGTAATGTGGAGAAACAAAAGGAAGTGAAGATTAGTGTCGAGGATGTGGGAAAGTGAATTCCGAAGAAGGTGAATTGGAAGACGCCGCATTCGGATGGTGTAAGGATTGTCTGGACAGTGATGAGGTGCCGGAGTGGTTGCAATTGCTAAACGGGAGGACGTTGTGTCTAGCAACTACAGACCAATTGCATGTTTGTTGGTTATGTGGAAGCTACTCACTTGGATCTTGGCGGATAAGCTGTATGGACATTTTCAGGGTAATAAGTTGTTTCCGGATGAGCGATAGATACACAACGCGGTGTTACGAGAGGCTCGGGTGACGAAAATGTTTTAGGCGATGGGGTGGATAGATTATCGGAAGGCCTATGATATGGTGCAGTATTCGTGGATTGTTAAATATTGGAAACGGTGAAGGTGGCTGACAACGTGAAGAGTTTGTTGTGTGGTAGTATGAGCGATTGGAATACTGTGTTAAAGTCAAGTGGGGAAGTGTTGGGTGAGGTGGGGATCAAACGTAGAATATTTCAAGGGTACTCCTTGTGTTCACTGATGTTTGTTCTCACGGTAATTTATCACCATGTGCAATGCTCTTCTGCGTCCACTATGCACCTCTAGAAACTTTCTTTTCCTTTCTTCTCGTACAGCGTTCCATTCCCTTAAAATCTGCATTCCTCTTCAACACCTTCTCTTGTGCTACTATTTCCATTACCCTTTCTCGGCTACTGTCAACATAACTACTGCGGTTTTGGATTTCTGCCTGCACCGAGTCTTTAATTCTTAGCAGACCTCTTCCACCCTCCTTTCTAGCCACGTACAGCCCAATCAACATCTACCTGGGGATGGAAGGAACGATAGATTTTCAGGAGCTTCCGTGTATTTCTGCCTATTCCCGGTCCAGTATCTTACAAACCGCCCTTGAATTAATTAATGGCTTCAACTATGTATTATTTCCTCTGTTTAGTTTCGACTTTAGGATCTTCCTAACTCTACGGTAATATTATTTAATTATTATTATGATTTGAATGTGTTGGCATGGGAGGAAGGCAGGCCTCTGCAGTTATTAGGTGATCCTCCAGAAGACGCCTAGTCTATAGAGGGTCATAAAGGGGTAAAATGAAAGCTGGGATTGACCTGATTTATCTGTGGGAAAATGAAATTTGATCACTGGAAACTGGGATTTTGTTACCAGGAATGGGATATAAAGAGTCATTGGTCCGAATGGGATTGGCATCATCAGAGGTTATCAGGTATTACTTCTGCTCAAAATTGATATAAAATATTTCATGTGCTTTTTATGCGTTCCTGGCCACTGCCATGTGAGAGTGAGGAACTTCCTGATGCTAACAGGCTTGTTTTGGTGAACCTCAAAGCTCCCTACCTACAAAATCCCTACCTCTAATACGGTTTCACTAGCACGAATCGACTTCCCGAAATTCACTACAACCAATGCAATCACTCGAAAAGAAGAAGCTCAGATGAGGTATTGGGCAAGGCCCCATAGTATAAATGTGTCAGGCACAGGAACTGTTCTTGAACGTACCCTATCGATTTGGAAGACCTTCGGCCTAGCGATTGTTGTGGGTTTAGTGAAGAGGCGAAGACTTCGAGGAGGATATTGGTGAGGATACTTATATTGATGAATTTAGTAATGATGATGATGACTCTAAACGTGACGTAGAGAAACGGGAGACTGCGCTATTCAGATGCTTTCCAGCGCCAGGTGATTCCAGGCCCTTTTCGGCGGACGCGTGGGTAAGCAATCCCGTGCACTGTCTTTATTTTCTCCGTTCTTCAGTAATCCCATGTTATCATTAACTGCTTCATTCATCATATCGATGCTCTAAAATTATATTTTCCCTATTATAAATCCGGGTGGGATTTTAGTAGCAGGGTCTGAGATTTCTAAGAAAACTTGCCACTGGGACTGGGAGTTTGTCCAAAGTTTTGTCTCGGAAATGCGATTGCCCACTTCATCCCCCCACCCCCCTCACTCTCTCTCTCTCTCTCTCTCTCTCTCTCTCTCTCTCTCTCTCTTTCTCTTTATTTACGCGC
This sequence comes from Montipora capricornis, assembly GCF_036669925.1. Classification (NCBI taxonomy): domain Eukaryota; kingdom Metazoa; phylum Cnidaria; class Anthozoa; order Scleractinia; family Acroporidae; genus Montipora; species Montipora capricornis. The sequence goes on along the minus strand of NC_090890.1, from coordinate 50,222,571 downwards.
CACGGTCTGGGGCCGAGGCTATATCAGTGTTTAAGCCCGCAGTTGAATGCCATCCGGTCCACTCGCAGGTTGTTCTGTTCACAGAAAGTCAAGAGGTATCATTATCATTATCATTATCATATTACCATTATCATTATCATTATCATCATCGTTATCGTTGTCGTTATCGTTATCGTTATCGTTAAGAAACAACATTGGGCTCACTTCTCTTGGGCCGATTGACGATGATATCCCTGAATCGGTGTACACAGATATAAATGGTGAGATCCTAAGGCAGGCTGCATTAAGAACAAAGGGATCAGGGGGGCCATGTGGGGTTGACGCTAATGGCCTTAGAAGAATCCTGGCTTGCAGGTCCTTTAAACAGTCGTCTACAAAACGATGCGAGGCGATAGCTACAATGACAAGGACTCTGTGTACAATGTATATCGACCCTGCAACCATAGAGCCACTGGTGGCAAGCCAGTTGATTTCCCTGGATAAAGGTGAAGGTGCAGT
>NC_090890.1:50204573-50217073 GCF_036669925.1 Montipora capricornis | reverse complement strand
GAAGATTGAGGAAAATGAAAGGGCTTATTTTTTAAGATAACTTTAATCGTGTACTATGAGCGTCTGACAACTTTCCATGATAAAAGGTCACTGAAGTTAAACCCCCTTTCCGGCGGGATTAGTATCTGGATGGGAGACCTAAATACGACTTGCTGTCAGAAACATAGGACGGAAAATTCATATCTGTTTTAACGCTCAAAAATGAGAAAACTAAGCAAGGTACAGATACCATCAGCGGAAAACATTCTGGCAGATTTTTGATAGATTCAATTTTTCTATGATCTTGTATTGTACTTTGGCTGCACAAGTAAATCGCAAAATCGAAAGTGACATCGAATTCCGCGACCGCCGTGATCAAGTTATCTTGCTTGTCGGGAAAATCCCAGACGATCGGGGATTTCACCGTTTCCCGACCGTTCCAGATTCTCCCGATAGTGACTTTGGCGGGAAATGGAAAGTGCGCCAAAAATTGAACTTGCAATTTAGAGGATTGGTAACCAGCTAAAAACCATCGCCGACGTCTCCGACAGTACAAATTTGAGTTTTCCGTATGTCGGATATGCTCGCCGACGATCGCAAAAATCTGGGATACGTCGGGAAAATAGAAACGCTTCCTATTTTCCTGCTTCGTCCCCGACCATCCCAGATTCTCGGGGATGTCTGCGATTTATGGTTTTCATTAGTCGGCAAAATCTGGGACGGTGGGGAAACTGCGAAATCCCCGATCATCTGGGATTTTCCTGACATATGAAAACTAGGCTTTTCTAACAACTCGCAAAACAAAGGATGCTTCTTTATTATTCATGATCGTCACAAATTCTTGCCGATTTTGGGGCTCATTTGTTAAAACTCATGATCAAGCACTTTTCCAATAGACCTATTTATTTTCGTGGTTTATGCACGCGCTGTGGGCCTATTGCCACAACGGATTTACACTTTAATTAAATTAAGGCACCCGCAAACGAGGAAACAATGTTAAGCTAACATTGTTGAGGAAGAAAATGTAAATGTTTCCCCGTTTGCGGCTCCAGGAAACATTTGTTTCGGAAGCAAAAACATTTCTGAATTTTTTTCAAAAACATTTTGCTTCCTCAGAAAATGTTTCCTCGTTTGCGCGCGGAGGAAACATTTCGGGAAACAATGGGTGATTACCATTTAGCCAAATAATCCGGATGGAATGAACGTTAAGGAATTTCCCGAATTTCTTGAGCAACCAGATGAGAATGGCGCTTATCATTTACCACCCGGCATTCCATCCCGCATATTTACCCGATCTTGTGAGAAAGGGCCTTGCAATTGAAACGGAACGATCCTCGCAAATGGTAAGAGGTGAGTTCCGGATTTCCATTCCGAACGGAAAAAGTGGGTTGTCCACAATTTCCGGAAAGATTTTCCGGAAAATAGCCTTTCCATTTGACCTTAAACCGAAATTTCCGGATTTTTTGGCTCAATGGTAAGCACCAATCTCGTTTTACAGGCGCCTTTACTACCCAGTGACGTACTGTGTAGAGCACAAAACTCCCTTACCCTCTCCTCCCTATACAACCATTGTTTTATGTGTCTGCCTTACCGAGTGGTCGGCGGATGTACGATTGGCGCGTTTCTGAAGAGTTTGGTTGGTGTCCGCAAGGTGACAAGGAGGAAATTTTCGTTTTTTTCCAGTGGCTGGTTGCTTATTCGCGTTGATAAATCAATGGAAAAACGAGGAACAACTTCACTGCCGCCAGAGGTTGGCTCATCAGTCGATGGATCTGCAGAAAACCCGCACGAACCGGTAAGAATTCTGCGGTTTAGCTGCCTTTTTCATTTGACATTTTGTTTAAGCTTAATTATCATTCTGAATAAACCCGTCACAAAAACCATCATCCAGCTAACACCACGATGTATGGGGTCGCTTGTTTTTGGGAGCCAGCCGACGTGTACCCGATTGTCCGTCGATCGACTTCGGTATTTTTTTTTGTGTTTCAAGCGGGTACTCTTAAGCGAAATAGGGTATATTCTTTTATGCGGAACAGCACACCAAGACACTGAAAGCTGCGTTAAAAAGAATGGTCTATTACAACTTTTACTCACAAGGTACATTAAGGTTTTTTAGACCACCGTTAAATTGTTAATCTTTTTTCACGTTAGCTTTTACTCAGAAATGTTTTGGTGGCGGAAGAATTACAACCCGCTTTAGTTTCAGTGCAAATCGCTTAGTTTTTGATAATACAAGCTTGAATTATCGGATGATACCTCCCATGGCATTTGAGGTCAAATTAATTTACTTTCAAAGGTTTCTAGAAAACTGTGCAAATTGTTTTTTTTTTATGTGGATAATGGAGTGACATACGGCAAACATTTCCGTAATGTGGGATTTTCATGATCACCGACCCCAGCAGCTACATTGTACGTTTGAGAGCTTATCGATCGCGAAAATTAATCGAGTCCACTTCATTTTCGTCGATTGATGAATGCGTCCCATTCGTTTATCTGCCAGTACTGTATAGTGAATATTATTTTGATCAGCAGATAATTCGAGCTGGTTCTCCAATCATCCCAGTTTTAGAAACTGCACCTGGCGTTCACAGGATACTCCTACACACCGTCTAAACTAAACTGATTACCCATCATTTATCATTTTGTGGTGTGAATAATATCTCATGAATAACGAAAAAACAACTCATACGAAACTCATATTTCTGTTGGATTCTCCCAGACGGGTATCAAATGTCGACTTCTGCGGCAACTGTATCTATTACAATTCTGCATTTTAATGATATTAAGACGTCTGCATCTCGTTCGAAGGAGACTTGATTTACCTCTTGAGATCTTGAGTTGGTAGCACTTGCTATTGATTTCAATGGAGCACGTTCCGGAATATGTTTGCAAACTTTGTGGAAATACAATGTCACCACAGGAGGGATATCAGGTTTGAAGCAAACATTTTCACCCTCAAACAATCAGCTCTTTCTGAATGTGAAAGAATGTACAAAACCATTTTCATCGTCTTTTTAGCTTTTATTTGCATTGAGAGGACAAATATTCTATCATTCATTAAAGAGGCTGAATGCATTCTCCAAGAAAGGATGAGAGGGGTCAAAATTATTTGTTTATTATGCGAAGATTTTAATTTTGTTCTCATGCTGTACAAGTACCGTACATTGAAATAATAACAAGGTTGATGTCTGGAAAACAATACTATCCATTATTAGATATTCCGGATTTCGGTTTTCTTACCCAAAACATACAATGTATTGCAGTAACAATAATTATGGAAAATGTTCATAGGGTAGAAGCTACATGTATTAGGATTTCTCCCTACCTAAGCTGATAACCCTTTTTATTGGAATGTTTATAGAGAATTTGTTGATTTTAATGATTTTTCTTCTGTCTTGGAGAAGTCATAATTTTCGGTTTGTTAAATGAGGAAGTTGTTTGGTAGACAGCTACATCTATCCTAAAAGGAGAATCAAGGGGACAATGAACACTGTTTTTACTGTGAGATGTTTATGGCACTGCTCGTCTTTTGATGGCAACTTGCTTGAAACCATGCATGATATGAGTTGACTTGCAAGAGATGCAAACACTTGTACCACTATCAAATCATTGCTGACCTAGACAATAGCTTGCTGTTTGCTTAACTTAAATTAATTTCAGAAGGGTGGCTGGGGTGTTGTGTTTTTTTCCAAGAAAAATTAATAATCATTAATGGTGTTCATTTAGACAGCTAGGCAGTGAAGTAATGGTATTTTTTAGGCATGTACTGTAAAAAATAATAATTATTAATAAGACAAATTTTTTAACTTTTTTGTTACATAGTACCAGGATAGCAACCTAAATGCCATTAGCCTTATATGACTTTGAGTGATAACCAGATAATGGAGCTTCAGTTTTTGTTGAGACAAATTTTTCTCCTGATTGTAGTGGGTCCTGTTGTTGGAAAGCCGATTAACTTAATCCAGGATTAGCATAAACTTTTGTTTCATGTTTTCAACTTTTTGGTGAAAGTTTCTTTTGCTTATTTTTGTTTTTCAAGATTGACTTCTTCTAAAGTAAAGTTTTGCCAAATTAATATCAGCGTTGAACAGCATTTGGGAGTATAGGAAAAAACTCCATGGTTAATTTTCATCCTGGGATTAGGGATAATCAGCTTTTGAACAACTCGGCCCTTGTGTCAATATTGAGCATGTATATGTGCAATGTGTAGTAATGTTCAGTAACCTAATGAGGCTGTAGATATTCCAAGACATTGACTTCTTATTTCATTTTATTTCATTTTATTTTTGTTTCTTGGGGACACTAGTTTGTTTTTTTAGTCTGCTCTCTACGCTATATCTGGTGTTTCAGTATTATTTTAAGGTGAGGTGATAAATTATGTTTCTCAGCTTAAGAGTAGCACAGATTGAAAAAAGCAATACCTGAAGATCATAAGAAACTGCTACAGGAAGGAGTCCCTGCCTCAGGCAATGTAATGCAAAGAAAATCTGAGACTTGTTTTGCTATTTTTTATTAGAACTACATTTGTATTATGCAGACACAAGAACTGGGAGCGTGTAAGGCTTGATAACATAAATTTTATTTTGTGCCATTCTATCCATTCAGAAGCCTACATGTACCTGAAAACAAGTAAAAGCCAATATTTTTTTAACCCACCCAATCGAGAATGACATGCAAACTTGATAGCATGCTGGTTGTCTTGATTCTCACCTGTGATTGCTTGGCCATGTTGAAGAAGGTGAATAGAAAGGAGTGACCTGGCTTTCCTATTCTTTTTCATACACCATATTTTCAATATTATACAAATGTACGCTTGTGTGGTAATTTAGTCTTTTGAATGTCATCATGGTGAAAAGTACATGTACAAGAAAGATCTAAATTTTTATCTCTTGGCCCATACAAATTTATTCATAAAGGCATTAATATTTTAACCAATTAGCCTGAAATGAAGTAGTATTATTTTTAGTCTGAAAAGTAAATATATATGTTATCTCAGATGACTCAGTAATATTACTATTATTATCATTTCTGTTTTATCATTTAGTTACTTCACTTGTACATGTACATGTATGATTTATTAGTTGCTGGAATGTGTCAAAACTACTGTTATACATGTATCTCACATTTTGTTTGTACAAGAATATCAAAACCGCATAAAGAAAAACTACATTGTAGTCTAGTGATATTATTGACATCTGCAAAAAATTGATTTCAAGGAATTAGAAATTTTAAACTTTCTGACACAGTTAATTCTCTTTAGTTATCTATAAGAGGGTAAAGTTTCACATTTTTCTTGTTGGTGTGTTTGTGGTACACAGTTAACCTTTCTCAGACATCTGTTTGCTTTAGTGTTTAGTTTCACCACATTAATTGGCTTGGAGACTAATTAGTAATGAATGTAGCAGTGAAAATGTGGGGCATAGTTTTGTCTCATTTACCTAGCAATTAACAAAAGCTGTTGTCTTCATTCATGCCCTTCATTCTTTAACTGAGTTCCTGGATGTTATTCGGCATGGACTTCTACAGTATCTATGTGAGTATTGGAGTTGCTTAGCTCTGCAATGTTCCCTGGTAATAAACATGTGCGTTAAGAGTTTCATTTTCATTTACGTTCTTGTGATATCCTGGCATCTGCCATATTTCTAAACTAAAATGACCTCAGGTTTTTTACATCACAAACATTCCATTGTAGTGAATAACATTATTGACTTATTATTTTTATAATACCTGTAGTCACTTCTTTTCTCTGCATACAAATTATTTTAAAGTTCAGGTATGTGTGTATGTAGGGATTTTTTTAGCTCTTATTAGTAGTAAAAATTCACATTAACTTTTTTTTCACACAGGCGTCATTAATTATGAATTTGAATCTGACCAATTATTTATGGCAACAGAATAATAAACATGGTTGCAAAGAAACATTCAAAATGTATTACTATTTCTGTGACTTCAGTGACAAGCAATTTTACTGATTTTCTCTGGACATCTTATAATTTTATCTACATGTAATGTTATCATGTAGCAATGGTTGAGGTACAAATGTATTACCCAGGTTTGAAGAAAGTTCTCAATGAACTTTGGTTTATAATCTGGATCACATGAGAATTTCGTAACTCTTCATTTGCGTTGTACTTAATTATGAATTCATTTTTATCCCATTTTTCTTCTTACTGACAATAATTTGAAACAAAATTTTCTATTTTCATATTTTCTTTTTTGTCATTATTTTACAGTGTGTAAAAAAAAAAAATTCGCTAGGTCTTTGTAAAGTGTGCGTGTACTTACATGTATGTATTATGCACAGTATCTTCGATCAATTTTGAACGCTGAATAATATTTACAGTATAATAGCTTTTGGTGTGGACATTTTGTAGCAAACAGTTGTTGTTGTTACAAATGAGTTTGATAAGCATTGCCTGATGGGATTAGCAACTCAAATCCCATAATTTACATACTCATACCTAGTCCTTTTTGGCTTGAAATCAGGCAATGGTACCTCTGAGGAATTTGTGAGGGTTGAGCCAACCCTCGGCTCAACTCCTGTGGCTCTCTTTGTGAGCTTGCATTTTTGGCAAAAATTGAATGCCTTGTTGTTATTCATTAACCCTTACCCCCTCCCCTCCCCTTAAAATTTTATAATTTGATATGGAAATTTAATGGAAACGACAAGGGGGAAGGGTGGGTCTCAATTGACAATGGTTAATTTCAGTTCTTGCCATCAAATCCAAAGCAAGGCTGCTGCCTAACCGGCGCCTGGGGCACCTTATTTTGCGAGCACAGGCAGGGAACCAAATTTCTGAACAAGTAGCCCTAACGGGCACCTTACTCGATTCATCCTCACTTTCTTGTAAATTTGATCACAGCTGGAATTAATTAATTCTGGAATCTTGAAAAAAATGACTCAGTCTACTAACTTTAAATGTTGGAAGCCTGAAGGGCTCCCGGAAAGTTTTCTTAGGCAGCAGATTTGCAATGTTATGTTATGTTCTAGCGAATAGTGGGTTCATAGAAAAGGTGTAAGAGACAGCATTATGCATACTACAGAAATGCCTAGTTGTAGATCATGTTGTGGCCAGTTGCCGTAACCCATGCAGGCACAGCCATGGACAGCTGTTTTTAGCCTTGTTTGCCCTTTCAGCATGGCACATCCATCAATCTACAGGACATTATGCTTATTTAAGATATTGACCAGAGATTCTGCTCAGGAGTTGGTTCATTTTCAATTAATTAATTTTATCCGTTGAATTTCCCGTCATACTCACCAATGGGGAATCCTTTGGGGTTATAAATAACATCTTGAGATGCCAGTACTCACAGTAATTTCCATCATGTCAACAAGCTGAGGCCACTCTCTGCATGTACAGTACATGCAGTGTATGCACATTTGTGGAATTTTCAGTTCAAAGATATGAGATCTTTGCCTTAAAAACTGCCCCTTATAGGTTTCAAGAGTTGTTGAAGGGGAACCTATTTCGGAAAAAAAAATTTAAAAAATGTCTTGCCAGTAATAGTAATTTACAAATATTGCCATCATGTCAGTCAGCTGAGGCCACTCTCACTGTACAGTACCGCTCAGAAATACGTTAACCAAAACATGCGCATAATACGCGTATATCGATACGCGTATGTGCGTATTACCATACGCGAGTACGCGTATGGTTATACGAACATACGCGTATATATATACGCGTATACACGTATACAGATATACGCGTCTGCCTCATTAGCTTGCTTATTGTTTTGCTTATTGTTCTAAACAATACACGTAGCTTGACAGCAATACAATAGTACATGACTACGAACTACATGACGAAGACGCACTTTCACAAACAGCTGTCGTGTTCGGAATACAAACCCACGCAAGGATGTTTATTTCATCGATAAACATGCAGTTCGGGTTCAGAGTTTTTTTGTTTCACACTATTAAAAGAGAAAATAATATACACATAAATACAGAATTAAAGTAATGTTTACAAAGATGCAAGTAAGCTATAATAAGGGTTATGGGTTACAAGAGAGTGTGGCGACCAAAGTAGCGAGTACTTTCGAGTTGGCGCTCATCGTGCTCACCTTCTTAAGGATAGACAAAGCTTAAATACGGGACCTAAATCTGGCTGTTGGGTTGATTCCGGCGCTAGTGTTCGTTGCAGTTCTTGGAAATTGTTTGATTGACCTCGCCTGTGATGCATAAACGAATACTATACTCGTTGTTTTTAAAGTTCATGGTGTTGCGTTTGCTGTCACGACTTTGTGCGTCCGTGCGTCGGCACATGACGACAGATGCGTTTTGCATTTATGACGGTCTCGTCTTTTCATAAAAACTCTTTGATTCCACGAAAAGGCACACCATCAATAAACATGCAATTCTCGGAAATTGTTCGAGTTTACCTCGCGGAACACGTTCTACTCCTATTTGAAAGGTGTTGCATTACCTGTCACGACTTCCTCTTGATGTGAGTTGTATGCAAATTTTGATAGAACCGAATGATACGATACTAAAAAGATTGTGTCCCATTTGCGTTGTCATTTTCTTTGAATTTCACTAACTTGATTGAGCGCTGCAGTTTATGGGTTCAGTAAAAAATTAAAGGCCGGTTTACACGGTGCGACTTGTCGGCCCGATTCTGTTGCTGCAACAGATTTTTTTACGTCGGGCCGATTTTTTTCAAAGCCACCGCCAAAAATCGGGCCGACAAGTCGCACCGTATAAACCGGCTACATTCCCTTCCAGACATAAAAAACAGTTTTTTTAAAAGTGGTTAGAATGAAATCTTTCAAGCTCTATTGAAAAGATTAGATTATGGTGAAATTACGACATAATAAGTCGTGTAGCATTATTTATCTTTGTTGTAGCTTAACAATTAAGTGGACATCAGAAATTTCTTTAAAATGCGACGTTATTTTCTAGGAATTAAAAATTTTCCTTCTTCTTGGCGTTGATGAGCTTTCACAGATTTCTCGTACCCTGCGATCAGGCATTCTTTTTGTCCTGAGAGCGAAAGACGGCGACAGCGTAGGTAAACAAAAGAGGCAAAATTATTTTCATGGCGTGACTGATTTCTGAACAATCGGATCAATTTCAAACCGTGAATATTATTTTTCACTCCCAATTTCACCGTGTGAATTTTTACCCTTAACTTCATGCCGTGAAAGTTTTCACCGATCATTCACCGATCATTAGTTTCACGCCAAGAGTGAAAGTTTCTTTTCGTAGAGTGACCACGGCGTATTCACGCTGTGAAAATTGAAATTCATGCACCGCGACCGTGAAAAAATTTCACGGTTTTCAATGAAATCCATAAACCCCCTTTTTGCATGAAGGGCCACAAATGATACACATATTTAAATGCCAAACTTAAGACACATTTTTCTTTACATTCTGATTCATAAACATTGAATTACTTTTACTTGTTATCCAGTAAATTCGCGATGCGAAGCAACTTGCGCGTTTGTAACATGATAGCTTTTGGAGTATGTAAATTTTCTGTTATCGGCTCGTGGCTTTATTTAGATCCAAAAGTGCTTTGTTTTACACAACAATGCAACACAAAGGAAATTTATGGTACTGAATAACAAAGGAAAAGCAGACGCGCATGTATATGCATTCATACGCGTATGAATATACGCGTATGCGCGTATACATATACGCGTATGCGCGTATGAACATACGCGTATGTGCGTATACACTGCGTATGCGCAGTTAACGTATTTCTGAGCGGTACTGTACATGTACATGTGTAGCTTATTTACATAAACTTTCAGTTCAAGATATAACTCAGATGAAGGGACTGAAATCAAGAGGCTAATATTATAAACTGGTCACAAGTAACAGTGAGATAGATTGAGAAAACCGAAGTGTAGTGTAGATTATGACACTGAAAGGCTCAACATTTCATAATGCAAAACAAAGTCTTATTGTTTGCACAATATCACTGATCTACATGTAAGAATTTCATTTAGATGGCATCCATATTTCTGAGGGAAAGTGAACATTGGATCATGTTCTGAGTTTTTCTGTTGGTAATGGACTCCTTAATTCACAGCAAAATCTGTTGGTCTTAATGTCTCTTAGTGTAAATAATTATGTTTTTAGTGCGAAATGAACTATCAGTAAAAAATCATCAATTTGAATCTGCTTGTTGAGATAATGCAACCTGTTAGTGTTTGACATGTGCACTAAAATTATGACATTTTATTGAATTTTTGTGGACTTAGTTTATTGGGGGAAAAATGTAGACAGGACTACAAGTTTCCATGTGTATGCTCTTTGAGAGTAAATCTTTTCATAGAGGCAGTGAAAGCATAATTATTTTTACCCAAGGGAAAAATACATGTATATGCCACAGTATCATAATTTTCTCTTTTCTGTAATCAGTTACTAAAGGGATTGTTATTACCCGATAAATTTTGTAACTTTGTAAGGATCACATCCATTACATGGCTTTGTTCAAAATGGTAAGAATCTGCAGCACCCATGCATTTGAAATGAAAATGTGAAATCATTATTTCACGGTTAGAGAAAAAGCAAAAATGTTAATGAACCTTGAATCTTGGAGTGGAAGCAGCTGGTAGGGCAGCAGGCCTAAATTATTCACAGGTTGTGTTGCAACTACATCAGAGAGTTTGGCAGGGTTTTGAACTAACACATATATGCAGGGGTCAGAACGAAAACTCAGGATTTTTATTATGGAGGTAAAAGCTGTCTATTAGTTTTTTTTTGCAATTTGTGTTGAAGTTTGTAAGTGATATGGTTGAGTCTGTTTGCACTTTTGATGTGGTATCCATTCAAGGGTTTGTGCTGCTATCTGTATTCGATAGCTTTAAACTTGAACCGAATTTTGAAGGAGGATTGTTGCTATCTTGAATGAGCAAGTTGGCAGTTGTGGTTTGAGTTTGAAAAAAATTATTATTTGACCAGTGGTTTTCATGTCTTTTTTCTGTGGTAGGTGCAATTAACCAACTTGTTTCTTGTTCTTGGACATGGTGAAATATTTTTATTTCTAATATTGAAAATGAGGGTTAAACATCTAGATACATGTTTGGCAGAAATCCTCTTTTGATAGGATGTTATCATAACATAATTCAGTTGATACATTTGAAAGGAATATCACAGAGGTAATTTAGCTATAACAGATAAAAATAAAAACTCATTGTTTGTTAAATGAAAGTTTACCTGCGGTGTCTTTATTTTTACCAGCCCTTTTCCTTTTAATTCTATGTACATCTTGTTCAATAAAAAGAAATCATTATTATTCTCTTATATTTTGGCTTTTCATTGGAGAAAAGAGGGAGTGACAGTACTACCTAATTTGGTTGAGGAAATTTTATTTTTACTTACCTAATATACTACATGTATATTTTGGCTTGCTGCTTCCCAGGTAGGTAATGTTGATACGTTTTGTTTTCAGGTGGTGTACTTGTTAATTATTAAATGGTCTAAGTAAGAAACAATAAAATTCTTATTGTTTTTTGACACAAAAAAATGAAAAGGGTCTGCATAAATTATTGATTGACTCTTGTGTTTGTTCCTTTGGAGGAAGATTTTTACATGTAGATAATTAATTAGGTATAAATATATATTTTTGTCCTTAAGAATAACAAAACAGTTATGATTCATGTTGATTCCTTAATTTTCATGGAAAGAGAGGACATCTCTCACATCTCTCACTAAGTCTTAAGTTGCACATGAAAACATTAGAACTGCATGTAGGATACGGTAACGTTATTCAATCAGTTGGTGCTAGTATTGCTGGAACACTGACAGAACAGCTTTGACATAGTGTATTGAGTAACAGCATGCAGAGCTGGTTTATCTGCGTAAAAAGTGATGAATTATCCTTTGTTGTTCTCCATGGTGCCATCTTGGACATGCTGTAGAAACTGGAAGAGTGCTGGGGCAAGCTTTAAAAGTGGTTTCAGGGTAGAAGATGATGAGTTTTCAAAAATAGAGCAGGGAGGAGGATCCCAGCCCCCTTTCCTAGCCACTCCTAGTCCCAGTTCCTTCCTTGCTTTGCTTCCAATATGCATGGCGGCTGTCCTCAAAAGTGCACATCTCTGAATCAGTTCAGTGGATGTGTCTACATCATGGTCCTCAGATTTTCTTTTAATCTTAGCGGTATTGTTCCTACAGTGTAATGCACCTACAACTGTGGTTATCACCTTTGTCCTTACACCCCACATCTTTAGAATTCCTCTCAAGAGGTCTTGGTATTTCTTTACAACATACTTTTTCGTCTCCTCATACTCTCACCCTTCCATCTTCCGGCATTGCCACGTCTATAATTTGGCAGTTGTTCTCTCTTTTGTCAATGGTTAATAGATCGGGTCCTGTAGCCTCAATCTCATGGTTTGTTCTTACACCAGGGATCCACATTCTTTTTTTATCAAAGCCATCATCGGGGCAAGTACATCTTATGATATACTTGCCTACGTAGACAAAGTTTGGGTTTCCTGGTCAAAAATGCGGAAGTATAGTACTGTATAGAAAATGGTCAATAAAATTACTTGTAACTTGAGCATTC
>NC_090890.1:50169573-50199573 GCF_036669925.1 Montipora capricornis | reverse complement strand
TTTGGGGTGCGTGTTATAACAGAGAGCGCCTTATAACCCAATAACTATGGTAATAATAGAGTCAAATTTCCAAAAGACTTTTTAGCTATTGTTCTTTTCACCAACATGGCCGCTGTGACACCAGATGCAGTCAAAGAATTGATGAATTTTCGCTAAGGGAAAAATAGACTGGATGTAATGGACAGTATTAATTATTTTAGAACATGTAGTTTAATTTTTGTTCCAGTCTTAAGTTGAAGTAGAAAATGATGGAAATATTTAATACACCATTACCTTGCAAATAAGTTTTAGGTGTTGGTAATAAAATTATTATTAGAACTATTCTCGATCTTTGTATGCCAGAATTTTTGGATTCCAGCAGTGTTCCAAATAAGATTTTAAGGCAGGGTGCCAATAGGGAATTCCAACGGGTCAATTCCCACTGATCCCACCAGATTATTATAAATTTTCCATTAATTTGTCGGGTCATGCAGCTGATCTTGTCGGGTTTTTGACCCGAGACCCGTCACCTATCTGGAACACTGTTCCAGTCTTTTTAGCATTAATTTAACGAATCATAGCAAAAGCAAAAACTATTTGCTTTACATGTATTTCATACGGCGATCTCAGCGTCATTCTCTAGAATTTCGCAGAGATCTGTTTACAACACCACCGCAGTACATGTAAAAGAACTCGGCATGATTTCTTTTTCAGTTTTAACAGTATTGCAATTTTGATTCATGTTTCATGCTCAACAACAGCGTTGCTTTGTTGTTTAAATTTGCAAACGTCTGTGTGGCCATTGGACTTTTTATCAAAATTTATGCTAATCTTGGCGCTTCAGTGATTCTTGTGAGACAAGTGTCTCATCTCACAAGAAACGAGACGAGACTGGTAACTTACTTTTGGGCGGTACTATACATGACTTTTAAAAACTGCACCTGTCAGGACTCTAAGTTATGGCCTACACTTTTCAGTTTAAAAGGGAGCAATAACTTAACTCACATTGCATCTACATCTTGAGGAAACAAGTCAGTACTGAGATTTATCGTGATATCTGAAAGGTTGCCATCAAGTCAAATACGCTGTTCTGTATGATACAGCGTGCCATTAATAGGACACCTGCTGTGTGTAAGAGAAATAAAAAGGATCCAGCTACCCACAGGGAATCCCTGGCTGGGGTCAGTACTTGAGTGGGTCTCTATACCATTCAAAAATCAACCCCTTGATTTGGTGTGTCAAGTCTTCAGCTTTGTCAGTTTTTTTTCTTTGTCTTTGAACCACATGTGGAACACAGTGTTCTGGGACTGTGCTAGGTGTCACTAAATTCTTTCTAATTCTACAGGGTACAAAAAAATTCAATCTTCCAGGTTGCTATTTGGGCAAGCTGTAGCCAGGATGTCATTTTCCACTAACAACCGCCCCCCCCCCCCCAAAAAAAAATCCTTATTTAATAAGGCACAATTTTATTTTCCTCAAAAATTTGCCCATCAGGCAAGTGAAGGATAAAATCACTAGCCCAACAGGAAAATTTACTTACCCCAAGGTTGGTGGGCAAGCTTTTCTTTGCATGCTGATCTATACAGGTCATTTTATAGTCAACCAATACCTTTCATGCCAACCACATTCTCCGACCCCCTAACATCATGCTTTAACAAAATCCTGAATTGAGTTTACTTTGTTATGGTTTTTTTTTGTTCACAGCAATTTGGAAGTCTAGCGGATTGTGAGATAATCTACAATGAACGAGGATCTAAGGTGTGTACATGTGTTTGTATCATAAATTTCATGTACAAGGATGAAGCTGGTTGTGTATGTGTGGGCCCACTTGGGATCTGGTCGTTGATTTGGACAGTTAAACTGTTGCAGTTAGATTAAAATCAGTTGCTTAGAGACTCTTTTAACCTGTCGGTAGTTAGCTGGCAGCACTTAGCAACTTCCCTTCATATGGACATTAACTGTGGGGAAAAATATCGATCACCCAAGGAAGTCCAGTGTTATTAATTTTAAGGTTGCTCAAACCAGTTTCAATAATTTCAGGAGACTGTCTCATGAGACAGGTTGACTCTTCAAGACAATGATGTTATGGTACTATAATTATGTATATGAAACACCAGTTATTGCTCAACAAGATACACTTATTATTGTGACATGACAGGTCACCATAGCAACAGGAAAGCCATCTTAAAAGCACCTTGTATTTTTTCTTAAAACACAGTGTATGTAAATCTACATTTGTTGTAAAAAATGCACTTTATGGTGGAAAGTGATTAGTAGGCATACATGCAGGTGAATCCCCCTTCAAAGCTTTAAAAATTCTCTGTGGCAGGTTTAAAGCCACCTAAAATACATGTACACCAAGAATTATTATTTTGGATGTATTTTGCAACTCCAGAAATTCCAATCTTAGTGGAGTTGTAGAATTGCGGGAGTCAGCGTATTTGCAAGCAGTGGTTTCTAAACAAGTCTGCCTTCCTCTGCATTTGAGTTCTTTGATTGGTCAATTTCAAACTTTTCATTGTGTGATTCATTTGATAAAGTGTGACAAATCTTTTCCAGGTGCTTCTTCTAAGAGCCATAAGTACTCCATCTACTGCACTGCACTGCTCTAACTTTCATAAAGATAATTACATGTATATCTTTTTCCTTAGGGCTTTGGATTTGTAACGTTTGTGAATTCTGCTGATGCAATGAAAGCAAGAGAAAAGCTGAATGGGACTATAGTTGATGGACGGAAAATAGAGGTTTGAAATTTTTTTCAACTCAATTTTTTTGTTCTGAGGTAGTGTATGTATTTCTTCACATTCTGTTCGAGGAATAAATCTTCTGAATGACAATGAAAATTGAATGATTGATGAAAAGTTTGTTTGGTGATGAGCTCCACTGTGCAAACTTGTGACGTGTCGCTAAAAATGGTCTTGGAAGTTTTTATAAGAATTAGGGCCCGATACGTAGATACATGTACATCCATGGCCCTTTTTGTGCTCCCTTAATAACGTTTATCAGTCTGAGTGATGGAACAGTTATTATTAATAATATTATTATTATTATTATTATTATTATTATTATTATTATTATTGCTATTATTATTGTTCCATGAAATCCTGTCAAATTTCAAGCAGTCAAATGCCCTGACGTAGTGTTAATGAGTTGTTCTCAAGAAAATAGGTGAACAAGAAGAAAGAGGTTATTAGACAATAATATTATTGTTTGTGCATCTCAATTCTCATGCCCCTCACTGATTTTTTGTGTATGACTTACAACAGTATATTGCAGAAGGTCTGTAAATTTTTCCTCAGATGTTGCAACAATTTGGCAAATAAAAAAAGTATGGAAAAATTCATCTGTCTGTAAAATAATGTTACACACTAGAACGCATCAGTTAAAAAGAGATTGTTTACAATTCTTTTACAAAAATTGGGGTTGTAATAGTGTGCAGGTTCAGTGGCCGTTGTTTGTTGTTAAGTTTTCTATAGTTTTGGCTAATTAACCTGGTTTTGAATAATAATTTAATAGGTACATCTATTTTTAAATCCCTGTAGACATGTTCACAAATAATTTTTGATTTACCATTGTCATCTTCAAGATCATTGCTTGAACAAATTTTTCATCAAGCTTAAGATTCTTGGACACTGTCTTTTCCTTAAATTCAAGTGCAAAAACAAGAAACAAAATTAGTAAACCACTGATGCATCTTTTTCATTACTGCATGTGTTGCATGATTTCACATTGACACTGATAATTTCTTGCTTAGGTTAACAATGCAACCCCTCGACCGCACGTCAAAAAAAGTCCGGGGCAAAATCGAGGACCCTATACGAATGGTACAGCATGCTTTGTTCCTTCCCCTTGTTGTTTCATTGATCTGTAGTGGCATGTACTGTGTGTAAGAGAATGCATGCCTCCTCGTTATGTTATGGAGAACTGATTTTGCAGATAAGTATTTATAGACAATTATTGAATGAGGATTCTTGGACATCTGTAATAATCGAGGCAAGTGCAAATTATTGGCTTGCAGAAACCTTGGTTATTGGATGTCACAAAAACCAAATTCAATATTAAATAAATGTTTTATTGTACATTGCTTTGAGTTAACGATGCTTTATAAGTAAACACAAAGAAAATCAGCAAGCCAATTTTTAATCAATCTTGTGCTACGCAGTTAAAAACCATGCATTGTATGGGCACCTTAATGATCAGTGAATAATCTGATTACTAGAAATAGGTAGATTTTCAGCCAATCAGAATCTGGTCAGCTAGAACACAAACAAGCTGATCTGTTTTAATTTTTAAAAGGCCTTTTACATGTAGATTGAATAATTTTCACAACACTGAGGTTGTCTGAGCTTTGTTTCTTCTGGAGGTTGTTGATGGGCAAAAAGTAGTTTGTTTTGAAGACAACATTTTGAAAGTAGTAGGCAAAATACCAGGTGGTACACCTGTCCTGCAATTTCGGATTTTTAAAAGCAGTTTCTCTGTCGTGAAAGAAACAGAAATATAATATTTTTACTTGTACTTTGGGGCTTTAGTTTTCTGTTGGTATAATGTTATGTAAATTATTCAGTTTCATTTTTCAAGAGTGGCTTTTGATGATGCGTAAGGCAGTGATGGGTTTCATTTTACAAATTGTAAAATTGTGCATACAATTTCACATGGAATGGAATGGAATGGAATGAAATGTGCCATCTGGAGTTGGACAATTCCTTTTAAGTTTTGACCATAGCACTATCAATTGCACTTTTCAAACTTTACAAAATTTAATGCATACTTTTCAGGACATTAATATAGCTAGGACTAAACCTAACATATTTTTCTTCAACTGCAAGTAGTCATTTTTTATTGTTCTACTAGCAAAGAGAAATTTTCACCCGCTTTCAAAATTATCTAGGCTCATCAAGTTGCATAAAAGGAGAAGTTTTGTGCTGGCCTCTGCTAAGTACTTATTTTTTTAGCAGTAGCATTCAGATACTAAAGAATTGGGTTGAGTAAAAGGTGATCACTGACCTAAATGCAGTTTTTAACAGAAGCAATTAACCTTTTTTTTGTTTTTCAGGTGCAACTTTCCGTGGCATGAGAGGTGTTCGCCGTGCATCTCCTGTGAACAAGTTTGGTACTCGAACAATTCAACCGTCATCTGTGCCAGCATATAATGGCACTTATACTGGGTGAGCCACAGTTTGTTGCCTCTTAATGTAACCACAGACCAATTGGTTAAGTTGGCTGAGCATCTGACTGCCATGTGGGAGGTCATGAGTTCAACTCTGGCTTGACCAACACCAAGGAGAAAGTGTTGCCTTTGTGATTATCCGCAAAGGGTTAGACTTTCAAGTCTTCTCGGGTAAGGACTTGATAAGCCCTATGCCCCCATCCCACAACCCTTGTTCATACAGTTGTGGGATACTCTTCGATAAGACTAGGGCACAGACTTCCCGGTGTTGTGGTCTGATCTGATTGGAGGGTCACAAGTTCAATGACCTTGGGCTATCTATTGCATGCTACCTTCATAAAATAAAGACTACACTTTATTAACATTAGAACCTCAATTCAGTTCTTCGCTGTGTAAACCTCGTTGCTAATTATTAAGTGGTTCTTGCAATCCACTGGTTTGCACATACGTGTAAAAGCAAAACAAAAAAAGAGAATATTTGTAAACAGATGTGTTCTCTTTACAAAAGTACTGATTTACGTTTTGCATTTCCCTTCTCTAGAACGTATGATGGATATGATCAGGTATGACTCTCTTCTGCTCTGCTTTTTTGCAATGACCTTTATGCGAGTTTAATTGCCCTGGAGAAAGCAGTGTTCAACTTTAACTTATCTTTTTTAACCATTGTGATTTTGTGTTGTGTTTGGAAGGGTGTCATGATTGCTTGACTGGTGAAAGATGTAGTTGTCAATGTTATTGTCTGAAGTTTGCAGGATCAAGTCCTGCTCCCAGAATTCATTTGCTTATATTTTGGGATTTGTTTGTTTGTTTGTTTATTTTTTGCGAAGATAACTGAATCCAGTTTTATGGCAAGGATAGCATCTTTTAAAAGCATAACATAAGAGACTAGCTTCAAATTGATGCTACACCATGTTTCTCCAATAATTTGGGACCAAAACTGATTATATCTTGCCGCGAAGGTTACCGTAGCAACAGCTGCATGTACAGTAGCATCGAAGAGGATACCATGATAACACCTTTGCATGTGGCATCAAATTTGGTCACACACTCTTTGCAAAGATTTTCAGGTGCCTGCATGTAAGTGTTCAGTTCTTCTTAGGAGTGTACTGACAAAATCGAAGAAATCAACCAATGCCAATCCCCACCAGCATTATAATCCGAGTATTTGTTGAAGTACACCCACCTACCAGACGAAGTAAACGAGTTAATAGGTCGCTTATGCAAGGAGGACGTTGACGGCTACGAGAACGTTGTCCAAGAACATGATTTCCCGTTATTGTAATAATTTGGCGATTACTCTAAGTAGTTCGGCGTGGACAGTGCGTATTATCATTCTAGGGTTTTTATGAGCAGTGTGAGTGTTTAAAGAAATTTTTTGAAAAGTTATCGTCAGATGTTCGCGATTCACGTGACGTCATCGTCGCCATGTTGCTGGGAGAAAACAAAAGATCTTTCATTAGCTCCTTTTGCTGGCCCACCAGCAATTGTACATTACATCATTGTTATCTGATGGTTTGCAAGCAATTGTCCTTTGTTTAGGAACACCAACATGGCCGTCGTGACGTCACGTGAAAACACTCTATTAAGGGTACTTTTTTGTGATTTCAAATGAATGTAATATCACTTCTCTCTTTGATTTTTTCGTGTTATGTTGACATCTTTTTGAAAATTAATGTTAAAATTGCATGTAAAACAAATCTGCCTTGTGAGAAATTTGTTGTCTCACTAAGGTCAGACACTTTAAAATTGATAGGCAATTGAACTTAATTCTTCTTTCTTGTCCAGTTCCACTTGTGACGTAACTGATTAAGTTCTTTATTTTTCGCTTTAGACATACGGCGCGAGGAGAATAGGTGGTTTTACAGGGTAAGGGGTTCCTATTTTTATTATCAGTTTTTTTCAGTCCTGGTCCCAGCTTAAACAAGAAATCTGCTGTCAATTGAGTTGATGTTTAAATGACGTGAGAGAAAGTGCGAAATAAAGGGAAAGATGAGAATCAATTGATCCTTTTGGCATTGAGAAGGCTGAGAAATTTAGGAGCTTGCGGATGCGCCGGAATCATGAGCTATGTGACCAATTTAATCAGGAACGATTAGAGCGGTTTTCAATATGAGTGTCGAAAGTAATTAGCGAATTGCTTTGGTTTTGCATTACTTCACTCAGTGATTGGTTCAAAGTTCTCGCGCCACTTTTTCAACCAATCAGAAGTGAAACCAAAACCAATCGCGGCTCGCGCGTGCACATTTTCCCGCGCTTTGTGTCGGCTACGTGTAATAACTTCGAGTTTTGATTGGTTTACTGGATTGTCTCCGTCGTTTTTGTTTGGCCAAAGTAATTACTTTGGTTTTGGTTTTACGACACTCAATTGAAACTCGCTCTAAAACAATGAAACAAGAACACCACTCTAAACAATTTTATTTCTTGTGCACAACAGTGACTCTGTGAGTTTAAAGTTTTACTCAAGGTTTTTGTCCTCAACAAAATTAATACGCAAGGTGAAATCACCAAATCCGAACTCCAATTGAGGTAGATAACGGCAAATTTAAATTCTTTAGTTCCTTAAGTCCCACTTGAGTTTCTCTCAGTGCTTTTAGACGTAAAATGACATGGTTAAGCACGAAAAAAAAAATTAACAGCCCATTTTGTTGAGGTAGGCGACGTAGATCGTAGGATCCCTAAATGAAATAAAGAGTTTAATTGATCATCGTGTGGCGCATTTAGGGAGCAGGGAAGGCACATTTTATATGTGTTTCTTTAAGGACGGTGCCTACTAATTCAAAGGTATTTTTGCCCCGTTTTATGATTAGAGCGAGTTTCAATTGAGTTTCGTAAAACCAAAACCAAAGTAATTACTTTGGCCAATCAAAAAGAACTGAGACAATCCGGCAAACCAATCAAAACTCGAAGTAACTACACGTAGCCGACACACGTTCCCGCGCTTTGTGTCGGCTTCGTGTAATTACTTCGAGTTTTGATTGGTTTGCTGGATTGTCTCCCGTCCTTTTTGATTGGTCAAAGTAATTACGTTGGTTTTGGTTTTACGACGCTCAATTGAAACTCGCTCTAAAACTGGACTTGCTTAAGGTTAATTCCACAACTTATGACCCGGATTCAAGTTAGGGACGGAATGCGATGAGGAACATTAAAGCTTACAGAAGTTTCAGTCAAAAATGGAAGTCCATAGATCTTGTAAAAGTATCTTAACTGCAAATCCTAATTCTATATTTACACCTTTTTGGTTTTTGTTCTTTTATTTTATACTTTTTACAGCGGCGTACCTCAGTGAAAACTAGTTGTAAAACCAAGTGTACTGACCCCTTTTAAGTGCTTTCCTTTTGTCAGAACTGGTTGGCCAGATCTGTCAGTTTGCAAAGAAAATGAAACAATTTGGAGGAGTATTTATCATCCTTGAAGTGTGTTAATTTGGAGGTGTGGTAGAGTGAGTCCTTCCAGATGCCCGGCCTGGCCGGTCAATCCTGTCAAATGGAAAGCATCCTTAGTGAGCTATTCCAAAGCTAGAGACGCAATATCCGGGGTCGAAAATTGCGAATACTTTATGGTTTAGTTGGCGAATAAGTGGAAAAGAATTTAATTTCATCTCGAGTTAATCTTAATTTTTGTAACCCTTCCTTCCCTGAAGCGGCTTCCATTAACGAGTACAATCGTCTGGCGTGAGAAAGAGAAAAATCTATAAGGATCATTCTTAAACCTGTTTGAAAACTTCTCCAAGCATACGTATTCCGGAATAGTGTCGAAAGATCTCGCCTTTCCATCTGGCTCATTGTCCTTTATCGTTTCCTGTATCTTATGCTTTTACAGATACGAAACAACAGCTGTGGCCGCAGCACCTTACGGGGGTGGATATGGTCCGGTGAGTTTGTCATCCTTTTTTTTATTATCTGTGCGCAAACGAGGAAATTTCCCGAGGTAAGTGGGTAACGTTTAAGTTTACCGTTTACCGTGGCGTTTTTACGTGCAAACGATTTTACGTCGAGAGAATTTTCCTGGTTGAATAATTATTGTTAAAGGGAACCACCACTCGTTCTTAGAATGACTTTAAACCTGAGGAAATAAAGTTAGCAATCAAATCTGCTTATATATTTTTTCGGAAAATGTTTGTATCTGATAAAAAACTAATCTAGAAATCGCTATTTTTTTTCACTTTTGAGGACGGTGCTTACTAATGTAGGAGTATTTTTGCGCGGTTACGTTTAGGAATATGCGGGAAAAGTAAATCTTGGCAATTGTTATTGAATTCCAAAAAGAAAATTGACAGTAACCACGTATTTTTCAAAGATAATAGGCAACTTTCACGATAGCTTCATTTGACTACAACTACCAGAATTTAGCTTGTTTTTCCATTCTTATTTAAATTTTGTATTCACAGGGATAGCTCTAATTAGCATGAGACAACCAACTCCTGTAGGATTCTGGTACTTGTAGCCAAATGGCGTTATCGTGCAAATGTCCTATTAATCAAGGATATTTATAAAAGCTTTAAAAATGCAAAGCAATGTATGGCGCTCTTTTCCAAATTGAAGTTTAATGATCTCTGAAAAATGCGTAGTTATCCCGATTTTCTTTTTGGATTTCAATAACACTTGTTTAGATCTGCTTTACCCACGTAGTTTTAAATGGCGCAATAATATCCCTATGTTAGTAAGCACCACCCATAGAAAACCCTAGTATTTCGATATGCGCAGAACTTATGCGCAATAACATTAGTAGGCATCATCCTGAAATTGCCGGGTCGCAGCCTTGTTGAATATTTGTGACGTGTTATGGTTGCGCTGTTCTTCTGACACTAAGAGTTCTTGTGCGATGAAAACAGGGAAACTGTGATGCGTCCCAGTTATTGAAGCTAATTTGAAAACAGAATAAAGGAATTCTGAAATTTATTTCTTATAATTATTTTTAAAACTTTTTACTGGGGATTCAGACATAAGCTGAATAACCATGCGTCACAGATCTGGAATACCAGCTGTGGATCAATACACGTTAGTTTTCAGTGTATACCTCAATAACATTGCGGCAGTGACATTGCAAGGTTGTTGTTGACTGTTTCTGGAGTTATGTGTTCACGTTGAATCAAAACAAGGACGGAAGATCGTTATCGCATTGTTTATTTTATCCAGTGCGTCCTTACTTTCTTTTTCAGACAAGCACATATGCTTCTCCAGCTCCAGCATACCGACCAGTGGCACCTCCCCAGGCCCCACCAACAGGCTACACGACAGGCTACAGATATGCGCCATATTGATCACGTGATATTCACTGATTAGAACATTCATGCACCTTACCATCCAAAAACACCACACAAATTCGGCAAGACTCCAGGAAAATGGTGTATTTTCCACAGGGAAGAACCTCGGACTTGTTTTGTATAGAGATAGGTTCAAATAGACATTCAAATTCAACTGAAATTAAAGTGCTTCTGACAGTCTTCCGGAAGGTATCGGCCGGGAAATGTTCTGCACACAAGAATGATTCAATCGTGACAGGAAGGTCAAGAATGCCGTTGACTCGGAAGAGATTTTCCTTTCTTTAGTTACATGTACCCGATAGATGTTTTTAAGAGTAAGTGAACAGTTCCAGCTTTTTGGCCTGGCTCAAGAGATAACAAGGGCTCAGAAGGAGGGAGACATTGGGATATGTGAATCGATATATATATATATATATATATATATATATATTTTTATATATATATATATATATATATATATATATATATATATATATATTTAACAATTATTCCTCGAGCCCGAATGGGCTCTGAGTCAATAGCCCATGAGGCCGAAGGCCGAATGGGCTATTGACTCAGAGGCCATGAGGGCGAGAGGAATAATTGTTTTAGTAAAATCCAACTAGTTGGTGAAAAAAATATCGAGACAAAACATCTTTCCCTAGTTAAAGCTAGACTTTAATTGTTGTTTTGGTTTTCAAAGCCGGCGCTTTTCGCTACTAGTGGGCTATAACAAATAGCCTACTAGTAGCTCAACCAATCAGAACGCAGCATTGATAATAGACCACTAGTTGGATTTTACTAAATATATATATATATATATATATATATATATATATATATAGACGGACGTATGTTTCTCCAGACGACCTCAAAGACAGTAAACAAATTCAAAATGGCGGCCCTCTTGAGGCGCCAAGGCAAATTGCTATTTAGTGGCGCTCGAACGAGTTCCTATGACATTAAGTAGTTGCGGTCGTTGAGGCAAACTAACTTTCGTTTTTAAGTTCATCTGATAATGACTTAGTGAAAATCATAAATCCCTTTGGTCTACCCAAAGCTTCTTCTCTCCCTCTGAGGCTCTTTGTTTTCTCTTGTGTGATGGTTAAATCAAGTGACTGGGCGATTGTGAACTGCGTAGCAAGAATTAAATATTAAAGAGGGCGAGATCTTCTGGGCCACGCGCGATCCTTATTACTCGAGCAGGACCTCGAACAGGACCTCGAACAGTGGCAGATTTCCTTGGATAATTTGCGCTTTGAATGCCTTTATTGAAAAAAAGGAAGCTTAAAATTAGTAGAATATTACCCTGAACATCATTTCGACTTTAGCCTCTTTTGCACTGGTTTCCCTTCAGAAGAGTGATAAAATGTGTCGTTTTGCACTTTTCCACTTATCCTCACTTGATCCATAATGGTTAGCTTTTCTCTGATATACTTGACAACACTACGTAACAAAAAAAAAAGGATTTCTATTCCCTATTTTTGTCTCTGAACTCCGTCCTTTCAAAGGTTCCATGAACAGACCCTTAATTAAAGCCTTTTACCTATCTGTTGACAGTCTGGTTAAGCGAATCTTTGGTCTTTTTCCCTTCCGGTATTTGTGTGCTTTCGGCGAACCGTTTACTCGGGGATGCATTTCAAACTTTCTCCAAAAAATTGTAAGAAATTTGAGTGTTACCTTTCAACGAATCATTTTCATTTTCTTAGAACGTTTTAGTTTTGTCCGTTGGTGTGACTGTAGACGCGTAGTGACAAGCTACAATCCTGGCTTAAAACCTGTGGACACTTAAGTTTGAAGAAGGTATGCCAAAAGTGGCGCGACCCCATTTCATTTCTCCCGTTAGTCTCTTTCAATGTTTAATTATTGAAAGGTTTTTCTTTACTGAGAATGTTCCTGTTAAAGATTGTATTAGGTCGTCAAAGACTTAACGAGGTTTACCTTAACGTGGATAGTTTTTTTTCCGGGTGATTTGCTATATATCCTTTGATATTTTAAGCCACGATTGTAATTTCAGTGCTTGTTCCTCTCATTGGAGGAAAAGTGAATGAACACACTCTAAATATCGACTTTTGTAGGGTAGTTGTCATCATCAATTTCTATTCTAGTATGGACCCTTTGGGTAATCAAAACCCCTCAGAAAAGCAAATTATTTTGCGTTTTGTACTTGCGTAGTGTAAATTGCACTTATACTTGGAAATTGTGTGTAGGATTTCTGAGACGCTTGCAGCGTAAAGTACTATAAAGAAAAAACGTTTGGAACTTTTTTTTGGTGTGGCTTTGGAGTCCTTCTAAGTAGACGTTTTTTTCAAACTAGCACAACGTACTATTACATCCTTAATTCATAAGTCCTCTTTTTTGCCGTGTCACTTCCACGAGCTGCTGCTTGATGAAGGCATCAAAAAGGTGGCAGATGTCAAGTATGTCTTAAGAGTTCTCGTTTTCCCCTCCCATCGATAGTGGCGGCGGCTTTTTCACAAAAATTTGTCACCCTGGTTTCATCAGTTAATCATTTTACACAAGTTCTATCAATCTAAAAACTAGAATTCACAGTACTCCACATAGAGCAATGTTTTTTCCGTGGTAAATTGTCCTGTTGGAGCAAGTATAGGGACTGTTTTTGTCCTCTTAACCCCGTTGTAGAGATGTCCTTAGAGAGCCATAGGAGCTGCCAGGGTGAAGGAAAAAGCTACCAAAGTTTTTTTTTTCCCAACCTGTCGTCGCTTTTTTTCTCCACCCTGACTCACTATCCAGGGGTCTAAATGAGCTTTTTTAAGCTGTATGAAAGGGGAATATGGATTGTACAGCGGTTGTCCTGAAAAGGGCAGGATAAGTTCGATTTTCTCGGAAAATCTCAGTATGTGAAGGGTATAGCAAAGCATCGTCCTCAACACTTGCATTACTACATTGAATCATATGATGTTGACACTTCAATACTTGGAACACTTTGAAAAGACTGTCCGATCGGTGTTACGGATCAGGCGTCGGTTCAATTTCTGTGCAGGCCTCTGGTTTCTTTTTAAGTGTTCCTTCTGCGCGTTACCAGGCAACTTCGTAGATCATTTACACATTCAACCACAGTGCCAAAACATCGAATTTATACGAAGGCTAGCGCACCACCAACATAGCTGTTTCATCACGGAAAGATAAAATGTCGGATTATTTACATTTCAAAATCTTAGAAACTGCTTGCCTGATGTTTCCATTTCCCCGATAATACAATATCGGGTTGATACCTGAGCTCAAAGTCAGCAAAGGAAAGAAAATAGGGTTGATAAGTTTGATGAAAGGTTTTTTTGTAACGACCGTTGCAGCAAAAAACGTAGCAGCAGGGATGAAAACCAGAACCAATAAACCCAATACGTAAAATGTTGTTTTTGTCAGTTGCCGTTCAATGCTAGCATTTGCAGCGTTCAGGGGGTTTCCATGACTACGCCTGCTTGCAGCAATTCTGTTGACACGGCGACTAAAATTATGAAGGGTCTTTGCCTGGACAACGACAATAATAGTCGCTGCCAGTATCGCACAACAAACCGATAATCCCCGAACATTCTCCATGGCTCCAATTATTGTAGCGATTAACCATACCAATGTACATGCAACGATGGCACGAGGGCGGGTCACCAGAGACTTGTATCGACAATAGTTATTGACTGCAAGGTAACGGTCGATACTGATAACACATAAATTCAGCGCAGTGCTAAAAAATAGAATCTTTGAAAGCACCGTAACTCGTCTCTCTGTCATCTCCGAATAGACTTCACAAATTTGGCTTTTCAGTAAATGTTTTATTCTAAGACCAGAGGATACTCCTGCAACTGTCGCTCCCCATAAGATATCAGTGAGTGTTAAACTGCACAGCATTAAAAGACCAGGGCGAATGGATTTGATACCGATTCTCAATAAGGCCGCGATGACAGTTGTGTTGGAAAGACAACACCAAATGCTCAAGAAAAGCGTGAATGGAGAGATGAAGCTGGTGTAGTAATAGTAACTCTTCTGGAACGAAGAGGATATTCCTGAAACAAAGCACGATTCGTCAACTTCCTGTTTCATCTCAAAGATGCTCTGTTGGTCAAACTACAAGAAAGAGGAAAACAAATTTAGTGTCATGATATGACTGTTTTGGAGATGTAAGAAGAAGAGTTGTTTTAGCAAAACAAAAATTTGAGCCTGATTTTTGTTGTTTTCCGTAGACGCGATGCTAATATCTAATGTCTCGACGGGAAAAAAGAGGAAGGAGATGAGGATTTCTCTGTCCGCTGACAGACTGTAATTTACGTAAACGATTTGATGTGTATATGTATCTTTTCATCAAGAAATGTTACACTTCATAATTTAGTATTGTTAACGTTTCATGAAGAAATCAAATAAAAAACTTGTCTTATTGGGGAGTCAAGATACGACTTGAAACAAAAGCACTTGGTAGGTGGTCCCACATTTATCTGTTCAGTTCTCGTTGTCTGGAAATCCCGATGAAACGCGACGGACAACTTTCTTACAAACTAACCCCTAAGTGACTAACTAATTAGGAGCCAGTTGCTCTAAGCCTGGTTAGCGCAAACCGTTGGTTAAGAGTCATCAAAACCTATAGGTTTTCATTGTTGAGTTCGACTCTTGGGTATCCTCTGCATAGGATGCGCTTTTCAAGGTTTTCGTTTTTCTTTTCAGCGCCATATTCATTCTCGTCACCTGAGCCTCAGATGGACCCAAGGCCCTGGGAAACTCTATGCAGTAGAACATGCGCCGTAGGGTTCTCATAGCCAAACGTTGGCTGTTTGAATCTTACGGCGCCTGCTCACTCCTCGTGCTAACATGAATGCACCAATCAGAGACGCTTTTGATTGTTCTTCACGAAAACCAATGAGAAGACACTTTTATTTCAGGGTTCCCCAGAGCTTTCTTCCTCAGCAGGAGCCCATGAGGAGGAGTTTGCCTTTCCCATACAAGCCCTATGAGTCAACCTTTGGTCTATTTTTAGAACGCCACGAGTTCTTCGGCTCTGCAGACACTGTTTATAAGGGCCAATCTGAATAAAGTGATTGTGGAACAAAGACAAAAATAGCAAACACAATGTATGCAAATTGTGCTAATTGATCTAAATTGTTGTAAATGTGAGTTTCCTGCTGAAAGATTAGTTCTAAAAATAGAAAGATAGGCGATTCAAGGTTGACTAAGGTTGACTCAAGTATATAAAGCTTTGGGAGGCTCCCAGTCATGGGCTCCTGCCCTCAGTCAAGAGAAGAGCTCTGGGGTCGAGATTGCGCCATATTGAATTACATCATACGAGCATGCGCATTTCGGTTTTGATACGTTATATGCGCAATGACGATCGCGCACCTGGTGATTGTTTGCAGCAACAAGCTGATTTTTAGCAAGGAACGGTTTTTTTTTAGTAATCTCAGACAATTTCAACAAATTCCAAATTTCACAAAGTTTAGTTTTTGTGACGTGGTCACCTCTTTACTCCAAACCTTCCATTCTTAACCTCATTCCACAAACCTCACACATTAATACTTTCAATAGACGTTCTTTACATAAATGCATCTTTTTTTTGGCATCTCGGCTCGTCTGGTGATCGCTTTATAATCAATGACTACTCCTATTATTTAGTTAAACGCTGGTTAGCGCTAACCATGCTTCTCCGAGCAATCCGAGCCAGATCGCCAGCGCCAAACTTCACTTGTGTGGTTTATACTGATGTGTTACCTCTTGTTTACAAAATAGTACACTAGTTTTTAAATTTCGGTTTAACACTAATGTTTAAAGTTCAGCGTGCTCTAATGATAGTTGGTAGCACTTTGAGTTTGCTTCGCTCTTCAATTTTCCCATCGCATCAACAGAGTCGTTGCGCCGTTTGATTATCATTTATGCCAAAGTTGCCTTGGATCAGGTGTTTCTTCGGCCACCTGCAAGAACGGCTCGGCTAAATTTGATTGGTTAATTACACGAAAAAAGTTTATTTAAGTACTTGCTGTAGCGATTACTTTGAAAGGTAGGTCTGATTGCTAATGATGGATTTTGTGCGCTATTCATCATTTTTATCACCCTACAGTCCCATTATTGGGTTTTTGGTTTGTTTCAAGCTGTAGCACTCAAGATTGATCAATAGGGAGTACTTGCGAATAATGAGTCAAGGACAGGAAAGGAATTAATTTGCCCGTTTTGTTATGGGAAATTACAGAGACACCGCTAAGAAAAAACATGTCCTATTTCTGATAAGATCGAAATAAACACCTAATCAATTGATAGCTTCTCCTTGAAGGGGAAAGTTCCTTAATTTTGTTACAAAGCCATTTCTGGTTGTCATCTTACAACTATGATTTATCTATATCCCTTCAAAACACCAAACAGGTGCTTTATAACACAGCGACAGTCATTTTAATGACACAAGTTCAAATTGATTCTCGTAATTAAGATGTCGTTAATTTTTTGTCTCTTAGATTGTCCTTTTACAGGAATTGCCTGAAAACAGCTGTTTGCTATATTCATGATGGGTAGCTACTTCTACTAATTGATTTTATTACGTATATGCACTCGACTATAGTGAAAAAAGTCGTCCAACATTTTTCGCAGTGATTATGCATTAGGGATTACATTTCCTGGACTACATACTCTTAATATTTCATTTTAAAAAAGTTTCCACATTTTTTGTCAAAATGTGTTGTTTAAATGCTATGGTGCCATAGTCCTGTATACGCTATTTTCTCGCTTTCTTGCCATCAAGTATGGTTTTGTCTTAAGAAGCCTGTTCTACGCAGTTTGTTCATTTCCCATACGGCTTTCATTTTGGTGTTCGAAGGATTAGATAATTGTTGAGGAAAAAGAGACAAGTCTATTGGTTATTTGGTTTTTTTTTCTTTTTTAACGAGTTCATCTGAGGTTTCAGTCATGTTGATTTACTCACCTTGTAGGCCGACTGAGGTATGGGTTGAATTTCCCAATTTATTTTCTGCCGAGTGACGGATCCAGGTCTTGTAATAGAGAAACCAAAACTGTCACCTCGTATTTAAACTAACTAATATGAAAGAATTGTCCAGTCAGATGACAGGAAAACCACCTATAGCTACGGCATCTGATTGGGAAATCTGAACAATTAAGAATATCTTTACAATACATAAAGAATACGGAATTATTTAATAAAAGCCCACACAGGCACGGGATCCTTACTTATATTTAGCGGGATGCCGGATAAGGCATAAAATCCAGCGGGATGCGGTATACGAAATATTTAAAGTGCCTATCACCTCAACACACTTTTCCAATATATTTATTCTCCGAAATCATCCCAAATACATCGTGTTGTTTTTAGAACATTTAGATTGAAATTTCACTCTTTCATTGGCTTTGAAAAACGGGAAAAGTGGTCATACCGTGATTGATAACCGAGCAATGAAGGGGAATGGGTTCTATACCGGGTTGACGTCACAAATTGATTTGCATCGCTGTTTTCAAAGAACTATCTCAATGAAAATTAATTTGTGACGTCAACCCGGTATCGAACCCATTCTCCTTCATTGCTCGGTTATGGATCAAAGTATGATCACTTTTCCCGTCTTTGAAAGCCAATAAAAAAGTAAAATTTCAATCAAAAGGTTCTTTAAACAACACGATGTATTTGGTACAATTTCGGAGTATAAATAAAGAGGAAAAGTGTGTTGAGGTGATAGGCACTTTAAGCTGGTTTTCGAAGCGAAAGATAACTGCAGTCGATGAAACCACTTAAGCAATTGTAAAGAAGTCTGACCATGATTCGAACCCATGACCTCGTCTTGAAAATCCAAGAGCCATCGGTACTGGCAATCAACCTGGTCAGCCGCCCGTCCTACTCTCGGCGGCGAAAAGCCCTGGGAACGAGGTTGACTGTCAATGTTTGTGAGTAGCCTTGCATACGGAACCTGCGCCCGCAGTGCGCGCGGCAGCGGCAGTCAAAACTGTGCTATCCTGTCAATCATTTGCCCCTTCACCGGAAACAGTGCATTTCGGTTGTTCGTAAATGACATTGTTGTTGATCTACGCAAGGATGCGGTCAAAGTCTTTATTCGCGAAGTTAACTCAAATAAATATCGATACGGTTTTGCCGTCTTCTTGCACTTGATTCGAAAATACCAGCCTGAATTCGTCTTAGAATAGTTAGAAAAAGCACAAATAAAAGCCAAAGCATAAGAGGTCACGTTCGAATTCTGCTCGCCGACAACCCAAGTTTGTTGACAAAAAAATTGCCACAAAATGTTTTAAATGGTTTTCTGGCCCTTTATTACTAATGGCGCTCACGTTCATTTTAAATGGAGTATCGGGAAAGAAAAATTGTCAAGCTGATATTTTTTTCGTGTGAACATACATTTTCACGTAGCGAAAATTTGTATAAGCACTACAAAACGTTTACTAACCATTGCCCGAAGGAACACCTTTTAGAAGCTGCAAGGAAGCCGCTGATGAATTTTGCACAAAACCCTCGGCCCCTAACACCGGAAAGCCAGATTTGGAAAGTTTTTCAGTGGAAGGCTCGCTAAGGAAGAGTTTCTAGAGCTTGCCTTCCCGCAGGTCGCCAGAAAGGTGCAAACAAGCTGGTTCATGTTTGAAAAGAGCAAGATCTAGAAGGGGCAGTCAAACTTGTGTTTCTTTTATTGTGCGAAAATTTATTCTTCCCTCAATCCCAAATAAGAACTTGCTGTGTCTTGCAATTCAACAGTGAATTGCTATTAGGCCAATATGAGAATCAACATCAACAAAGAGACACTCCCAGGGGTTTGGGGAAGAAAAGAACATGGCTAATTTAAACTGGGGAACAGAGTAACATACATACATAATCTTTATTTAACGTAGGTAGAAACACTTAGCTGAAGCTATTTTACAGGTTTTCCACAAAATAATATTAAAGAAAAAAGAAATATATACATAAAAATGTAAAAATATGAATATAATATCTAGTATCTAAAATTTCAAAATTTAGGTAACTAAAATTTAATGTTCCTCACTGTTTTTTTCAACAATATCAAAATATTTTAAGGAACAAGGGAAGAAAACCAATTTAAATTTTAGGGATCAAAAACCTGGGAACAAGTTTGAAAGTAATTTGGGGAACAAGGAAACACAAGCAAATATGTAAAGGGAACAAGGACTCCTCTCCCCAGGAGGGCCTCATCAAATGTTCTGCGTCCATCCAACAGCTCAAACAAGCTATTCCAACAATTTTTGAATGACCAGCAAGAAAAGAAGACTCTCTTAGAGAAATAGATTATTTATAACACTTTAGCATGCGAAACAATGCTCAGATGCTTACGAGCACCCTCATGCCCATGTTTGTAAACAAGCACCATGAGGTATTCCTTGTGGCTGGCTGGTTTAGGCATTGTTTCATCTTTCAACATTGGGCAAAACCAAATCAACTCCATTCTCAGAGGGCATTGGGGAAAGAAGCTAGAAGAAAAAACTGGCCTTGATCCAATTCTCCCAAGGCAATCTTTACAGAATGAGATCATAGAAGGAACACTTTTGAGTGCCAACCTTAAGCCTTTTAAAACAAGTGCAAACAATATTAATAGTCTTTAAATTCACAAAATGTCAAACAGCATATTTTAGTCTCATATTCAATTAGATTTGGCTGCAATGTTCCTTAAAACTATGCAGAACTATTTACCATAAAATGTGGAACATTTCCTGCCTATCTAAATATGCCGCAAAAGGGCTCCAAAAAGCAACCAGTTAAGTTTTTAGATTAAGATACACAATACCTAAAAAATAAATTACTTGATGTGATCAAGACATTGAATGACCAAGCAATAAACAAATGGCAGCAATGTATGTTAGGTTCACAAAGTGGGAAAAAAATATTCCTCAACTGATGTTTCAATATGCATTTAAATAAATTTTCTATCAACAATTCAAGGGACTGACTTTTCACTGGTATTGATTTACATTTCCATGATAAGTTTGAAAGTGAAATCTGGCAACCACAGTGCCCTATGAAATGGGAAATAACTTGAACAAACTCTTTAAACTAACATTTTACAAGGGACACCATTATTGATGCCCTGCGAAGAACAAAGATTAAATTGAAAGAAGAGTTGGTCTGGAGTTTATCCACAATGGACAGTTAGTGGCTGCATTCACCAATGTAGAGAACAAACACATCAAGTTTCTTGTCAAGGAACAGGTGTTCAAGGAGCTATTCAATTTCCAAAGAACTATGGTAGTGTGCAACAGTACCTGGGTGAATTCGGGTACCTGGCCTGAAACTGAAACTTGTGGAGCCAAACAACTTGTTGAGCTAGGTACTTAAACTGGGTAGATAATTATGTCTACAAATATTGTCTATTCAACCAACAGTTTCTCCTAATTTTGTGTACCATTCACTTAATGGTTCCTTAATAAAAAAATCGCTAATTCAATTAAGGATTCAAGTCCTTTGAAATCATCAAAGTTACTTTGTGCCACCAGGAACAAACGAAAAAGTACAAGCACTGAAGACAAACAGCTCACAAAAGGCAGGACTCCGTTTAAAACAGCAAAACGGACCGGGGATCCTCGAGTCACTAAAAAGTGCTGCATGCTACGTAGATGTTTGCAGAACGATCGCAAGTTGTAATCACTGAAAGAAAACTCCATTCCAGATCTGATAGACGATGGTCGTGCAAGACTCACCAAGCACATGGAACACCCAACAGGATTGTTTGTTGTCTGGCACAGCAGATGAACGAAAAATTGTTCCCCTCACTATTAAGTTCCAACCCAAGACCAATCTTACCCAAATACAACAACAATTTGGGCAGCAGGCAAGCTCATCACAAGCCACCGAAGTTGGCATAAAGCAGCATAGCGCTTCACCTGAAGTTCGATCATGATGGACACAAACAAGAGCTGAAAAAACTTCATATGATCAGACGACCAAATGTGATTGATCAGTTATCGGACATCAAAGTGCTGAACAGTACAAACCAAGGGATTTTGTCGTAAAAATGTTCACTCGGCAACGTCTTCTTCGTCTACAGAATAAAGTTAAAAAGCGATCCTGGTTGTTAATCACATGCTAGACCAATCCATAAACTGGATAAAGTGGATTGGCAAATTGATTGCCAGAACAATGAGTCATTTCTGTCTCGCTGAGTTTAAAGAAGCGACGGTCAAGAGAGTCACAACATACAGTAAGGCTGAGCGAATGTCCACCGATCTAACCAATCAGAATGTAAACAATTGGCGTGACGTCGGATAGCACAAGGATAGCACAGTTTTTCCCTCTCGCTGAATTCTGATTGGTCAGTTTGAATTTCAGTAGCTCTCACCGTATGCAAGGAGTAGAACAGTGTCCACCGAAATGATTCACGGTCAATGGTTCGAGTGCCATTAAAGCATGAATCTCATTTCAGGCTTCTTCACAACAGTAGCTCAATTTGACGAATTTCTTGTCTCTTTTTTGTGGATATGAAAACTCGGAAAAATGAGTGCTACTAGTGGAAATCGAGCCCATGATATCGATCTTCCGACCGCTAGTTCATTGAGCCCAAAGAAAGTCATGGGAAATTAACTCTTGACAATTAAAATCGATTACGGTAATATACGCCGCAGTTGCAAGATATGAGTTACATAATACCCTCCACCAAATTTTAAGGCGGGATGCGGGATAAAAATAGAACGACGAGACTGGGAAATCCTCCTATTTGCGGGCGGGATACGGGACGGCCTCCAGAGAGTGAAAGGTATTCCAAATGAATAGCAAAAGAGTCAATATAATACGTTGATGAAGAGTCATTAATAATTAAACGATGTTTATAGACACCTTCAGTGGTAGACATATGTTAATCCGGTCTTTTACCGAGAGGCCGGAAATGTTAATTGTGAACTTTTATCATAATGGGGAAAAAATGAATACAAATGTGGGAGATCAGACAAATCAGACTGGAGAAATAAAGCCGCTAATTCATGGCGCAATCTAACGCTCATAAAAAGTGACTTTAGAGAATTGTCTTAACATAAAAAGATCAGCGGTGGTAATTAAAGACGGCTGGATCCTTTGTAATTAAGTGATCTACAATCCTGGGCGAAATTGTTTGGACAATGAAGTCAATGTAAAGAGGTTTTAAAGATTTGAAAGCCGGAAACGGTCGAAACGGTCTGAAAAGCTACATTGTTTGGCATGACAGGGGCATTGGGGAGAATTATTTTAAAATATAAGGTAAACCCAGCCTCGTTCCCAGTCGTGCTCACGTAAATGAAACGTGATGTCACCGGTCGAGCGGGTCGGGAAGATTCCCCGAGGACGCCTGGTCAAAATAGGCAAGTTAAAAATGGCGGCTGATTGCGAGCAACTTTTACACCTGCGATTAGCAGCGGAGTATGGATGGAAACCTTCTTTTCTTGAATGTCTGAAAATTCGAGACGCTGAACCGGCTTTTTCTGTTCGCGAAGGAAAGATCGAAACGTTGACCGTGGACCTCTCATGAAAATAAAGAAGTATGTACCTCTGGTTGTCAATGGGGATGGAAGTTGTTTATATCGATCGATTTCGGTGTTGGTTTACGGAGACGAGTCCAAACACTTGGAACTTCGCGTACGTTAATTGTATTATAGAACTTGCATTAAATAATCCCTCTTATTATATGACTAGCTCCGTGAGCGGGTAACATGAAGCTATACTGCCGCTCGGGATTTCTCGCTTGGTCCCGCAAGAGAAGAGAAAATTTGTGGTATCTGCTTTAAAGGGAACCTCCACTTCAACAAAAAAAATAATAACTTTAAATCACAGGAAATAACTATTACAGTTAATTCAATCTAGAATATTTTCAAAGGAAAGCGTTTGTTTCCGAAAGAAACAAGTTTTAGAATCGCTTATTTTTGTTTTTTCATTTCGTAGGCGCCGCCATGTTGAATAATAGTGACGTGTTACGGTTGCCCTATTGTTATTAGACAAAAGCTCTTTGTGTCATAACAATAGGGCAACCGAAACACGTCACAATTATTCAAGGTGGCAGCGCCCCCGCGAAATTTTTAAAGCGAAAATAAACTATTTTAAAGTTCAATTTTCCTGATATAAACATCTTTTTAAAACCAAACTTCGAACAAATTTGTTTTGTAAATTTGTTTTACCAATATGAAAGCTTCACAAACTCCATGTCGCTTAAATATTTTGATCGTTCAATTGGCATGAATTAAGAATTTATGGTATTTCATATTTCTCATCGGCCTTAAAATAAGGAGTCGAGTTCTTGTATTAAGTCATCTGGTTCTTGTTTTAAGATTCCTGTGTCCTTGTTCCGAGTGTAATCAGTGCTTATCTCAGGACCTTAAAATGAGCATTTTTTATCCTTGTTTTAAGGAGTCTCAATTTAACAGTGTAAATAAAGGCAACGTACCTACCTACCTACTATCGTTCTTTAATTTCTGGATTGATCTTGAGTTGGTCTTACATTTTCCTGTCACCCATATTTCTGATGTAGATAGACATCCTAAACACTGGTTTCAGTATCCTCACACCAGGGCCCAGTTGTTCAAAAGCCGATTAACGCTAATCCCAGATCAAAAATTAACCAAGGAGTTTATTTCTCTACTCCCAAATGCTGTTCAACACTGATACTCTTCAAAACTTTACATTAGAAGAAGTCAATCTTGAATAACAAAAATAAGCAAAAGAAGCTTTCAACAAAAAGGTAAAAACATGAAACAAAAGTTTACGCTAATCCTGGATTAAGTTAATCGTCTTTCGAACAACCGGGCCCTGGGTTAGTTTTATATACGAAAAGGTGGTTCAAAAATTAGAAAACAATTACACATACGGATGTACGCACAAAAGATTATTGCCAACTGTAAGAGGAAAAATAATGACAAGGTTTCCAGTATGAATAAGAAAGTATTTTGATTTATTTTCATTCCAACCATACAAAGCTAAGACAAGAAAACCGTTCACCAACTTGCAATTATTAGGGTCCTTTCAACAATCATTGGTAGTCTGGAGTTTATTGGAAGCCAGCTGGTTCCCGAAGCCTGAAAGTGAGCAACTCGTGATCAATGTTCATGGCTATCTGATAAGCCATCTCACTATCAGATAAACACCAAGCGCTTTAAAAGTTTCTGGTCGAGAGAGCCAACCCCTTTAAAGGAACAGGGGCACCCAACGACCAATTTGTTTTAAAATGTATTATTATACCCCAGTTAATGAAAATAAATGTTATTAAGGCATTTTCAGGTGTTTTTCAGAGTCGATGGGAAAACATTATCTGTTCCTTTTTCCCAGCAAGACACACAAGAAATTTCCCAGCCAGCTAGATAAAATTGGTTGGTTTCCCAGCCAGCTGATCAAATTTATTTCCCAGCCAGGAATTCCGCGCGCTTTCAAATCCCTCGATCCGAAGCGACCGAACAAAGCGACAAAACCGGGACAAAACAGGTTTTTTCCGCAAGCGCAATCACTCTGACCAGCCGTCGTATGTTTGTGACTACTCTCTGGGAGAGGGAGGGGGTTCCTTTTTTTTTTTTTTAGTCGTCCTCAGTCTTCAGAGTTTCTACAGCCAGCTCGGGTTGAAATGCTAGAAAAAGTCAGTAATTCCCAGGCAAAACCTCTATCAATAACAAAATTTCCCAGCCAGCTCATCGAAACACCTGTATTTTTGCCAGCCAGCAAGATTCCTCTGGGGAAGAGATAATGTGAGGAACAGATTCGTTGGGTGCCCCTGAAGGAACTCAAGCTTCAACATCCCACAGTCAACCCACACCGGACAGACCACCAACACCACCAGACAGGCCCAGGAAGCCAGCACCACCTGTAACTGCTTGATGCAAATGTGGTCTTTGTAGGTAAATGACCTGAGCCATAGAGAAAAGAAAAAAAAAAAGAAGAAGAATTGTGTAACATTAACTTAGTTTTTTAAACTCTGTTTTGATCCTGGTATACTACAACTGTGCATTTTTTGATCCTGTAGACAACAGTACTCAGCGATTTGGGAAGCTACAAATAGGCAGCTCATGTTGGACTAGTATGGTTATTTGGGAAGAGGCAACCGCAGAGTGGTGCTGTCTTGTGCAGTCTGGTTTGTGACCCGTATCCTTCTCCAACTGGTGTCTACATAGGTGTTAGAGACAGAGAACTCAAGCCATTGCCTGGCCTTTTCAAATATAAACATTCTCGTCACCAGAGCCTCGGATCGACCTAAGGCTCTGGGAAACTCCATGTAGGAGAACATGCGCCGTAGGGTTCTTATAGCCAAAATTTGGCTATTTGAATCTTACGGCGCCTGCTCACTCCTCGTGCTAACATGAATGCACCAATTAGAGATGCTTTTGATTGTTCTTCACGAAAACCAATGAGAAGACGCTTTGTTTCAGGGTTCCCCAGAGCTCTTCTCTCCCTCAGTCAAGAGAAGAGCTCTGGGGTCGAGATTGAAATATAAATAGACTATTTTGCTTTGCAAACACTTTCTAATCCCATTCCTCTTCTGTATAAATTTCTTTCCACTTCATGGTAGATCACATGACTCCAACACAAAATTTGACAGAAGGAGAAAAGAAAAATTGTACGTTTAATTTCAGTATATTTTAGAAAAAAGTCCAAATTTCGTACCTGTAGAAGATACTATCATTGTCGTCTCTTTTTTTTGAAGAAAAATTTCCCAGAGAAGTAGACCCACTGTTTGGAAAATCAACCTAACCAGACTAATGATAACAAATTAAGCATTCTCAGCTACATGTACTCATCAACAATTACAATTACTCATCAACCTCTCATATGGGGTAGAAACTTAGCACTTCACATCACACTCTAATCAGTTAAGTCTGTTCAAATATAAGTGCTACACAGCCAACGTTTGCAAAAACGTCATCCTTCCTTGTACTTGTACATGTTCATTTCCGTAACATCTTCAATTCCCACGACCTACTCTAGTCTGACCTTGTAGCTCAGTCGGTAGAGCAGCGGTGATTTAACCCAAAGGTCGTGGGTTAAATTCCCACCCTGGTCAGAGTTTTTCTCTGTCCTTGTGTGGGCCCATTTCCATCAGTAGGGCTAACGCTCACATGTTTCATATGGGGTAGAAACTTAGCACTTCACATAACACTCCTATATCAGTTAAGTTTCATAAGGGAAGTTTCATATAATTATAATGACCATACAGGTGAAAGATTATAAATTATTTTCATTCCCCTGTTTTCTGTGGGATTTTTGTAACTTTTTTGTTGATCTTCTTTGGAGCAATGATGAAAGAACGTGGGAGAGCAATGTTATCAGAAGACAAATTATGCAATGATTCCCCTGTGATCATGCGTTGTAACTCAAACATTGGCCTAAATTATATGATTCAGAATCAAGACCCAGCCTAAAATTCAGCTCATATACAGCTCACAGACACTAGTATTTATTTTTTCAGAGTTCCAAACAAGAACAGTGCTTCTTTAATTTCAAAGCAGTGAAATCAAATACAAACTTGCACTTATCAATGAATTATGCTGCAACATTACGCTGCTCCCGAATCCAGTTGGCAACTGAACAAAAACATCTCTTCTATAAGCAAGTTTCTTTATGGCCTTTAACATAACCTGGATCGGATTCCGGATTTGATCGGATCGGACTCCGGATCGGATCGGATCGGATCGGATCAGACTCAGGGTACCTTTGCTTTTGGTGCAGAATTATTCTTTCGAGAAGAGCTGTCTTTAACAATGACACATTTGGCTCGGAATAAGAAATAATGGAAGTGACATTTAAGATGTCATTCGCTTATTGATAACAAGTCGTCACTATCGTGCCTTGCTCATTCTCGCAGTTTTCTTAATCGTCTCCTCTGAAAATAAGCATTCAATTTAGGCTCTGTGAATAACACGACCAATTCAGAAGAGAGTAGAGATGGAAAGAAACACAAAATCAGTGCAATGAGAGATACTATCGATCTCAGACGTCCGTGGACAAGGGCTTTTTTGAGCCCACTTCACGGACTGTTGATTTCAGTCTGCGGTTGAAAAATTCTGATCAGGTGATAACATTTTTTTGTAGCTCTACGGTTTTTGAAAATAGCGACCACGTGTCACTAGTCCTTCGTTCTTCCCATAGACTGCGAGCAGTCTCTCTCTTTTCCTAACTTCTGTAGAGCGTAGCGCGTCGCGTACCTTAGCGCGACTGTCCCTTAGATTGATCGAGGGAACGAGGAAGCCGCAACCCGAGAGAAACGCGGGCGCAGAGGGAAAGGAAAAAGAAAGAGACTCCTCCTTTTTCCTCCTCTCTCCAATCCCTCCTCGTTCGCTTTTCTAATTTGCATAATTTTGTCGGCGCTTTTGCTCGCGTGATCTGAGGAAAAAAGGAGGACTGCTCGCAGTCTATTCTTCCCACGGCCGAGAAAAGAAAAGAAAACCTGAAGAAAAGTTTCCACCTGCTTCTCTCCTGCTTCTTATTTCCTCGGACAAGGCTTTTCCTGGGTTACCCGTAATAGCTTCGGCCGGTTTTACTCGTCGTCAACATCGTTTCGCGTTTTTTTTTTTTTTTTTTGTATTCCTTCCGTGAGAAGAAGCTGTGGTAGATTTAATATTCGCTTTTAAGGAGCAGCTTTTCTTTGGAATAATCTTTGAGAATCTCGAGAGAGTCTTAAGGCGCTGTTACACTGTGGAATGTTTCGTGCAACTTGTCCCGCCACAATGAAGCCAAAACATTGAGGGAAAAGTTGCATGAAACAAGAGTAGGGGATGAAGTTCCCGGTGTTGGAGCTGTCCTCTGTGTGTATATGGGTGGGTGGGTATAGCAGGTCCACATCAGCTGAATAGCTGCCAAAAACTTCAACCTGCTCAAACAAATAAATGGGGAATTTAAGATCTACGACGCCGACGTCGACGAAAACGTCACCTCAAAATATAACGTTGCACTATCGCAATTTTCTCGCGGTTAGGCCATCTCGTTCGAGTCCTGCAATGATGTGGGCGAAGTATCCTAAAAATAAACTGATACGAGCGGTTTCTGAGCAAAAATAGAGAACGAAAGATTCACATGTGAACGCTCACGTTGTCATCAAAACCTCAAATTTGGTGATTTCACGTCGTTGTTATGAAGAGTAACGCAAAAATATGTGCTCAAATGCGTGCCGCACGTGCAACATAATTATTTTTCCTTTTTTAACCAATGATACTGTTCATTGTTTCGTGCTGTTCTTGTTGACCACCGCGTCGTAGATCTTAAAGTTCCTAATAACAAAACGAAACAAAGCGGTCCTGGGTCTCTTGGAAAACAATGGAAGGACAAACTCTTGTTGTACCGGAATCATTTCACAAGAGTGTGAGGCCATTGTTCAAAGGGACAAGTCACGCAATTTTAGCCAATTTTAGCACTGATCGAATGGTCATAGAATTAACTAAAATATCAAAATAACTGTTCAAAACTATAGAAGAACTCTAACAAAACACAGAGAAGCCAAGAAGGGACATGGATGGAGAAAACTGGAGAGGATTGAAATGGATGGAATTTGGGTCAATTTGAAAAACCTCGGCCCACCTTTTTTCAAATTTATATCAGTCTATATCAAAATGTCATTTACACAGCTGGAAAATCATTCTCAGTTGTTATGTGGCCGTGATTTTGCAAATGAAAGACTCTTGCTCTGCCAATTTGACGTTTAGAGCTCATAATTAACAAAATTAAACGAATATACCTAAAATAGCGTGACCTAGCCCCTTTAAAATCAAGATGTTTGCGTGGTTAGCCTCGCTGTCAATCAAATATGGCGGCGGTGCAAGAAGAGTGACATTCACTCTTCCGAAGAAAGATTGTCAACACCCCTTTTTTAAAGTCACATGACACTTTCGTTTTCGCTTCTGTAGCACATTTTGAAGGTTAGGTTTGGTTGGGTTTTTTCTCTATTACATTTCGGAATATCGCTGCTGTGAACTCTCAGGCCTGACAAGATCATTGGTAAGCACATTTGTTAAGGTGTAAATGCTGTTCGTTGTTTGAATTGGATGACAGATGATTCAAGAATAGCTCTAGACATTGCTAAGGTGTCAAGGTACCAAAAATGGAGGTCTCGCGAAATCATTGTGAACGAATTTTATAGAAAATCGCAGTATGAGAGCAGAGATTTGTAGGTTTTGCACCTCGCAGAAAAATAGCCATAAATGCAGGAGTCGCGATAACCGAAACAGTTTCTTTGCTTTTCTCAAATCATATATAATCGTTATAGACGATTAATCGTCTTTTAGCTAGGGAATTGAATGGATGTTTCCTTTAACTGTAATAGACGATCGCGAAGCTTTGCCGAAGCTTTCTAATTGGGCGCTAGGGTATCCTCGTCGCCACTTTTCTGTTTCTTTAATGCTTTATATGTTGAATATAGTCTAACATTTCGGGGGAAGTGTTACATGTACATTTGAATGAATCAAACCTGGCACACCAAACTTAAAAGCCATAATGAAGTGGTTATCAATTTTGTCTCAGTAAATCGATGTTCTAATTCGAACCAGGAGATGATTCTTCATTTTGTCAATTCATTTACCAGTTCATGTTTCGATAATTGTTTTCGTAATTTGGAATTCTTATTTAAAAACATGTAAAATTATTCCATCCTTTTCATCGATGTCTATTTCCTGGTTAGCAAGGTGCACAGATTTTGTTTTGCTGTCACGGCACATTGTTTCAGTGTGGTTGGCGAAT
>NC_090890.1:50154573-50157073 GCF_036669925.1 Montipora capricornis | reverse complement strand
TAGAAGTTTATTATTTATTTATCTTGCTCTACTGTCTAGTGCTGAAATTGTCTAGAACCCTGGGCATTATTTGAACTTGTCTTC
Organism: Montipora capricornis; assembly: GCF_036669925.1. Classification (NCBI taxonomy): domain Eukaryota; kingdom Metazoa; phylum Cnidaria; class Anthozoa; order Scleractinia; family Acroporidae; genus Montipora; species Montipora capricornis. Next base: position 50,156,989 of record NC_090890.1, on the reverse strand, counting down.
ATTTAAGGTGATGGTAGGTTTTCAAGATTCCACGAAAGGAATCAGAAATAAGGAAAATAGAGTACCTTGTCCTTCAAACCTGTAATTAGCTTGTGGTTTTGGTTCTTGATTTAACAGCAACAAATATTGTGCTAAGAGCATGTTTGGCTTTTAATCTCACAGGATTTCTGTTTCTAACTCTTTTCTTTGTAGAGTTTTTCACCTTGGTGTGACAGACAATCAAAAACGCTGGCTCGTGTTTGGAATAGCCCTTAACAAGATCCTTATACCACATGTTAGACCTTTGGTAGAGCAAGAAGTTATTACAGCGTACAACACACTCAAAACAAGCCATAATATTGACTCGCAAAGTGCTACTTGTCGTCTTGAGAAATGGCATAAATGGCTGAAATATGAAAACATCAATAACAACGATGCCCTTCCCCGGCTTCGTGGTGGGAAATATGGTTATTGCAACTTTAACTGTCAGGTTCTTAAGCACACTGACTTTGCAAAATTGTTTCTTGAAAGTTACATGGTACGTTTCAGTGCATTTGATGATCACGTGGATGCATCAGCTGTGTTGTTGTTGTTGGGTAGGGTTCCTGTGTTTTTAGCTACCGTGCAGGCTGCTGCAAATAGTGTTCGAAACGAAAGGAATGACTGGGCACACTGTGTCTTCAGTAATTGGAATGAAGCCAAGTTTCAACACAGCTTTGCCGAGATGGAAGACTTGGTGAAGGCCATGGCTTTGCCTTCTTCCGAGGAAGGAAAGATTGTTGGAGAGCTTAAGGACTGGCAAAATAAAGGTGACTGCTTTTTGCATGATACTGTATGTTTAGTAAGGAGAAATGATATGTAATTTATTATGGTAGGCCTTTTGTTTGTTCTTTTTTTCGTTTGGATTGTGGGTTTTGTGCATTGCAGCAGAGCTCATCCAGCACTTAATGATTATCCGCTTTCTTGCCACATCCCTAAATAAAAATGTATAGACTGAATTTGGAACTTTTTAGTGACTCTTTTTGCAGGGACGCAACTCTGTATGAACTCCCCTGTGGACCAAGCACTCTTACAACTTGTTCATCAAAATGTTTATTCACTTGAAAGTAAAATCAAGAATTGGCCAGAAGAACTGAAAGAAGAAAAGGACAAAGTTCAACAGCAGCTACAGATATTTCGCTCTGAGATTACGCAAAGGTTAGCGAAATTGGAGACTGAGCAGCAGAAATTGAAGACTGGTCACCAGAGATTGAAGAATGGTCAACAGACATTGGGGAATGAGCTGCAGAGATTAGAGTCTGATCACAGGAGATGGAAGACAGAGCAACAGAGATTGCAGTCCGATGTTGAACAGCGAGTGATTAAATGCGAAGGTACACTTTGTAAGAAATCAGTATGATGTGAATTGTTGTTAGAAGGATAGATCATGGCATAATTAGCCTGTTATATGATTTTTAGTGTCACCAACGTTTGTAGTGATCAACGACAACAGCATTTTATTTTTCCTCTGAAATTATGGACAAGAAAACCATAAACAAAATGTGAATATAAATTACTGAAGGGCGCACTGTGGTGTCCAGCTACGGAAAATAATGTTATGATCTTTAGGTGTAGAGCGGCCCCTCGGGAATGATTAGTAAGTGTACTTTTAAAACTTATGAAAGGCTAAAGTCAATTTATTCATGACTCTGTCTGTCAAGTCATATGTGTCACAAGTGCTAGAAGGGGAGTGAACATGGTGAACTGGAAGATTTGTTGAGGACTGCGAGATCACAAAAAGCTGTTAATCGCGAGATGAAAATCGGTGATGGTGTCAAACGCGGATGCTGACCAAGTTACTGTAATTGGCGGCGGGAAGCAAGCGTTCTACTAGAAGCAAAATATATTTTGTCTGTTGTAAGGATGGTCATTTCAGCAGAGACGAGGTATGTTGTACGTGGGGAAACATGTCGGAAATGTGGCAGTATTGGACATTTTAAAGTTCGGTATCCCCAGGTTGTGCGGTGAGGCGGTGGAGAATTGAGAGGATCTGCCGTTAGTCGTTGGAGATTTCCTAGTCTGGGCAAGGGTGTGGTGAGAGGATGTAAAATCATTGTAGGTGGCCGATTTCAAGGTAAGCCTGGAAAGCCAATAGAAGCAAAATTAATTAAGTTATCAGTGAAAACGTTCGTCAAGAACACAGTGGACCTCTTCAGCTAAGGTGACAGTATTCGTTTTCGGCAGAAAGGCGCTATGACCAGGCGATCAGTAAACAGAATGGCTTAGTAACTGACCTGCAATTTTCTTAAATAGAAGTTAACTAAACTAAACTAAAGTAGGAATCAGGTGCGAGTCTCGTAAGTCGGCTAAAACCCTATACGCTTATGGTGGCAAAGAACCGTTGCAAACCCTTGAAACCTTTACAGCGGATGTTATGGTAGCTGGTGGTGAAACTGGA
>NC_090890.1:50142073-50144573 GCF_036669925.1 Montipora capricornis | reverse complement strand
TTAGGATGGGAATAATTTCGAAAGAAACTATGGTGCTGCGTCGGTGGCAGATTGATAAACCAGAATTCGGTTTATTAACTGAAGTGTTGATAATTTAAATTTTGCCACCGTGGAAACTTTGAAAGCACGAGCTGACGTTCCGAGCGTTGGCCCTTCGTCGGAGCGAATGGAGGAGCTATGAGTTGTTTGAGCTTGTAAAGGGAAGGATGGAGTTAAGCTATTGGTTGAAATCTGTGTACGTAAAAGGAGATAAACAAAGAAATACAGAAAAAAGGGTAAACCTAAATAATTTATTTAAATGAGAAACGTTCGTTTATACCGTTGAAATTGAGGGTGCCGATTTAAAAAAGGAATCTTTGTTCCAGAATTTTGCGGCTTTCCGTGCCGCCATTGAGCAATGAAAGGTCGCAGATGGCCATGTGTGATGTAGAATTTTGTGAAGGTTAAAGCATCGGACTACTGGTGTGGATGCATCCTTGTCATCCTTCTCAACATCGCGGAAGTGTTCGCGAAAACAGTCGCCTACGTATTGTTTCAGCGGCTTCATGGGATCGTGGGCGCATTTAAACACCGTATGCTTCTTGCCGGTGACGTGAATTTTGCGCCCGGAAGAGGAAGATTCAGCAAGAAGGTTAATTGAAAATTTAAACCCATCGTCTGTTGTGAATGCTGAAAACGTAGATTTAACCATATTACTGAAGGACCTCCTCGGAACTACACGTAGCTTGATATTGATAATATATTGATAACGAACCTGGACGTCGCATATTTGAAATTTGCATGGAACCTTCAAAAACCAACCTGTACCCTTAACATAAGGTGGGTTGGAAAACGTGTCCCCTGCAAAATTGACTGCACAAGGTGATTAATAAATGGAGATAAATATCGGTAGAAACGTACGTTAAGAAACCAAGTTCCTCTGATTCTATAGGCAACTGAAACCGTATAGAAGCCACTCTTTTTATTTTATCTCGGTCAGAAACTGGTATGAGCATTGTGCAGGATGTGTGAAAGCCTAGGCCGAGAATTATTGTAGTATTGCGTTTACTCGCGATAAAGAACACGATCAGCCTTAAACCTGAAAAAAGTGTTCTTATATGCGGATGTTTACTGTATTACTGCATACTTTGTATGTATTAGGTCTCTCTTTACTTTTCTTGTGAGCCTAGACCAAAGTATATATAAGTTCGCTCATGAAATTTATATGGACTCAAAAAACACAATGCTACATGAAAAAACTCTAATTTTTGAAAAAAATACTGAGTCATCACAAGTATTTCGATATCATTAACAGGATTTGTTTTTGTTCACTCATGATTAGTGATTTATGTGGGCTTGTCGTTGCCGAAGCCGCTTCTAACGCTCTTACAGGATTAATCGTTTTCCCTTAGACTTTTGCTCACACAAAGTTGCCATCGGAAATATTTATTTGTTTGTTTGAGCACCGCTGACGTGGTCTTTAAGAGTTAGAGGAGGCTTGAGAATTAGCAGGTGGAAACTGGGTCGTCCATCTTGTTGCACTTCTGGTTCCGGTTGCACGAATGTTAAGTGCAAACCGCTGGTTAAGAAGGATGGAAACCTATACTTTTCTATGATAGTTAATGCTGGTTAGCGCTCACCGTGCCTCAAGCAGCTCAGGCCTGTTTGCTATGGCTTAAGTCCACGATTTACTGCTTTTGAAAAAAAATGTTTTGTTTAACTCTGCTTTGAGACGCTGAGGTAACTCGTCTTTCATTTTTGGCTTGTATTGAATATAGACCTTATGAATGTGTTTGGATTTGTCTAAAACCTGGCTTTGTTAATTCCTAAAACGAAGTCGATTGCAATTTTACTTCTTTGTTTATTTCGAGATGGTCATAACGGGAAATTATTTTGCTTACGCAAGCTAAACTATGGGAGGCTGATGGGATGAGATGCAAATAAAGTTGACCTTTTGGGGAAAACAGCAAAGCCCACGCATGTACGCATTGCGTACCTATTTTTTAAAAAGAGAATGGAAAAGCCATTAAGTGCCAGCTAAAGGAAGTGCTATTATTTTGTTGTTGTTTCACTTGACATGTCTTAAAGTAGATCAAATCCTAAGTGCACTTCTATCAAGAAATAACCACGGACCCGTTGATATTTTTCTTCCCCGACTTTAGTTAAGCAGCTTTATTCTCTCAGGCCATATTAGACCGATTCGGCCCATCTACGAGTGGTTCCGATTCAGTCCCGTCCTCTGCCTCACTGCAAGAATCTTTGAGACGAGCTAACAGCATGCTTTGGCAAAGCTCTTCATCTGATCTGTGCAGACGACTTAACAGAAAAAAAAAGGTTGCGAAAACGGCTGGTGCCAGCTATCAACATCCCAGGCAAGGTAATGAAAAGTCTAAGAAAGAGAAGGCAATTGAGTTCGCGTTATTGCTTTGCTTTGAGGATGATGAGGTAGACGAACCAAACCATCTGAAGTGGGATTCTGTGATGATGTCTGGTAATTTGAAGTGCACAGGAACACACGAGC
>NC_090890.1:50129573-50137073 GCF_036669925.1 Montipora capricornis | reverse complement strand
AATTTTTGGTTTTGACGAATTGCTGCGCTTTGCCTGTCCTTTGTTCACAAGAAAGAAAGAGTACACAGGAATAAAGGAATGGTAGTTCCACTAATAATAATTATAATGAGTAAAATTAGGCTAGGCATGACACTCAGCAGAAAAATAGTCTTAAAGGAAAACGTACGTCTCACAGCAACTTTAAGAAATTTATAGGGTCCAGTCTGAATATTTTGAATTGGTAAGTTGAATTTAGACTATTTGGCAGAATGGAGAAAAATGCTTTCTTAAGAGGTCGTAAGTGTATAGGCCTGCTACCACTTCCTTCTTTCCAAAGCTTTCTGCATGATTTTCTTCCTTAAATATCCCACTTGTATCACAATATTTTGTGGTAATGTGATTTTTTTTTAAAGTAGAAATTTTAATGTGGAGGGTTCATTGTTAAATACCTCGTTTACGATGTACACATCTTGTATTTCTTTAAGACTAATTAACTGAAAGTCAAATAATTGATCCTGCTTCAATCAACACTCCGGATGTGCAATGCATCCTTTAATCTTAATTTAAATGCTTTAAACGTGATCAATTTCAATATTTAAAATGTTAACTTATTTACACCATTTGACGATTTATTTGCCTCTGTCCATCCACTGCACAGTGGATGTGACTAATCAGAAACCAGTGTAGAATGGTAAACACTTAGGTCACAGTATTACTAAAACCTTAAAATTAAGGTGAAGTTTGAGTAATGACTGGGTTGAACAACAAAGCTGGCTATACCTGAACTAGGCCCTGGATTGGGGTGAACATCACCTGCCAGCAAAATCCCACTTTTAAAATCTACGACAGCTTATGAAGAGAAAGCCAGTTTAGTTTATGAGATCGTACTAACAAACAAAGCCAAAAAAACCGGGGAAAATTCACCTACATGCCAGGAGAAATTCCTCTCCCACCAGTCGATAGGTCGCCAGCGATTACCCAGGTGCTTTTCACGTTACGTCATCTCCGCCATGTTGGTGGACGAAAACAAAAGATCTCTCATTAGTTCCTTTTGTTCGTCCAACATCAATTGTACATTTCAGCATTGTTATCTGCGTCTCTGGAGATTAGTTGCAAACCAACTATAGGTCGTTTGCCTTCGTCTCCTGCAGAATTTGCGACAGCAATGGTCAGTTCAGTTCAGTTTATATAGCCACAATACATTACGAAGTACAGGACGAAAAGAAATTATCACATGGCAAGGGAGCCCAGAAGAAACCATGCATGGGGCTTATAGGACCTGGACCTGAATATTTTAACTGTGTACTGACTCAGATCAGCCCCCATTTCTTTCTTTCATTTGCTAGAAGATCGTGCAGGCGCTGTTAAACTCACAAAAAATACTTGGAGCGAACTGTGTCTCATTTTGCAGATTTAGTGTGTTGGTACAATTATTAAAAAAACAATAAAACATTGAGACTAAAAAAATCATAACTGAAACGAACAAAACAAAGTTACAACTGTACTTGTTTTATAACGGAACATGAAGTGAATAGCCCATTTTGTAGAACGCTTTTGGGTGCTCAGAAGAATTCCCTTGTTATTTCGTCGTAAATCGTAACGGGATGGCGGTAAGACGGAAATTAAATCAATTAGATATTTAGGAGCTGAGCCATGGAGTACTTTAAAGGTGATCAAAAGGATTTTGAACTCGATACGTAGTCGGATAGGTAACCAGTGAAGTTCCTGAAGGAGCGGCGTAATATGACAGTGTTCAGGCGCGCAGAAGATCAATCACGCACTAGCGTTCATGGCACGTTGGAGTTTTTGTATATGATGGTCAGGAACTCCATAGAGGAGACTGTTGCAATAGTCTAACCTACTAATTATAAATGCATGAATCAGTTTCTCAGTACATTCACTAGTCAGGTATTTTCGTATGTGTGGGATATTATACAGATAGAAGAATGCACTACCACAGGTCTTTGTTATATGTCTTGCCATATCCATGTCCGAGTCGAACCAGGAACCCAGATTTTTTGCCGAGTGTGCGGGGACTACATCAACATCGCCAACCCTAATACTACTGACAGACACTTTTGATAGCTGCTTTCTCTTTCCGATCACCAGAAACTCAGTCTTCTCATCGTTTAACATCAACCATTCATTAATCATCCATGAACGAACATCTGCGATGCAGTTCTCCATAGCAACTAGCGCCTCAGCTTCACACGTACCCTCAAATGGCCGAAATGACAAGTATAACTGAGCATTATTCCTGATAAAGTTGGATAAGAAGTTAAACGAAATTGAAGCACAACCTGGACTATCTGTTTCTTTACATACCAGTTTGTGTTGATAACGCAATGATGAAGCAATAATGTTCCTATTAAATTTATACATATATACGCACAGTCAAACATCGATTATTCGGACGTTAATTGTCACGATTTTATTTTTCTGGTCAAAATTTGTTCGTGCAAATTAATTAATAAGGATGAAAAATGCTACTTAAAAGTGTGTGTCACCTTGCTTTTATTGTTGCTACTTAAAAGCACTTTCCTTCTGAAACTCATTGTTTAAGGTAAAGTACTGCAGATAATATGAAATTCTGACTCCGAGCTGTTTTGTCGCTTAGTGAAATCCTATGCTATATTTACTAGTTCAGCCTTTGCATCGATTTATTGCGATCTTCTCTCTCAGTCGTTACATTTATTCGGCAATAATTTTCCAACATCACTGCGATCGGGGTTTTTTCTCCTCGTTTGTTCAAGACGAGGCATAATTTGGATGTTTTCTTTCCTGACACTGCAAATCACACAGTAATATTCAAATACGAGTTTTTGTCGGAGTTTCAAGGTTCCCTTTATTTACATATCCAGTCTGACATCTAATGTAATATGATTGGCTCATTCCGAGCATGCGCCTGCAAGTAATACACGACTGACAGGACTCTCTCTTTTCCCGCCTGGGTTCCAGGCCCATTTTCAGGGCGGGGTAAGAGGGAGTGTCGGAACAGGACTATAGAATCCCGGGATAGAACGTCCCATTGATTGTCCAAGCCTTTAGAAGAATGGTGTCTTGATTTCGGGCCTAAGATATTCTGTATTCGCTCACAAAATGCGTTTTCTTTCGTCACGATAATCAGGGACCATTTTGCCATTTTTGCCCAGGCTCTGCGCTATCGCGCCCGGCCCCAAGTCTCGCGCTTCTTGCGATTAATGAGGCTGAACGACGCTGAAGTAAACCATCAATGGGCAGCAGTCAGTACCATGGTACCATGGTTGGCTCGCATCACGAAACTGCCGATCAGGAATCCCGTTATATGAGCAATCGAAATCTAGCCAATCAGCGGCCGTCTTAATAACAGATGAGAATCGCTGTTTTTCCTCCCTTCGCGGAATTTACAGGTGAATTGTGGAGTTTTTTTGCCGTTATTTGATCGCTTTGGCCGATTTGTTATCATTACTTCTATTCGAGGAAGTATTCATCAAGTTCAAGAAGACTTCAGTTAGCATTCTAGAGGCCGACAGTGTGCATTTATGTCACTTCAATCGATCGCATTCGGTGGATTCATGGACACAAACAAATATCTATGACATCTTGTGTCTTGGAGATTGCATATGATCTTCATGCACTAACTCAAACATTCCAACCGTCCCGTTTACCCGGGATTGTCCGGGTTTAGACTATGTCGTCCCGCTGTCCCGTTTTTATTTTTGTACGGTTGGCCACCTCGGAAAATACCATAATTCTCTTTGTTTGTCCCCCCAGACTTGTTTCCAGTTTCTCTTGGGACTTTAAATGGTCCCAAGAGAAAACAATGCTTAGTGGCGAAATGGTGTATTGTCCCGTTTTCCGTTATTTTTAAATATGGCTAACATGACAAATATGAATAAATTTCGTTTGCTTCACAGTACAAATTAATCAAATCGGAGTTCTAATTATCTGAAGCAATTGCCAACTTCGATCAATTTAGTTTTCGTGGCACGCGTATATATTTCTTGGTGATTTTCTAGTTCCTTTCGATAACAACTTGTTGAGAAGATGTTATTTTACTTTGTTGTGTTATATTGCTAACGTCTGTGCAACAAAACAATTGTCAAATCTAGTACTTTAGGAAAATTGGAGACTATCCCGGTTTTAGGGGTTTAGAGGTTGGAATGTCTGCTAACTAATAAAATTGTGCCCGAGTCTTTCAATAAACGATTTAAATCACATGTTGTAGGAGGCTTTGACGTCATCGCCGCTATGCTGGTGGACGAAAACAAAAGATCTCTCATTAGCTTCTTTTGTTCGTCCACCAGAATAAAAAAGTCGTACATATCTCTATTGTTGCTGGTGTCTCTAGAGGTTGGTTGAAAACGTCCTATACAATTTTAGATGTTTGCAATTAAACCATATTATAAACAAAATAGGTGATCAAATCATAGTTAATCGAGGGACTGGTTATGAAACCTTCAAACTATCAAAAGCCAGAACAAAGTTGTAGCAATCACGTTGAATTGACCGTGACAATGCACAATCTTTTGTTTTCGCTTCGCACGGGTTCGCAAATTAGTTACACATAATTTAATATAGAGAAGTTGGTTGGTTATCTTCTCGAAAAGAGGCCGTCAATCCTTTCAGTTTATCTGGTTTATCTGGATTTGAAAGCCGGGCGATTCTAATTTCTGGGTGAAAATCGGCTTGGCGCTGGAGCAGTCGAAAATGAGCTTCCCACCCTTGTCTCCTTCTTATAACGTGTAGTAACCGTCAACGGAAACGCCCAACAAATCGCTCAAATTCGCCATTTTCACCCGCAGAAATGACAACAACTGAGGTAGGTTTACGTTTATCTTGAGCTTTAACATAGTCATTTCTCGCTGTAAGTTTCCGATATTAGGACTCTTCAATATTTCCCACACATTTTCTTTTTTTACTTCATTGTTTGGCAAGTCCCTAGAGTCATAGGACGGCGTGGTGGTATAGCATTCTTTGCTCGTAAAACCTTCACAAAAACAAGAGAAGCAAATGCTGTTTTCAAGTCCTTCGAATACACTGATCTTTTTGTGAAATACAAAAATTTCGGTGCTCGATTTGTGGTAATTTATCGACCACCGCCTTCAAAGAAAAACAATCTTAGCTCAGCTATGTTTCTTGAGGAGTTCTCGCGTTTTTGCGAACAACTTACTTTGGATGGAAGACCCTTAATTATTTGTGGGGATTTCAATTATTATATTGATAACTCCTCTAACAGCGAGGCCCGTCAGTTCATTGACTTACTAGAGTCTGCCAATTTATTTCAGCATGTATCTGGCTCTACTCATCGCCGTGGTCCTTCTCCTGACTTGATCATAACGAGGACAGACGAATCACTAATAAAGGAGGTTGAAATTCTGCACGATACCTACTCCGACCACCGGATTGTCACGTGTAAACTGAACTTCACGAAGCCACCTCGCTCCAGAAGTCTCATAACCTGCCGGAACAATAAAACCTTTGACTCAGATCGGCTAAGGCTCGACCTGACAGACAAACTCTCGCAACTGATTCTCGATCAAGATATCTCAGTTGATACATATAATGCTACTCTTGGGGAAGTCTACAATGCTCATTTTCCACTTCAAACGAGATGGGTAACCCATCGGCCTTGTTCTGCTTGGTACACATCCGATCTCAGGGCTATGAAACGCGAGAAACGTCAAGCAGAACGCAAATTTAGGAAATCCCGACTTGAGGTCCACAAGCAACTTTTTGAGGACTCGTGTGCTACTTTTAATAGCCTGCTTGAATCAACCAAGTGTAGTTACTACAAGCAAAAAATTGAAAACTCGAATACTAAACAGCTTTTTAGAATGATTGATGGTTTTTGCACTGTAAGATCACCAGTAATACCGACACATGATTCACTAGCCCAGCTTGTTGAAAATTTCAACGACTTTTTCATCCAAAGAATTCACGGCTTTAGACGAGAGCTGGACAGAGTCCCTAAAGCTACCACCTGTTTCTTTATGACTGACAAGGAAGCTCCTCAAATAACTCTTTCCAAGTTTAGCCAAGTCAGCCCTACTATGATTAATCATATTATAAAAGCCTTGTCAACGAAATCTTGTCCTTTGGATCCTATGCCAACCCAGCTACTTAAAGATCATCTGGACCTCATTGTGCCTGTTGTTACGGATATCGTCAACGAATCACTGTCGTCGGGTGTGTTTCCAACTTGTATCAAACATTCCCTTATACGACCACTTTTGAAAAAACAAGATCTTGATCGGGAGAACCTGAAGAACTACAGACCTATAGCGAACATTCCCTTCCTATCTAAAGTCATCGAAAAAGCTGTCGTGTTTCAAATAAATCTTTATTTGGAAACTAACAAGCTTTTAATTCCACTTTTGCAATCTGCATATCAAAAGCATCACTCCACGGAAAACGCATTATTGCGTGTCCTGGATGGTATTTTGATGTCTCCAGATCATCGTGAAGATGTTGTCCTGGTTATGTTGGATTTGTCGGCTGCTTTCGACACGTTAGATCATGAAATTCTCATATCCAGGCTTGGATCCTATTTTGGTTTCGCCGATACTGTACTACGGTGGTAAGTAGTAGTAAGTTAAGTGGGCGCACGCAATCTGTCATCCTAGGGAAAACTACATCTAATCCTCACCCTGTAAACTTTGGTGTTCCCCAAGGGTCAATCCTTGGACCTGTTCTCTTTACTTTATATGTTGCGCCCCTTCAAGATATAGTTGCTGCATATAACCTCAATTCCATGTTCTATGCTGACGACTCGCAACTTTATATTGCCATAAAACCCAACGATCAATCCTCGGCATTAGTTACTCCGTTATTAACTGGAACACGCAAAACATGTTGCTTTGTAACCCTGGAAAAATCGAATTTATCCAATTTACTTCTCGCTTAGTTCGAAACCTTGTCCTTTCGCAATTTTCATTTGGTAACACGACAATTGAACTGTCTGATAAAGTAAGGGACTTAGGTATAATGCTGGACAAGGAACTTAATTTAAGGCAGCATATTAATGATACTTGTAAAAAAGCTATTTCTGCAATAAGATCAATTAGTCGAATTAGAAAGTACATGTCCCAAAGTAATCTTAAACGTAAATGCTTTTGTGATCTCCCGGATCGATTACTGTAGTAGTATTCTCTATGGACTTCCTATGATTGAGCACGAAAAATTACAACGGGTTCAGAACATCGCAGCTCGTTTAATCACAGGAAGCAGTCGGAGAGACCATATTACCCCAGTGCTTAAGAACCTGCATTAGCTTCCTGTTAGGTCACGCATCACTTTTAACATTTTACTCTTAACCTAAAAAAATTCCGAATGGACATTCGCCTAGTTATCTTACTTCGCTTATTAGTTCTTATAAACCAGCTCGTTCTTTACGTTCATCCTACCATTCACTTTTACAAGCTCCGAACGTCAATACAGCCACTTATGGTCAAAGAACCTTCTCTTATTGCGCCCCGAAACTATGGAACAGTCTGCCTACAAGTCTTTAAAAAAGTCTGAGACTGTAACTATTTTTAAAAA
>NC_090890.1:50128034-50129473 GCF_036669925.1 Montipora capricornis | reverse complement strand
AAGAATACCCTATTTTACGAGCCTGCTGACGCGTAAACAAGCAAGGTGACCCCATTTTTTTATTGCATTTTTTTAATGTTCATATCATGAATGTTAATTATACAAAGTTTCCAAAAAAGTTTGATAGAAGAACAATTTCAAGGGAATTACCTTAAGATCTAAGACGTCGACGAAAGTTTTCATTGTTAGTTTGGAGTACTTGCTGCAAAGAATCATAACCAACTGAAGACCCTCTATGAAGGCAAAAAAGTTTCATTTTCCCTCTTTTGTTTTAATTTTATAGATGTAATATATACGAGAACTCTTTACATAAGTTCTTAAAAGGCTTTATGAAAATATATATAATTATATAAAAAATAATACACATTTTTCCTTCTTGATCCGGACGCAGTACATGTTTCAAATGATTTTAGTTCAGTGGGTTTATCGAAACTCTGGCAGGCCAAAATCTTCGCTTTTTGACGAATCACATCACAATATATTGACGCCAAGATTTTGTAATCATTGTTAGCTGCTTTAACTTCCCATGAGTTATAGCATTATTTTTAATCCGTAAAAGGTATTCATAAAAAAAGGCTTAGAGATACGAGTTTGATATTCGTTTTGAATTTGGTAAAAATCATAAATATTTTCGTATTAACCATATCGGAGCTAAAATTGCTTATAAACCTGAATTAGCTCAGATAGATATAAGAAAAAAAATGATATGACTCAACCGACTATATTATTTTAATGTTAATTTTTTTTTTGGAGGGGGGGGGGTGGGGGGGAGAGGGGAGTACTAATTGGGATAACAGGACGACAAAGTGCTGAGTAAAATTCCTCTCCGAACTCATTAGCAACTTACTGACCTTGAGTCTCGAAAGAAAACTGAGCAAAAATGGAGGCTTAACATGACATTACTTTTTCTGAAGAAATGAATTTTAATCCAATTCCATCAATCGAGAGACCGTTTCCAAGTCGATGTCACTAATAACAGCGATTCACCTGTGATTCAATATACATATTAGGCATAATTCATGTAAATTAAGCGACAACCATTAAAACTCTCTTTACTTTCGCAAAATATTCTTACTTTCAGCGTCAACTTGAATCATCTACTAGTGTGCAGTTTCAAGCTAACTTCTTCCAGAGATCGGTTCTATAATAGCTCCCGGCTTTCGCGAAATGACGAATAGAGATTTGCCACAGCGGCTTGCACGTATTTTTTCCGGGAACTGATTGATAAGACATGTGGCCGTATTCATTGATGACACAAAACGGTGTAGGATGGCTCCAATGACGCAGTTGTCAGCTCCTCCCATTAAAATTCGTGCAAACACTTGCGCCCAATGTTTCTTTCAAATTTAACCGAAAGTTCTGACAAGGAATCTCAGACTTAAAAATTGATGCAGTGGATAGGAAATTTGCGATTGTATTCTAGTTTGCTTCCCAGCTCA
>NC_090890.1:50088034-50115534 GCF_036669925.1 Montipora capricornis | reverse complement strand
GGTCGGTTCTTCGCTTCAGCTGCGTATGATTGTTTCGCAAGCCAAGGAGATTGCGACAAAATCGGAACATTTGTCGACAGCCTTCCAAAAGACTCGATAATACTGGTTGCAATACAAGAGTCTGGCGCTACAAGTAGCAACAGGCCTCCTTCAAGTAAACTTCAGGAACTGGGCTCCCCGAATATAGGCTCCGTTGTCGAGAACACGGCTTACGCTTTGATTGGTTACAAGGGGAACAAGACTGTAGACTGGAAACAAGATTTGTTTAAGGGTAATGGTTCTGGGCCTGCTGAAATCGCAGCCGTTATTCCAATCGAGTGCTCCTACATGCCATCACGTAAGGCTTATTTTAAATCGGTTTGAAATTGAGTATCCGCAAACCAATCGGCTAATATAAGAGAAGCGATGGTTATTAGTCACTTTTCCGCGCCGTCGTGGAAGCGGAGTGTTCTTTTCTCATCCTCTTCACAAACTTCTCATTTTTTCCATTTCTATTTTTTCCAGAGTACGGGAAGAAAATCTACCATAATGTATAACACATTGGCAAAGCGCTTGTTTTTGCGATGAAAACTTATAGTTTTTGAGGTTTCTGCTGTCGTTAATCACGCGCTCTATATCCGTGTACGGTTATTGCACCTACATGCTGACCATATAGCACTGAGTTATTTTCGATTTTAGTGCAGTAAAAAAACCTAAGTAATTCCTCAAGTTAGGCCAGTCACACGCACGCAACCTAGCCTAAAATGAGCCAATCACAACAGTGCAAATGCATGCAGCCAGCTCTATCTGCGGAAAAATAGGGAGTTTAAGAAAAGACTACTGCCACGGCAACGACAACGCCACAAAGCAAGGTTATGATTGGTTAAGAAAGGAAAATACTCGCGTGCTGCACGTGCGGCACGAATATCCGTACATTTCATTGTCACATTCCACGCTAACAACAACGTAAAATCAACTAATTTTATAAATGCTCACGACAACGTGAGCATTTAACAAGAGCCATTCATTTTATATTTTTACTTTAAACCTGCTCGTACCCATCCAGGTACAGGATAGTTGGCCCGTATTGTACAAGGTTAACAAAACGGAATAACTGAATCGCGAATTTACTCTTGCGATAGCGTCAAGTTATATTATGGAGTGACGTATTTGTTGACGTTGCCGTTTTTTTTTGCTTAAACTCCCCAATGGGAGGGCAAGGCCACGGTTAATAGGACAATCACATGACTTTTGGAGGGCATACAGTTTATTTGTGGCCCGAGTAGCATCATTTGCGCCCGAGCGGAGCGAGGATGCAAATGATGCTACGAGGCTGGGACACAAATAAACTATATGTCCGACAAAAGTCGCGTGATTATCATTATTATCAATACATAAGGCCAAATCGTACAAATTTATTTAATAAGAAATAAATGTTTAACAGAGACATGGCATGAAACTATGATATGGAAAGTTGTAGCTACAACACGATCAGCTAAACAAGAGCAAAAATTGAGGAAAAAAAGCAAGAAAACTCATTCGCAAAAATTCGCGCCAACTCTGGCATTAAAATGGTATCCTCAGGATCTCATTGGCCAAGCGAAGTTGTTTGAAATCTCTGCAGCCAATCAGAATCAGGGCGGGAAATAAATTTTCAGCCCGAGCATTTCCCGCTTGGCCCGCAAAAAGGCGCGTTTTACAGATCACAGTTTGTCATTTGGGCGGGCGTATTGATAGTAATCCTGGTTTTAGCTCTTGTGGCTAAATCTCAATTCCAAACAGCTTCATTTTCGGTTTTCGTCGGATTTGTTTTCAGTGTCCACAACTTGCAGCCCATTTAACGTGGCAGGTAAGAAGTATGGAGGCAACTGTCTGAACGAGTCTTCAAGCAGTGGTGTCTCAACCACATGCAAAAATACAATCGACGAAAATGTCAGCTCTGGCTGGGAATCAGCGCCCAGTGGAACAGTTGGCTCTTTCATAAAAATTGACCTCCATACCATCTTTACCATCAACAAGCTACGAATTATGCAAAATGTCTCAGGGCGTCAAATAAAAGAGATTCTGATGGAGTTCAGCGACTGTTCCTATGAAAAGGTAAGATCGGAATTCTGACCAAACTAAAACCAAAAGCAAACGCTCGTTTAGAATCATAAAGGATAGTTGACAAACGGAGGGAAGCAGTGCGGCGCTTTGATTAGGTCGCTTGCCCTGAGATTCGTTGAATTTGATCGCGGTAGTCTGAGGTTTAACTCCGCTGCTGCCCTTGTAACAGTTGTTCAAATTGTTGTTTTGTTCTGTCACTTCTTTGATGTTTCATTGGCCCTGAAAAGCCCTTAAGGGGAGCGGTGAACTAAGTAGATATATGCACGTAACATTAGCGAGATGTTATCCTTGCTAGCTTTAATTGTAAATCTGATAAAGACTATGGGTGAGACCGCAGGATGGGAGAGGCATTATTTTACGCTATCGTGATAGTTTCTTGATTCAAATAGGTATTTTACGCCTGTGGTGAGCACAGATTTATTTTAACACTTTCAAATTAACGTCAGATAATTTTTTTTGCAGATCTTATTGGCTGCAAATACATCAGATTTCCAGGAATTCACATTCCTGTCTCGCCAAGCAAAGTGGATAAAGTTTACAGTGAATAAAGTGTACGGAGACAGCGGTGCAGTCGGGATCAAGGAAATAGAGATCTACAACGAACTCTGTAATCAAAGTAAGTACGTCTTACGGGCCTATCTTGAAATCATAGGCACGCAATACGTGGGGGTACGTCCGTTTAAAGGGTAGCAGAATGATATTTTAAAATTTGCGTCACTCAATCCCTTATAACCGTTAATAGAGATAGAAGATATTGCTTCTACAGTCCTAGACAAATTACACTTTCATACTCTGGTGCAATCACACGCAATCCATGAAACGGATATCTTGATCGCAGGATAGCTTTCATCGAACAGTGCTTCTTGCCAAACTGGCAGGAAAAGGCTCTTCGCGCTCAAATTTGGAAATCGCTTTCCCCACAGAAGTGTTCGTTACGTAGGTTAAGGATACAGTGAAGCATCTTTTAACAAACCTCATATTTTAAATTTTAGAAACGATTTTTCCGAGTCTCAGCTATAAGTTAACCCCATTCATACCCTGTAATAATAATTTGTAGATAGACGACGAATTCTGTTTTTGTTCATCATTCATGTAAGTGGCCCAGAGTGTAAGTAACATATCCTGCATTACATTTGGAACAGTGCTTCTTGCCAAACTGGCAGGAAAAGGCTCTTCGCGCTCAAGTTTGGAAATCGCTTTCCCCAAAGAAGTGTTCGTTACGTAGGTTAAGGATACAGTGAAGCATCTTTTAACAAACCTCATATTTTAAATTTTAGAAACGATTTGTGATGTTGTACAACTTAAACCAAACGTGTTATCATCCCGGTATCGCTTATTTACAACGAAATTCCCGCTCATGATTCACGCCGATGACCAAGTTCATGTGCTCCTCACGAAAGAATCGCGTGCCTCTAGCTCACGTTATGAGATTATCATTGGTTCAGTGGCCAACAAAGACTGCGTGTTGAAACGAATTGAAAATGGCACGAGTGAAGAACTGGCGAGGCGAAACATTGTCGGCCATTTAAGAGAAAACGAGACACTATCATTTTGGATTGAAGTGGAAAAAGACAGACTGCTTTTTGGCTCTGGAGAACAGGTAAAGACCGTTTAAAGGTCATAAAGAGAACTGACTATTGTAACCTCTTGAGATTTCTTTCCGCTTGCTGGTTCCCGTTTTCCCGAATTTAAACTATGCTTAGTTATTTGAGAAGTGGAAAGCTCTTTGCGTGGAAACTTGTTATGAAATTTTTAACAGCAAAAGATTGGGTTTTGAGACAATCCCTTTACATTTTTGTTAACTGTGGGCAAAGAATCGCTCTACTAAACGGTTCAGGAGGCCTGCGTGATTGAACGGATTTTAACAAGAGGGTCAGGATGGGGGTACTGGAATCTCAGCAATCAGCGGAATTTTCACCCATTTCTCAGCTGCCAGCTAAATTTTGGCCATTTCGCAGCTAACAGTTAAAAAAACACATCAACAATTCTCAGCTATTAGTTAAAAAACATATCGTTCCTCAGCTAACACTTGAAATTTTCCGAGTCTCAGTTATAAGTTAACCCCATCCATACCCTCTAATAATAATTTGTAGATAGACGACGAATTCTGTTTTTGTTCATCATTCATGTAAGTGGCCCAGAGTGTAACTAACATATCCTGTAACATCTGACATCTAAATTTATGATAGCGAAAAATCTCCCGCCACTAACTTTCAAAGCCAATTAGAAGGAACTTCTAAGTCACGTGTTCGTTGCCGCGGAATTTTCCCGCGCTTTTAACCTGCTAAAATTATGATTAGTTCTTTTCATAGTCATCGTCTGTACTGATTGGCCTGAAGAGTCACCTCGAATGTTAAACATTGATCGCTGAGAATGTTGCATTGCGCCCCCATTAAAAATCGATATGGGCTTGGGATCGCTTTCGTTGAAGTCTTACAATTATTATTTATTTTTGTACTAAAGATTTACCTGTACTGGAGAGATGCAAAACCTATCAAGATAAAGTATGCCTTCTTCCTTACGAATAGTTCAGTGGCTACGCTTCACATTTGTGGACGCACTGGTAAGTTGAATAAATACCCTGTTTATCAAGGAACAGATTTTGAGTTTAAATCAGAGGCGTAAAGCTTAACGATTCACAGATCCAGTGACAACTGCACATGGGAGTCAGATACAATTTAAAAGCAAAGCCGATAATCAACTTTACTTTTAGCGAAAGGGGCTGGCCCTGCATTCATTGATGTCACATGACTTAGATTCTCGCACTCGGTGTCACGTGCGAGTTGAGTTCTCTTTTTTGCTCTAAACCCTTCCTGGTAAGGTTTTGGATTTCGTGTATCCCAGTCTTCTTCTTTCTCCAAAAATCAACGATATTCGAGCTCTATATGAATTCAGTGGTAGAAAATCCACTTACAGTATGTCCTGGATTGAAAGCCTTAGCAAAAATTTGCCAGCAAACATTTATTGCAAAAGTCGCAATTATTTTCGTCTGAAAGAACAAAATGCCTGCCAACAACAGGAAATTAGAGGTATCATTGCTAATTTAAATTAATGACAATGATTATAATGGTGGTGAAACTGACACTGATGATTATTTTTTAAATATTGTTGTCATTACATGTTGTTTTAGGTGGTTTTTACGTAAAGTCATCGCCGCCATGTTGAATGGCATTAACAATATATGTATCATTAGCATTTGATGGACATCATCAGCATTTGTACAATTCCCCGTTGTTATCTGTTTTCAAGGGCTTTGTTGCAAATTACGTGAAGCATAAACAATAGACCTTTTGTAAATTTTGTTTTCCCAATACAGATCATGTGATAATACTCAGGAGGTTTGGTCCTTTGTTTTGTTCATTAAAAAGAGTGCATACAGACATATTCATGCTTGCATGTACTCTTTTTAATGAACAAAACAAAGGACCAAACCTCCTGAGTATTATCACATGATCTGTATTGGGAAAACAAAATTTACAAGTGAGAAAGGTCTATATGCCACTTTGGAAAATACCATAATACTCTTTGTTTGTCTCCCCATATTTTGCATAAGCATTGTTTTTGTTTTCTCTTGGGACCATTGTGAGTCCTAGGAGAAACTGGAAACAATGCTTATGCAAAATTTTAGGGGACAAACAAAGAGTATTATGATATTTTCCGAAGTGGCTTATTGTCTATTATCGTGTGAGAGAGGATGTGGCGTTGTTATGATGTTGTTGATTCTGAAATGGACTGTGAAAAAGTGAAAACAATAGAGCCTAAAAAACCTAATTTTCACAGTAAATACAAATTGAATTCCCAATTTTAGAGCGAGTTTCAATCGGGTGTCGTAAACCAAAACCAAAGTAATTACTTTGGCCACTCGAAAAGGACGGAGACGATCCGGTAAACCAATCAAAACTCGAAGTAATTACAAGTAGCCGACAAAAAGCTCAGGAAAATGTGCACGAGTAAGCCACGATTGGTTTTGGTTTCAGTTCTGATTGGTTGAAAAAGTGGCGCGAGAACTTTGAACCAATCACTGAGTGAAGTAATGCAAAACCAAAGTATTTCGCTAATTACTTTTCACACTCAATTGAAAGCTGCTCTAATATTCAATTAGATCAGTGCTACATGGATGCAGCTCATTATTGGCCCTTGGACAAGCCGGCAGTTCGGGATTTCAACAATAAAGGGGTCACAATGGGAAAGATCCATGGTGCAGGAATCATACAAAAAGCATCTTTATCCAACCTGGGCTTTGCTTCGCTAGCTCTTGCTCTTGATGGAGTATCCTCTTGGCTTCATCTCGGAGACTTTCCAAATAGCTGTATCAGCGACCCGTTACAGTGCCCTGATGGAGTTTCTCTGAGTTTCAAAATGCTTGTGTCTGGATACGGGACAGGATATCTGTTCTCTTCTGCGGCCATCAATGTGTACTACAACGATACCACTGTCCATTTTGCCCTGCAAGTCAAGGAGAAATTTGGGAGGTGAAGTCCTTCTATAGGAAATTCATGTGGCAGACAGTTGAAATGAGCTGGAGCAGAGAAAATGGTTTAAATGCTGTCATTCTTGGGGATGGCACTCATGTTCTGCGTGACACCACTGGAAGGGCTGTCACGCTATCTACCACGTCACACACCGCAGTTATGATCGGTCGGCCAGTGGTCAAAAAGGCCATGTACGCTGAGGCTAAGATAAGAGATGTTGCACTTTGGACTGAGGAGCTCCGAGAGGAAAGGTCTTCAAAACTTCATTCCTGCAATGGTAAGCTTGAAAAATGATAAGGAACTCTTGAATTACACCCGAAAGTACCTAGACTAGCAACATGCTGTCCTAACGTAGAACGAGTCGCGAAATTTTTTGTGCGTGGCCAATTTTTTTTAAAGTTCAGAACAAGATGTCCCCAAATGATTGTCTGCTCCCACCCTTCCCCAGAATAATAATTGCTCTTTCCGGTCTTCTCCGCGATAAACTGTCAAGAAAATAAACAAGTGAAAAAGCTCGTTTTAAGTGTTCTTTACTTGAGTAGCATGAATGGACATTATCAGTCGAACGTATTTAACTAAATCCTCGGATGTAATTGTGCTGTACTCGAAAATACCAAGATAAAATTCTCATGCGTTTGACTCAAATAACGTAGGTATATATACGTTTCAACGACATTTGGTTTGAATTCAGCTAAGCTACGCATAGGGTTTATTGGTCAGAATTTCTTAGCTTTTAATAAGAGCTTAAGCCCCTTTTTAACTCGTTAACTATATCGAAGAACAATTTGATGGTTGTCCAATACTGTCAACTAGATTCTATCGGAGAAAATAGAAGTCTTATTTGACCGATTCGTTCTATTTGGCGAATAGAGAATGTTTTGGACGATCCGACAAATAGAGTTTTCCATCTGACATTTGCATCTCATTAGCGACACTTAGAAATATTCCACGATATTCTGGGACTCGGGTGGAAGCTTGTCTATTTGACCGATTCGTTCTATTTGGCGAATAGAGAATGTTTTGGACGATCCGACAAATAGAGTTGTCCATCTGACATTTGCATCTCATTAGCGACACTTAAAAATATTCCACGATATTCTGGGACCCGGGTGGAAGCTTGTCTATTTGACCGATTCGTTCTATTTGGCTATTAGAGAATGTTTTGGACGATCCGACACATAGAGTTTTCCATCTGACATTTGCATCTCATTAGCAACACTTATAAATATTCCACGATATTCTGGGACCCGGGTGGAAGCTTGTCTATTTGACCGATTCGTTCTATTTGGCGAATAGAGAATGTTTTGGACGATCCGACAAGTAGGGTTAGAAATAGTTCACGATATTCCACAATCGTTTAGAGAAACTCATGCACTATTCATGTGAAAGTGCGAAGGGGATCTCTGAACAGTACCATATTGTTGAACGAATCTTACTTGAAATCCACTGACGCAATTACGAGTAGTCAATTGCGGGAGTTACGAAAGGTGTTCACGTTACGGTGTTGTCGGGCCAAGTTGAAAGTTTCAAGGGGTAGTTTCTAAAGAAACTGTGGTGCTGCGTCGGTGGGAAAGTATTATACAAAAATTTGGTTTTATCAACGGAGTAGTTAATGTAAATTGGCCACCGTACAGAGATTCTAAAAGCTGACGTTTCGAGCTTTAGCCCTTCGTCAGAGCGAATCGAGGGATTATGGGTTACGTGTAGTTTTTATCATGCAGTTGTCGGATAGAAAACTCTACTTGTCGGATCGTCCAAAAATTTCTCTATTCACCAAATAGAACAAACCGGTCGAATAGAGCTTCTGTTTTTTCCGATAGAATCCAGTTGACAGTATTGGACATGGATGGGATGGTTGTCCAATACTGTCAACTAGATTTACTGGCTTTGACGGTTACTGGAGGCGGCCAAATCTCTGGCTTCATCGATCCATACGTGATCCATTATGAGTTAGTTCTTCCAACATGGACTTGAAACGAGTTGGAGATAAAAGCGGGGATCTCTTCAACCAGCCCAGTTCCACACAAAATATTGGCAAGAAATCCTCTATGGAAAATAATATTGATTTTGAGAAAAAAGAAAAGAAAAATGATACCTTCTCTCCAAAATCTCATGAAGTCCAATCAACTCCGTCATATAAATTTCGTTAATTTTGATATCCCACTGTCATATTATTTGCATTGACGAATTGACCCACAGGGTCCATTGATGTCTTTGTACTCTCCCTATTGCAGATCCTGACATCTGTGCACTGGGTTGGGAGTATTTCGACGGTTCCTGTTATCGAGTGTCGTCTGCAAACCTTTCGGCATCTAGAGCTCGTAACGCATGCCTGGTTGATGCTGCGGACTTGGTAAAGATCACCTCAATGGGTGAAAACTCTTTTGTGCATTCTTTGATATTGGGGGAGGTGTGGATCGGACTTGAACGAGATACCCAAGGCGTTGCCTTCCACTGGAAAGATGGTGCGAAAGTCTCATTCAGTCAATGGAGCGGGTCACGTGGAAGCAATCCTTGTGTTGTGATGGATGTCAATGGAGACTGGAAAACAGTGAATTGCTTCAATAATAAGCCTAAATACGTTTGTGAAAAAGGTATGGGCAGCGACTGTTTCACGCTTTTGGAAAAGTCAGTGTCCTCGATTTCCAGCCGTTTTGAGTGTGCGCTTAACATCCTCCTCCCAAAGAATGGATCACTGGTCCACGTCGTTTGTCTGTGACGTAGCACCCGTCGCAATTGTATTTTGTATTCAGCTAAAATAGACCATCTTCTTATTTCTCTGTATTGGACTGGAACTAGCTTGCAGTGGAGGCTAATGCGGGGAAATCTTTTCAAATACAAATACTTTTTAATATATTTCCCCGCATTAGGCTCCTTTGCAAGGGCTAGTTCCAGTCCAATATTGAGAATACGAATATGGTCTATTATATTTTGTACTTGGCAGGCAGGCGACTTTCTGATTGGTAGAAAACACAATTGGCTAGTCGTGGTGTGCGCTGAGGAACGCGGGCGCAGAAAACGGCTGGACAAGTACAATCGAGCCTACATCGGTGTATGATTGAAAGTATAATTTCAATTATACGTGTATTATAATAATATAATAATAATATTATATTATATTATAATTCCATTTATTATGTTAATTTTCTGGGACTATCACTAACGAAAATTTCATTCCATTTCTTGCAGCTGCCTATAATTATTTGGGTTGTTATCAAGACAATCCTCGTTCACCAGCGTTTATTTTCAACCCGGGTGGTTACAAACCAAGTCATGTGACCCCAGGCCTCTGTATGCACACTTGTGGATATTGGTACTTCACGTATGCGGCAGTCAAGCAAGGCAATTTATGTCTGTGCTCAAATTCTACATTAGAAACGATGGAAGAGCGCGCTTCAGACATGTGTTCAGTTTCGTGCTTCGGTTCTGGAGACCTAAAATGCGGTGGTTATGGCAACCACCTTGCCGTTTACACATCGGTTGATGTGCGGCCTCTGAGTCTGAGGCTGTCTTCAGATGCGTCCGCTCAAACTTTGTCGTTCTTCAACATAACCTTCACCCCTATTTTGCAGGCTGATCATGTGGTAGAGGCCTACACAGCATATCTTGGAGATGGGAATATTTATCACACAAGTGAAGAGTTTGCTTCGTTCATAGTTTTAGAAGCTAGAACTTTCGACGTCCGGGGAAAAGCAATAGTGAAACACAGCAAAACCGGCCACAGGTCAGAGGTTGAATCCTACAGCAAAGTGACAGCGTTATCCAATGTGACAGGGCTGGAAGTATTTTGTCCAACTTGCGCTCCAATCAATATGACAGTCAGTTGCTCTGTAAAGTTTCGCTATGGATCAGACGTAGACGCGCTGGTAAAGTTTGAAAACAGAGAAGTTCCGTTTGGAGGTTGTTTACCTGGTAAGTCACAATCAAGCAAAAACGACGAGGTTTACGAGAACTTCACGCAACGTTATTCTCATAAGTCTTTCTTTACGGAAAGTAAATATAAACTATATTATATAAATAAATAAATAACTAAACTATACTAAACTATGTAAACTTTCCAGGACTAAAATGGGCTTGAATGGCTTTCAATGGTGTCACACACTCAGCTGGAGAGGAAATTAAAAGATTTCGTTGATTGCACTTGTCCTTCATGCAACTTCAAATTGAGTCATTTCACATCGTTGTCAAGACGAAAACGGCAAAGAAATCTATCCTTTACGTAAACACATGGCAGCTTTTGCTTAGGCAATCTCGTTCCCAGAGCCTCCGTAACCTTTGTCCAGCAGAACGGGCTCAGGAATAATCGAAAACTGGAACCAGAAAACTATGGTTCTTGTTGACCACGGTCGACTGCATGCCATTTTCAATGGAAGAGCCTGCTTGCAGGCTAGTCCATGAGTTAGCCAGTAGTAACTCAGTGATTGAGTCACTGAGTCCTGAGTCAGCCAGTCAGTGAACCATTTTGGTCAGTTGTACTCAATAGGCAAATCTTTGATTACATTTCTGTCTCATTAGCATACGCCCATTGTTATCTAATCAGTCAGCCGCCGAGAATAAAGTACTGAATAATGAAAGTGCATCGCATAATAAGCGATCTCTCAGATCTTGAAAAATATGAACGCAATAATTATATAGCATAATCTCTGAGCAGTGATGCTTTGAAAATTTGAAATTTTACAAAGAATGTATATGATCATTATAGCTTTTGCCACCCAATCAGAATTTATCGGTTTTTGACGGCTAATAACTGGCTTGTTATCAAAGCTAAACGGCTTAAAATTAGAGATTTAACGAATTTTTACATGACATTGTTCTTTTACTTTTTGAAATCAAATTGTAAATAGCATGATGCCTTCTGTGAGGAAACTCATATGTTATTGAACCAAAATGGAAAACCATGATGTCAGCAAAGATTCCCTTAAAGGTCAATGAATGGGTGGGTTGCTGGAGGTTGCTGTGTAGCTATTCAGTCACCACTTAAGGACGGTGCCTATTATTGTTATCATGCATATGTTATGTGCATCTCGAGATATTCGGATTTCCTATGGGTGTTTTTGTGCTGTTCAAAACAATGCGGAGAAAGCAGAACTTATCAAGTGCTCATTGGTATCTGAAATGAAAATCGGGGGTAATTACGCTTCAATTTGTAAGAGAACGCCATACTTTGCTTTGTATTTTATAGCTTTTAACAAAAATTGTTGATTAATTTTCTTCGAAAAATGCGTGGTTTAAATAATCCCCAATTTTCTTTTGAATTTCAATAACTCTTGTTAAGATCTGCTTTTCCTGCACATTCAGTAAACCTCACCAAAATACCTTTGAATTAGTAGGCACTGTCATTAATTAATGGTCAATTAGTGAGTGGGTGGATTGCTCATTCATTTGGTCATTAGAGAACAATTGTGTGGATTTTGTAATTTAAATGCTAAGTAAATCACTTGTTGCATCCATTTAATCATTTAATATGTAAAAATCATCCCTGGGCGATTTGAAGAACACTAATCATGTGGATTTATTTGCTCTCTTTGTAGACGCAGCTCTCATACAGTTGGGAACTGCAGTTGGTGAATCAGGGTCACCACTCACCTCGGATGGTTTGTATCTATTAGCTGGAATGGATGCCTCAAGTAAAGGGAAACTAGTGGCTCTGCAACTGGATCTCGACCAAGGTGGCTCTTTAGAAATTCAGGTACTCTTTTCCGTTTAAATGCTGAAGACTATAATACAGAAATGTTTTTCAGGCAAAAACTGGCTTAACACGTACCCAGGGAGAACGTATAGGTAATATATCGTTGATGTCACCTATTGTTATTTAATGTTCCAACCAGAGCATTATTGGCTGTCGAAACAAATGATCTTTTGTTCCTGTGGCTGGCACATTTGAATAAAAAAGCAATGTTTGTAAATAGATATCTTCCCTTTTATACCTAGATTCTATCAGGATTTAGCTGCCCATGTAAAACGTCTCTTTTGATTTGAATTTTTTCATCGTCTTCAAATTCTTAACAGCAGACAAAAAAAGTCCCCCCACTGCTCAAGCATGGTTCTTGATGAAGAAATGGCAGCGTTACTGGTTGGGTTGGTCTTCATTCACACCAACATTTTTTAAAGAAAATAAGATGAGAGGACACCGTGCTACTTCTTTCTTCTTTGTAAAAGAAAACCCAACTTTATTAAAAACTATATCCAATAAATGATTGCAGTATACCAGCATTGATAAAAGCTTTTTTAAAAAAAGTGTTAAAAGCACTTATATTTGAATCAAAAAAAAGTTTTATGCACTGCTTTTCGTGTCCACTTCGTCTTTTCGATGACATTTGCAATTTCTGTCACTTGGAATCAGTGTTCAACTCGTGCTTGGTTGTTTGTTAATGTTAATAAGTTAAAGGATAGTTTAACTCCCAGCGAATGAATTACAATTATGCTATAGATGGTTTGCAACCGGCATGTACTAAAACCATGAACACCGGAACACCGGAACACCGGAACACTCAGGAACACCGGAACACTCGGGAACACCGGAACACCAGAACACCGGAACACTCCGGAACACCTGGAAGTAACCCAAAGCCCTAAATTTGGCTAACCCTAGGCCTAGATAGGCCTTAAGTTGGTTTTTAGGCCTAGGGTTAGCCAAATTGAGGGTTTTGGGTTACTTCCAGGGTGTTCAAGAGTGTTCCGGTGTCCTAAACCTAGGCCTAAAAACCAACTTAATGCTTATCTAGGCCTAGGGTTAGCCAAATTGAGGGTTTTGGGTTACTTCCAGGGTGTTCAAGAGTGTTCCGGTGTCCTAAACCTAGGCCTGAAAACCAACTTAATGCCTATCTAGGCCTAGGGCTAGCCAAGTTGAGGGTTTTTGGTTACTTCCAGGTGTTCCGGAGTGTTGCGGTGTTCCGGGGTGTTCCGGTGTTCCTGGTTCCTCACTTTCTTTAGAAACTAGAAATTTGTTCCCAGAGGATTAGTTGGGTACAACAACGTGGCCGCTGTTCCTTTGTTTAGGTACATCAACATGACCGCCGTAACTTCACATGAAAACAATCCATAGAAGACTTTTTCTGTGTTTACATAGGCTCATCTAAACGCAAGGGGAAGTTACATATATTTAATTTCTTGTTTATATCAAACATCTGAATTAAACTCGAGCTTATGTTATGTTTACGGATCTAAAGTTTCATTTCATTTCTCTCTTCAGGTTTTTAGACCAAAGTGTGTAAATGCTGAAGAAAGTTATTGTCAACTGCAAAAGATGTGCGTGGCCAACTCATCAACATGTACCGCAGAGAACGTCTTAACGAGCTGCGTAGGTAATAATTCGTTTAGCCTTTTTGGAGGAAGATGTACGGAGTCAAATTTGGGCTGTCGACAAAACCATACCATGGACAACGGAAATTTTGACTTTGAAAAGATTGCGGCTTACATGGCTTACACAACGAGCGGTCCTAAACGCATCTTACTTGATACATCGAATCAAAGTCTTCAACTCGAACCCGGCGATGTCTTTGGCGTTCGTTTCCCTTCCTCTGGACCGGCTGCATCGTTGAAAACTACCACATTTGGTTCGTCTTTGTTTTTTGCAAGTTCGATTATTAACGGCACAAATTGTTCGACTCTGCGGGGGAATCGCTATCCGTGGACAGAGGAAAGCCCCAGTCAGGTTTCTTATGCGCCGGCCGTAGCGTTTTTCTATTCCGTTGACTCTGAATCTAAATTGGAGAACGTTTTTCAAACCGTAGGAGACGAAAACGTTCTCTTATCAATCGGAAACTCGATGACAAGAAAGAACGACACTAAGCATATTTGTCTACAGCAGACTATCACGGGGTTGCAGTTGTATTCTCCTGAAGCTCTTTCATTCGCCGAGTCTGTGAATTTCACTGTGAGCACGAGTCACGGGAGCAACGTGACATATTTCTGGGATTTTGGTGACCAAAGTAACGCGACCAGCTTGATCCCGTGGGCCACGCACCTCTTCAATTCTACCGTTGGCTCGAAGACCGTGACTATCATCACTGGAAATGACATCGGAATAGCAGCCGCCTGGTGCAGTGTTGTCATCCAAGAGAGAATTACCGGGCTGCACTTTGAAAACACTTCCCTTCTGGCCATCGAAAATGGAACAACAGCTCGCGTCCGCTGGATATTGTTTCATGGATCCCACGTTGACTTTAATCTGACAATTACATACCCTGACGCTTCTACTGAAGCAAAGAACTTAACCAACGCTAAACAACCGGCTGCAATATTCTTCGGCATGTATGTTAAAAACCTTACTCAGCCAGGCTGGCACCGAATAGAAATTACAGCCACTAATAAAGTGAATAACGAGACTCTTGTGGGAAATCTTAGCGTCCAACGTGAAGTTTATGGAGTGGTTCTGGATAGTGCAAAAATCCTTGAGACAAATCAGACATTTAACTTTACGATTTCGCAGCATCAAGGGGATGAAGTTAGATATCGGTTGAATACCAGCGACGGAAAGGTTATAAACACCACTGAAAAAGTTATACCTCATGTTTATACCAAGGCGGGGCGCTACAGGCCTACCCTGATCACTTCCAATGACATAAGTTCAGTGGTTGTTAATTGCACTGAGATTATCGTCCAGGATCTAATAGAGGGCTTGGAGTATACGAGTTTCAATCACACAGTAGCAGTTCGCGCGGAAGCAGAAATCAATTGGAGATTGACTCAAGGCTCTGAACTTTATATCATCGTCGACTATGGTGACGGAAATTTCACAATCGTTAACCGGAGCATTTCGGTAGGGGACGTTTTCGTGGCTATAAGCAGGCATAACTACACCAAGCCCGGCGAGTACCATGTCACCGTTAGTGTGACCAACCTGGTCGAAAGCGAAGAAATTAACACCACGGTTTATGTGGAGACACCAGTGGACGGCGCCGTTCTTGCCATAAGGCGCGGTAATTTGGCCATAGCTGGACGCGATCCTTGCACCGGTGTACTTTACGTTGCAGTGAATGATTCTGTCACGGCGAAAGCAACAGTAAGAAATGGGACCAACGTAAACGGCTTTCTTGATTTTGGAGATAACTCGAGTGAACGCACGCGTTACTTCCATCGAGAATTCCCAGACGGAGGATGGACCGTGCACCATTCCTACTCGAGGGCCGGAGAATACAACATCACTGTTATATTCTCCAACAGAAACCCGAAAAATGATAGCCATACTTGTAGGATCATCGTTCAGAATCCTGTCAACAAGGTCATGATAACAACTGATGCGCCTAGGAAAAAAATCCTTGAGACAAATCAGACATTTAACTTTACGATTTCGCAGCATCAAGGGGATGAAGTTAGATATCGGTTGAACACCATGGACGGAAAGGTTGTAATCACCACTGAAAAAGTTATACCTCATGTTTATACCAAGGCGGGGCGCTACAGGCCTACCCTGATCACTTCCAATGACATAAGTTCAGTGGTTGTTAATTGCGCTGAGATTATCGTCCAGGATCTAATAGAGGGCTTGGAGTATACGAGTTTCAATCACACAGTAGCAGTTCGCGCGGAAGCAGAAATCAATTGGAGATTGACTCAAGGCTCTGAACTTTATATCATCATCGACTATGGTGACGGAAACTCCACAATCGTTAACCGGAGCATTTCGGTGGGGGACGTTTTCGTGGCTATAAGCAGGCATAACTACACCAAGCCCGGCGAGTACCATGTCACCGTTAATGTGACCAACCTGGTCGATAGCGAAGAAATTAACACCACGGTTTATGTGGAGACACCAGGGGACGGCGCCGTTCTTGCCATAAGGCGCGACAATTTGACCATAGCTGGAGGCGATCGTTGCACCGGTGTACTTTACGTTGCAGTGAATGATTCTGTCACGGCGACAGCAACAGTAAGAAATGGGACCAACGTAAACGGCTTTCTTGATTTTGGAGATAACTCGAGTGAACGCACGCGTTACTTCCATCGAGAATTCCCAGACGGAGGATGGACCGTGCACTATTCCTACTCGAGGGCCGGAGAATACAACATCACTGTTATATTCTCCAACAGAAACCCGAAAAATGATAGCCATACTTGTAGGATCATCGTTCAGAATCCTGTCAACAAGGTCATTTTAACAACTGATTCGCTTAGGAAAAAAATCCTTGAGACAAATCAGACATTTAACTTTACGATTTCGCAGCATCAAGGGGATGAAGTTAGATATCGGTTGAACACCAAGGACGGAAAGGTTGTAATCACCACTGAAAAAGTTATACCTCATGTTTATACCAAGGCGGGGCGCTACAGGCCTACCCTGATCACTTTCAATGACATAAGTTCAGTGGTTGTTAATTGCGCTGAGATTATCGTCCAGGATCTAATAGAGGGCTTGGAGTATACGAGTTTCAATCACACAGTAGCAGTTCGCGCGGAAGCAGAAATCAATTGGAGATTGACTCAAGGCTCTGAACTTTATATCATCGTCGACTATGGTGACGGAAATTCCACAATCGTTAACCGGAGCATTTCGGTGGGGGACGTTTTCGTGGCTATAAGCAGGCATAAGTACACCAAGCCCGGCGAGTACCATGTCACCGTTAATGTGACGAACCTGGTCGATAGCGAAGAAATCAACACCACCGTTTATGTGGAGACACCAGTGGACGGCGCCGTTCTTGCCATAAGGCGCGGCAATTTGACCATAGCTGGACGCGATCGTTGCACCGGTGTACTTTACGTTGCAGTGAATGATTCTGTCACGGCGACAGCAACAGTAAGAAATGGGACCAACGTAAACGGCTTTCTTGATTTTGGAGATAACTCGAGTGAACGCACGCGTTACTTCCATCGAGAATTTCCAGACGGAGGATGGACCGTGCACCATTCCTACTCGAGGGCCGGAGAATACAACATCACTGTTATATTCTCCAACAGAAACCCGAAAAATGATAGCCATACTTGTAGGATCATCGTTCAGAATCCTGTCAACAAGGTCATGATAACAACTGATTCGCCTAAGAAAAGTTCAGAAAGTAACGTCACTTTCAATATTTCGTTCCCAGGCTCACTTCAACCATCGGGCCCTCTTAGCTACATTTGGCGTTATGGAGATGGCGAAGTACGGAATACTAGAGTGAAAACTCACCCTTACCCTCGTAAATGCGGTGTGTACATCGCAACGGTTAATGTCTCTAATGAAGTAAGCTTCGGCTTTGCACAGGCTGAGGTTGTAATCCAAGATGAAGTCAAAGACCTCAATTGGACCGCGAATTACACAGAACTTAGCGTGCACGGTTGCAGCCCGTCCCTTCCAGAAAACGTGTTTCCCTTTGATTACAATGTCTCCTTCAACGCTTCTGCAAACGGCACCAACGTGACTTATACTTGGAGTTTTCCCGGCAATGAAAACAAAACGGGCTCGAGCAGTAGGCATAAGTTCGTTAATACTGGAAAAAATAACATTATCTTGACGGCGGAAAATGCCGTTAGTCATCAGACAGTAGTGATTACCCTTGAACTAGAGCAAAGCATTCTGGATGTTTCATTTAAAAACGATGGGCCTTCCACGCAAAACCAGACAGTGAATTTTACTCTTACAGCGAAAGAGTTTGGCAGCGATTCGTGTTTTAACATTTCTTTCGTCGACCAAGATGAAGAAAATAAATACTACAAGTCAGGCACTGGTTGTAGTGGTCAGAATGCAACTGTAATATCTAACTCAACGCGTTTCCATCACAGGTACGATATCGTTGGTGAGATGGACGTTTCGTTGGACGCAAGCAACCGAGTCTCCTGTGTAAAAAAGATAACAAAGGTTTATGTGGAGACACCAGTGGACGGCGCCGTTCTTGCCATAAGGCGCGGCAATTTGACCATAGCTGGAAGTGATCGTTGCACCGGTGTACTTTACGTTGCAGTGAATGATTCTGTCACGGTGACAGCAACAGTAAGAAATGGGACCAACGTAAACGGCTTTCTTGATTTTGGAGATAACTCGAGTGAACGCACGTGTTACTTCCATCGAGAATTCCCAGACGGAGGATGGACCGTACACCATTCCTACTCGAGGGCCGGAGAATACAACATCACTGTTATATTCTCCAACAGAAACCCGAAAAATGATAGCCATACTTGTAGGATCATCGTTCAGAATCCTGTTAAAGACCTCAATTGGACCGCGAATTACACAGAACTTAGCGAGGACGCTTGCAGCCCGTCCCTTCCAGAAAACGTGTTTCCCTTGGATTACAATGTCTCCTTCCACGCTTCTGCAAACGGCACCAACGTGACTTATACTTGGAGTTTTCCCGGCAATGGAAACAAAACGGGCTCGAGCAGTATGCATAAGTTCGTTGATACTGGAAAAAATAACATTACCTTGACGGCGGAAAATGCCGTTAGTCGTCAGACAGTAGTGATTACTCTTGAACTAGAGCAAAGCATTCTGGATGTTTCATTTAAAAACGATGGGCCTTCCACGCAAAACCAGACAGTGAATTTTACTCTTACAGCGAAAGAGTTTGGCAGCGATTCGTGTTTTAGCATTTCTTTCGTCGACCAAGATGAAGAAAATAAATACTACAAGTCAGGCACAGGTTGTAGTGGTCAGAATGCAACTGTAATATCTAAATCAACGCGTTTCCATCACAGGTACGATATCGTTGGTGAGTTTGACGTTTCGTTGGACGCAAGCAACCAAGTCTCCTGTGTAAAAAAGATAACCACGGTTTATGTGGAGACACCAGTGGACGGCGCCGTTCTTGCCGTAAGGCGCGGCAATTTGACCATAGCTAGAGGCGATCCTTGCACCGGTGTACTTTACGTTGCAGTGAATGATTCTGTCACGGCGACAGCAACAGTAAGAAATGGGACCAACGTAAACGGCTTTCTTGATTTTGGAGATAACTCGAGTGAACGCACGCGTTACTTCCATCGAGAATTCCCAGACGGAGGATGGACCGTGCACTATTCCTACTCGAGGGCCGGAGAATACAACATCACTGTTATATTCTCCAACAGAATCCCGAAAAATGATAGCCATACTTGTAGGATCATCGTTCAGAATCCTGTCAACAAGGTCATGATAACAACTGATTCTCCTAGGAAAAGTTCAGAAAGTAACATCACTTTCAATATTTCGTTCCCAGGCTCACTTCAACCATCGGGCCCTCTTAGCTACATTTGGCGTTATGGAGATGGCGAAGTACGGAATACTAGAGTGAAAACTCACCCTTACCCTCGTAAATGCGGTGTGTACATCGCAACGGTTAATGTCTCTAATGAAGTAAGCTTCGGCTTTGCACAGGCTGAGGTTGTCATCCAAGATGAAGTCAAAGACCTCAATTGGACCGCGAATTACACAGAACTTAGCGTGCACGGTTGCAGCCCGTCCCTTCCAGAAAACGTGTTTCCCTTTGATTACAATGTCTCCTTCAACGCTTCTGCAAACGGCACCAACGTGACTTATACTTGGAGTTTTCCCGGGAATGAAAACAAAACGGGCTCGAGCAGTAGGCATAAGTTCGTTAATACTGGAAAAAATAACATTATCTTGACGGCGGAAAATGCCGTTAGTCGTCAGACAGTAGTGATTACCCTTGAACTAGAGCAAAGCATTCTGAATGTTTCAATTAAAAACGATGGGCCTTCCACGCAAAACCAGACAGTGAATTTTACTCTTACAGCGAAAGAGTTTGGCAGCGATTCGTGTTTTAACATTTCTTTCGTCGACCAAGATGAAGAAAATAAATACTACAAGTCAGGCACTGGTTGTAGTGGTCAGAATGCAACTGTAATATCTAACTCAACGCGTTTCCATCACAGGTACGATATCGTTGGTGAGATGGACGTTTCGTTGGACGCAAGCAACCGAGTCTCCTGTGTAAAAAAGATAACAAAGGTTTATGTGGAGACACCAGTGGACGGCGCCGTTCTTGCCATAAGGCACGGCAATTTGACCATAGCTGGAAGTGATCGTTGCACCGGTGTACTTTACGTTGCAGTGAATGATTCTGTCACGGTGACAGCAACAGTAAGAAATGGGACCAACGTAAACGGCTTTCTTGATTTTGGAGATAACTCGAGTGAACGCACGTGTTACTTCCATCGAGAATTCCCAGACGGAGGATGGACCGTACACCATTCCTACTCGAGGGCCGGAGAATACAACATCACTGTTATATTCTCCAACAGAAACCCGAAAAATGATAGCCATACTTGTAGGATCATCGTTCAGACTCCTGTCAAAGACCTCAATTGGACCGCGAATTACACAGAACTTAGCCGGCACTATTGCAGCCTGTCCCTTCCAGAAAACGTGTTTCCCTTGGATTACAATGTCTCCTTCAACTCTTCTGCAAACGGCACCAACGTGACTTATACTTGGAGTTTTCCTGGCAATGAAAACAAAACGGGCTCGAGCAGTAGGCATAAGTTCGTTAATACTGGAAAAAATAACATTATCTTGACGGCGGAAAATGCCGTTAGTCATCAGACAGTAGTGATTACCCTTGAACTAGAGCAAAGCATTCTGGATGTTTCATTTAAAAACGATGGGCCTTCCACGCAAAACCAGACAGTGAATTTTACTCTTACAGCGAAAGAGTTTGGCAGCGATTCGTGTTTTAGCATTTCTTTCGTCGACCAAGATGAAGAAAATAAATACTACAAGTCAGGCACAGGTTGTAGTGGTCAGAATGCAACTGTAATATCTAACCGAACGCGTTTCCATCACAGGTACGATATCGTTGGTGAGTTTGACGTTTCGTTGGACGCAAGCAACCGAGTCTCCTGTGTAAAAAAGATAACCACGGTTTATGTGGAGACACCAGTGGACGGCGCCGTTCTTGCCATATGGCGCGGCAATTTGACCATAGCTGGAGGCGATCGTTGCACCGGTGTACTTTACGTTGCAGTGAATGATTTTGTCACGGCGATAGCAACAGTAAGAAATGGGACCAACGTAAACGGCTTTCTTGATTTTGGAGATAACTCGAGTGAACGCACGCGTTACTTCCATCGAGAATTCCCAGACGGAGGATGGACCGTGCACCATTCCTACTCGAGGGCCGGAGAATACAACATCAATGTTATATTCTCCAACAGAAACTCGAAAAATGATAGCCATACTTGTAGGATCATCGTTCAGAATCCTGTCAAAGACCTCAATTGGACCGCGAATTACACAGAACTTAGCCGGCACTATTGCAACCTGTCCCTTCCAGAAAACGTGTTTCCCTTGGATTACAATGTCTTCTTCAACGCTTCTGCAAACGGCACCAACGTGACTTATACTTGGAGTTTTCCCGGCAATGAAAACAAAACGGGCTTGAGCAGTAGGCATAAGTTCGTTAATACTGGAAAAAATAACATTACCTTGACGGCGGAAAATGCCGTTAGTCGTCAGACAGAAGTGATTACCCTTGAACTAGAGCAAAGCATTCTGAATGTTTCATTTAAAAACGATGGGCCTTCCACGCAAAACCAGGCAGTGAATTTTACTCTTACAGCGAAAGAGTTTGGCAGCGATTCGTGTTTTAACATTTCTTTCGTCGACCAAGATGAAGAAAATAAATACTACAAGTCAGGCACAGGTTGTAGTGGTCAGAATGCAACTGTAATATCTAACCGAACGCGTTTCCATCACAGGTACGATATCGTTGGTGAGTTTGACGTTTCGTTGGACGCAAGCAACCGAGTCTCCTGTTTAAAAAAGATAATGAAGGTAGCTGTTGCAAAGCGTTTCTGCACGTTTCCGATAATTGAGGTCCCTGGTTTCGATGACGGGGCGATC
The DNA here is from genome assembly GCF_036669925.1 of Montipora capricornis. Classification (NCBI taxonomy): domain Eukaryota; kingdom Metazoa; phylum Cnidaria; class Anthozoa; order Scleractinia; family Acroporidae; genus Montipora; species Montipora capricornis. The sequence continues at coordinate 50,093,220 of NC_090890.1, read as the reverse complement.
AGGGAGTTTAAGCGCTCCGACAAGATAATTATCAAGACCTACAACAAGCTTCACTGCTTTAACTATAGAACAGACCTCAGATGGACAATTGATGATTCGAAGTGTGAAAATAGACCCAAAAATAGAAAAGAACTTAATGTAGCTAGATCCGAGCTTATTATACCACCAAAATATTTCAACTACTGCAGTCACGTGGAAGCTCGTTTTGTGATCAACATGACAGAATCACCGGGTATCTTCAGCGAGAAAACATTTGTCCTAAAAATAACGAAATCCCCGCTCATTGCTATTATCGACGGAGGATCGGAATCGGAGAAGACTGTAGGAAATAAGAAACCAGTTAAAATAAGTGCCAGAGAGTCTTACGACCCTGATTCTGATTCCAATTCCTTGGACAACGACTATGTATTTGCGTGGTTTTGCAGGCGGAAGGATGAGACGTTTACACTGCCAGAAAATTTTACATCGCTTGTAAATTTTCCAACTCCTCCTGCAAAAAACGGGACAGGCGGCGGCTGTTTTAAATCTGGTCCTGGTCGACTAAACTTCAGCGAACTTGAAATTACCTTGAACGCGACACAAATGAAGGCGAACACCACCTACGTGATTACATTTGTCCTGGGCAAAAAGGGACGGAAATTAGCCTTTGCACAACAGAATATTACGATTGAACCCGGCGATCCTCCCACCTTGAATATCAAGTAAGAGCACAATATAGACCACTTTCATAAGTGGCGACCTCCTTTACATTTTTTTGTATTTATGTTAATAGACCTCTTTTCAGTTGTGTGCTTAGTTACCTGGCCTTTAAATTAGAGTGAGGCTGGTGTTGACATTGTTATGATCAGATCTCCTTCCCTTTCGTCTGCTAATGATGTTGTTGTCATTGCTAATTAATAAAAATTTACATAAGAAAAGCAGTGAGGTTTCTATCAAAACATGGTCAACTCCAGCCTCGCTTTTATTCATAGGCCATGTAACTAAGCAGACAACTTTAAAGTGGTCCATTAGACCTACTGCCCTCATTTTGAAACAAATATTTTTTAAAAAATATTTTATTTGGCCGCCAATATGAAAGAGGTCTGTTGTTTTTACTACGATCAGTAACTTAACACGGTATCGTTTTCAGTCTGGCCAATATCGTAGCACGATATCATTATCGAAGCACGATTTCTTTTCTTTCTCTGCTTTATATGGGGCACGGTATCATTTTCTCTGTTGTCGTTATCGTAACACGATATCGGTTTTAATCTAGTCAAGCAAAAACTTAATTGTCTGCCATTTGACCAGAGTTGGGAGGAAACTGTTAGAAGCTGCTGTACTGCCTCGGTGTAGGAGAACTCGGGAGAATCAACTTTACCACTTAACTTTTATCAATTATCTTTGAGTTGATCGAAGTAAACTGTCCGTCCTTGGGGATTGAAAAGCTGACGCCTCAAGGGTTAGGAGCTCCTCGCCAGAGCAAATTAAGGGATTGTGAGTTGCGATGGGTTTTGACATCGCAGTACAACGATGCTATTGGTCCTCAGCTAAACGCCGCGCCAAAGAAAGACTTTGAAGATGAAAGCAAAACTGTCATTTCTTTTAACAGGATTAAAAAGATCTGATGCACGAGGATCACAAAAGACGGACTATAACACTAACACCAGAAAAAAAAAAATAATAAAAAAAAAAAAAGACAATGTGACAAGTTCGAATCCGGACAAGTCCAGGATTGGTACATAGAATTCGTACCTCGGTCGGATCAACACTCAGGATCTTAAAAAAAATTGAGGAGAAAGTTTCGTCTTCAAAGTTGTAATTTGATCCGCTTCAAATAGTTAGACTTTCGAGTCTTCTCTGATAAGGGGCCCGTTTCTCGAAAGTCCCGAAACTTTATGGGTCATTTTCGGGTGTCAAAATTCTTTTTGTATCCCAAGAACGGAGAGGATTTAAGTCGTCAAACTTCATATTCCTTTTTCTTTTTGTTACCTTAAAACATGTTAAAAGATCGGATTTCCAAAACAACGGGTGCCTGTTTCACAAATGGCTTTTCGGGCCCGAAAAGTTTTTGGGACTTTCGAGAAACCGGCCAAAGGAGTGTAAACCGTATAGGTCCCGTCTCACCACCCTTCCTGTTAGTCAATACTGTGGGACTTTAAAGAACCCACGCACTGTTCTTGAAGAGGAAGGAGGAGACCCCCGATGTTGGTGGTTTATCTCTCAGAGAACTGTAAATCGCCATGAAACTGTACGCGATATGTGAGGTATATAAGCTCATTACCATAACATAATCAATGTTTCATTTGCGTTCGCCTTTTAGGTGCATTAGAAATTGTGCCCGAAAAGTAAACCCGGCAAGTAAAATGACATTGAAAGACGAAGGGCAATCTTCTGGTAACAAGAAAATACTTTATAATTGGAAAATAAAAGAATGTTACGAGAATAAATGCAAGAATGTGACAGGAAATTTGGACAAATTACCGGACGACATGACGAAGGAATTCCTCATCATCCCAGCAGGATTCTTCCAAATCCAAGGCAAAGGTAAGGAACAAGAAAGGTCTCAGGGATCAACAGAGTTTGGGATAGCAATAGCGACCATCAGATTTGACTTAACCGCAAGAGTTTCCTGTCTCTTCAGCAAATTCCTAACTCCTGCCTCCCTTGGTTATTGGGTCATAAGGTGGCCTATTTCATGATTGCCACATTGTTATCAACCCTTATTGTACTTTATTTCGTTAGTCGACAACGTTTTTACCCTGGAGAGCAGTGGTGGGATCATTAGCCTTCCAATAATGTGGCCCGGGATGCATTTCGAGACTCTGCGTCAAATGTGGGTTTGAGTTTGTTGGTTCTCTATTCTTCTCCGAGAGGTTTTTCTCCGGGTTTTCCGTTTTATTTTTGTCGTCAAAAACCAACAGTGGATTCTGTTTGCGTATGATTTGATTTACGATCTCACTTAGTAGCACACTGCATTTATCTCTTTTTAAAAGAACAAGAATTGATTAACAGGAGATTGTTTAAAGCACAAGATGTGAATTTGAAAAATTGTAGTTCTCGCTCTCATTTCGTGGCCAAATTTAACCCGGTCAGTTTCCGCTCACTGCTGTTCATACAACACAGTTCAGGATGTCAAGAGACTCGCAAGCTTTCGTTTTCCCGAACTGACCATGCGCATCATGTTTCTACGTGCGTAAGCCCGAAATTGTAGTCGTATGATTCCAATTTAATCTCGTGTAAACGTTTCGCCCTTCGGGCTTCTTCAGTACACGCTAAGAACTAAAAACTAAAAATACCTGGCACAACTGAACTTGCGCTATTTATACAAAACCATGAATCAGACGGTGTAAAATGTTTAAAATTACAAAAAAATTATAAAGAAATTATAAAAAATCACAATAATATGTGCGATGGGAATTCATTAAGTGGACAATACGTGAGATAAGAAATAGTTAGCTCTATTCCGAAAAAGGCGTTAATCACCAGACATCGAAACTAATAATTTAAAATAAACAACTGATGATATGGACAAGGTTTTACTCACAAGAGAGGCCTTTTGGTGCGCACAGTTATGCACCCTCCAACCTTACGGCTTGAACAAAAGATCCGAGTTTAATTCCAAAAATAGAATAAGGTTTAATTAATCATTCACTGGAGTAATTGTGCAACCAGTTGGGCTTTTTTTCAGTTACGCTGTGCATATCGGCATTCTCACAGGCCCTGTTCAGGGATTCTATTACTTTTTAGAGCCCCTGGGCGGGGTTCTGTTGTTTTTAGTACTGGCGTGGTTCCAGAGGCTTTCTCTTGGGATCTTGTTTTGCGCTCATCATATGGCCACCTGATTGCATGATTTACAAAGTCCTGTTGTCTTTTAGCTGCCATAGATGTTTGCTCAGTTCGGTGTCATTCTTTTTACTTTCGTTTTTGAATGACATTTGGTGGTTTCGCCATCTCCGAGAAACTCCGTATTGACGACCGTGTTGAAACGACCGCTACAAAAGAAGCTTTTATCACCCTTAAAGACCACAAGGACAATTTTGAGAATAAACCAACGTGCAGATTAATTAACCCGTCAAAACAGGAGATCGGAAAGATCAGCAAAAAAATCCTCGACAGTATCAACAAGAAACTGCTGAACGCCACGCGAGTAAACCAGTGGAAAAACACCTCCTCTGTGCTGCAATGGTTCGAACAGTTGCCTAACAAACAGAGGTGTGCTTTCATAACCTTCGATGTAGTGGAATTCTACCCTTCCATATCAGAGACACTACTCCAGCGTGCCCTTGACTTCGCAGCCAATTATGTGACCATTTCAGATGATGATCGTCACATAATCTTACAAGCCAAACAATCCCTTCTTTTCAACAACGGAAACCCTTGGCAGAAGAGAAACACCGGCACGCTCTTCGATGTCACCATGGGTAGTTATGATGGAGCTGAAACGTGCGAATTAGTGGGGATCTACATGCTCTCGCAGCTTAAAGCAATTTCTCACGGCATGGAAATTGGGCTTTACAGAGATGACGGCTTAGCAGTAATCGACCAAACCCCACAAAATATCGAAAAAATCAAAAAAGAAATATGCAAAGTGTTCGCCAAAAACAACCTACGCATTACTGTTGAGGCCAACAAAAAGGTTGTAAATTTCCTTGACGTAACATTAGACTTAACCACTGAGAAGTACAAGCCATATTCGAAGCCTGTAACTACTCCGCTCTATGTCCACAGCAAATCTAACCATCCCCCTTGCATAATAAAGAACATCCCTGAAGCAATTAACAAAAGATTATCTGAAATCTCATCAGACGAGGAAGCCTTCAAAGAGGCAGCACCGCCACCCGTAGAAAAACATTGTTATATATGTATATATATATATATATATATAATATGTATACAATGTGCCCTCCCGGTTGTCACCATAATGGCTTTATGGCAACTCCTGAACTTGGGCACAGGATGTACGGTTACACATTGTTGGATTGCATTGTGGAGTCACAAGAGTGCTCAAACTGCAAGCAGTGAGCGAAGCATTATGCCAATAGTGAACACCTATTATGAGGCTCTCCACCCAATCCAGAGAGTGCTCAAACTGTATGAACAGTGAGCGTAATACAATATGTATACAATGTGCCCTCCCGGTTGTCACCATAATGGCTTTATGGCAACTCCTGAACTTGGGCACAGGATGTACGGTTACACATTGT
>NC_090890.1:50083034-50085534 GCF_036669925.1 Montipora capricornis | reverse complement strand
AAATGCCGGATAAACCAATAAGGGTATTACCGCACCAACGGCTTCGATGGATACAAGCCATCAGTCAATAACAAAAGGGAGCCCAGAAACATAACCACTTTTTTTTTAAGTAGAGCGGAACCTGGTTAATACGGCCATCCAAGGGCCTTGAAAAATTGGCCGCATTAACGGGGTACGGTCAAAATTCATGACTAAAGGGCGGCAATGACAAGTATCGCATTCATAGTTCCAGAACAACTTTTATGAACCACCGGAATATACGTTCAGTAATACAGTAATTGTAATTGCTTAAGTGGATGTTACAGTAGTGTTAAGACCATGTTTGTATAATGAAAACAAGGAGGAGTGTTGCTCACAGTACTTTGTATCGTAAATCGGCCGTTCTATTACCGTAGTAAATTAAAAAGGTCAACATCATCGGAAATTGACATGTCACAGGCGGTTATATATATATATATATATATATATGCATATATATGCATGTTCGATGCAGTTGCCGTTGCTTGTATTTCTGTTTGGTTAGCGGCGTGGTTACTGGAATGGTGTTAACTAAGGGATTTCTGGTGGCCCTATCAAATGCCGGATAAACCAATAAGGGTATTACCGCACCAACGGCTTCGATGGATACAAGCCATCAGTCAATAACAAAAGGGAGCCCAGAAACATAACCACTTTTTTTTTAAGTAGAGCGGAACCTGGTTAATACGGCCATCCAAGGGCCTTGAAAAATTGGCCGCATTAACGGGGTACGGTCAAAATTCATGACTAAAGGGCGGCAATGACAAGTATCGCATTCATAGTTCCAGAACAACTTTTATGAACCACCGGAATATACGTTCAGTAATACAGTAATTGTAATTGCTTAAGTGGATGTTACAGTAGTGTTAAGACCATGTTTGTATAATGAAAACAAGGAGGAGGAGTGTTGCTCACAGTACTTTGTATCGTAAATCGGCCGTTCTATTACCGTAGTAAATTAAAAAGGTCAACATCATCGGAAATTGACATGTCACAGGCGTCTCGGTTTTCTAAATTTAGCGCCAGTGGCCGTATTAACAGAGTGAAATTATAAAGGATTCTTCTGTTTGGGATTTTGAATTGTGGCCGTTGGCCGTATTAACGGATGACCGCATTAACGAGGCTTTTCTATAAAAAAATGTATGGCTGTTTTGCCTGGCCAAAAAAAAAAAATTGCCGCAACAACGAGTTAACCGTAAGGCGGGGTTCCACTGTATTAGCTGTATTTAGAAGAAGGGCACTAATTGAGGAGACTGTACAAAAATAAAATCAACTCATGCCAAATCCTAGGTTGCTTTTAGAGGAAAGGGGAAAACCGGAGTACCCCGGAGAAAATCTCTCGCTTTCGGAGCAGAGTAGAGAACCAACAAACTCAACCCACGCACATGCCACGCCGAGTCTGGAAATCGAACCAAGGCCCCATTGGTGGGAGGAGAGTGCTCTCACCACTGCGCCAGCCCTGCTCCCACCCAAATTATCTGATTTCAAACGTTTAACACAATTCTTTCTTCTTTCATCAACATTTGGACTCGTAAACATATCATTTTTTGTGCTTACGGGCTTTAGCCGCTAATGCACTGTCATCGAAACGCCGATTTTTGTCCGTAAGTCCGTGGTAGCGGGATAGTCCCGCAAGGCGTGCGCGTCGGTACTGCTGAACGGCTTGAAATGCAGACTCGGCATTCGATCAAAAGCGCCAAAACACAAAGGGGAAAAAAAGCATCACAAATCGAAAGTTTTGACTACCTTTATGGTTTTGGGTTCTCCTGAAGCGTTGTCGTGTTGAAAATCCAAAGTTACCTCTTTCCTGCTTGGTAATGTAAAGGGACTGTCTCGGTCACGCATGCGCCAGGTTCTTGAAAATACAGTGAAAATTCTATTAAGTGGCCAACAACGGGGTAACGGCCAGTGGCCGCTTAATGGAGGTTGGCTGCTTAGTAGAGGTTCGTCAAAAATTAGCATAATCTTTAGTAGAAACATTGCATTACGGCTCTATAATTAATTATTCTGAAATTGTTTCGGAACTTTGATTACTGGCCGCTCAATAGAGGGTGGCCGCTTAATAGGTGGCCGCTTAATAGCGGTTCCTCTGTATTAACGTAGTGTTTTTAAGTTTAGAGAGATGCAGACAATATGGCCACTGTTGCATGCAGAATTTTAAGCTCCCAGCACACAACTAGTTATTCAGTCTCCTAAAGAAAGCAAAAAAGAGCAGTCAAAACACCAATAGAGCATCTACAATGAAGAGAAACTTTTAAGACGTGAATTCATGAGAAATTCGACGTATGGTGTAATTGAAGAATAATCCGTTTCACTATCAACAAGGATCGAAGTCCATCTTTTCGTGGCTCATTTCTAGCTAGTCGCTTAAAATGTCAGAGACCACCACACCATCCTTTGTTGATAAAAGTTTACTGTCTTCCCTTTAAAATGTGTATTTGAATATTGAAAAAAGCTGCCTTTAGATGAGAGGAAATGCACT
>NC_090890.1:50050534-50073034 GCF_036669925.1 Montipora capricornis | reverse complement strand
CAACATGTCTGCCATGACGTCAGGTGCGAGTCGAGGATACCATTACCGGTTCAGTGACAAGGCAGAGTGGAAGATTCAGAAGTAGCACCTTAACGGATACCATAATTTGCCATATATATTTTTTAATACCCAAGTTAGATTGAGCAAGACGCTCTAGAAGCGTTTAGTCGGAATATATGAGAAACAGAAATAGGTGCATTTAGTTTGGAAGGTTTAGAGGGTCTAAAAGCAAGTTGGACTGAAGGACTGAATAGCCGATTTTGGTATTGCATTGACAGAGCTGGACGCTTTCTAAGTTTGTTTACGTCTATATATTTTTCGGAAAACTGTATTAAGCCACCTTAACCAATGAAGTCCCCGCTTCCTAATTCTTTGTGCATTTTGCTGCCCAAAAAACTAAATTTTATCCAGATTAAAACTCGGAATATATTCCGAGTAATGAAACCATGAGCCCATGACTAAAAGCGAACAACTCCCCTTCTCAGCGTATGCCACAGCATTTTTACAGATCGGTCTATTTTTCGACTATCTTTTCCGAAAAAAAACAAAGGCAGGTCCGGTTCGGTGGCGCCATGACATCGAGTTAGTTACTTTTAATTGGTCAAAGGGCTCTCGGTATTGCGCACGTTGTAGCTGTAACAAATGTCATAATCAGCCAATCGGAAGCAACGATATAATTCCTGCGGGAAATTTACACGTAAGCGTAAAAATTTCTCGATTATTAAACAATCACTAATCAGCCAAGGACGGTCGACTTCGCGGATGACTGAGCGAGAAATTTTTTCGCGTACGTGTAAATTTCCCCCACGAATTATAACGTCGCTTTCGATTGGCTTATAACCGGTGATATTCGCTGTGGCTAGAACATGCGCGATACCGCACATACACTGTCTCTCGTTAATTGAGATAAATCCACTTTCACTTTCCTGGGAGCTAAGAACTGGACCAAGGTGACTGCCGCCAAAGACGGGAGCGACTTCTCTTACTATTTTTGCAGTTTGCCCTATTAACACACACACACACACACTCTCTCTCTCTCTCTCTTTCTCTCTCTCGTGTTTTTATAACCTATTCTTAAAAAGCAATTTTCGTGTATTCATTCGTAGATCAAGGAAGCTTGTTTCAACGCCTTATTGGGGGAAGACACGCAATTGACGGAAGAAATGGATTTAAAGGATATGACGCAAATGTTTACCGCCATAAAAGCAGTTACTAATAAACCAGAAGACAACACTGCAGAGATGAACGTAAGTAGATAGATGAGAAACGAGGGCTTGGAGCAAGAAATTGACAGGGAGCCAAATCAAGGCATAAACTGAGGGTTTAATTTTTGGCCTGTGAAAAATTTTAATTGTAAATAGGTGCATGATGGTGGTGATGATCTTGAACTAGTGCAAGAGTCTATGCGTAAATTAACCGTTGTTAAGAGATCGTTGACGAACTGACAAGCAGTTTTGACAACATGTGGAGAAACGTTGGCGAAAGTTGATATTAATGAGGGATTTTTTCAGGGTAAAAGTCTTTCACCTTCGTTGTATTGTAATTTGCACTATAACCATTTTCGCAAATATTATGGAAGGAGGTAAGACTTAGACTTTAGGCAAAGGAAAGTAGATTAACACCACCTTTTCATGGATAACTTAAAGTGCTACTATGACCAAGAAAAATCAATTTTTCTTTTTCTTTGGATTTCAAATTATGTTAAAATGCATCTACGACGAAAAAAAAAATTACATTTCGATAGAACTTGCGTTGAATGCTCAACAGGCAAATTTTTTTTGGGTAATTTCAAGAGGAAGACCGTTTATTTTAGCTCCACTTTTTTCATTTAATATACCGCCATTACTTGGTGCGACTTTCAGCGATCTGGATCGTGGAGAAAGTGACCTCATTTACTCACTAGATTAAAAATGAAGTGTTTGAATGCGGCTAATTAGTATGCAACATGAGAGTTTTTGGTTTTCAGGTTGTCAAATTTGTGTCAGTTCTGCATACTAATTATGCCGCATTCACAAACTGCATTTTTAAGAAAGTGGGTAAATGACGTCATATTCTCCTCGATCCAGCTCTCCGAGTGCTTATCTGTCAGAACCACAACAGCTAATGGGGGACCGTTAAATGAAAAAATTCCCGTCAAAATAGTTTTTCTCTTGAACTGATTACATAAAATGTCGCATTTCGAGTATTCAGCTCAAGAACTTTCGAAATGTGAAGAAAAATGAGAAGTGATTTTTGATCGTAGTAGCACTTTGACTAAACAATAAGTGACCCGAGTTGTAAGCTTTGATTTACAAAGACGCTTGTTTATTTTTACTGGAATTTTCCTATTAAATGGCCGACCATTATTAACTTTAAAAGACTCACTAGTTTAAGAATGCAATGCATGTGTACACGTCTGAATTAATATGCAACACGGGAATTTCGAGTGTTCAGACTTATAAACTAGTGTTTTGTATTTATAGTAAGTTGCATTTACACGCTGAAATTTTAAGCTAGACTGCTTTACACGGCACAGCTGACACAATGTATATTTTTTAGCGAGAAGAAAGATAGTAGTTGGGCGCCCCAGATTGGGAATTTCTATCTCTGAATACTGTTCCAAGAGATTCGAACTTTTAAACAATAGGATTTAGTGTCGAGGCGCATAGCACCAGCTGGCGCATTTATTTCCATTTCTTTTGTCCAACAGCAAAAACTTTCTGATTCCTCGAAGAAAGGCAGCGACGCGATTTTAAAGCAAGCTAAGGGAGGAGAGGCCTCGAGCGAACAAATAGAGGAATGTGCAAAAATCTTACTTGGTACTACAGACAATGTCCTTCGTGCAATAAACACTTCTCGAGAGGTACGTTTATAGATTATGATGGCATCGGGAGAAGGGTACCTTAAAAACATTTTAAAAGATAGTTTCAGTTAATGGAATAAATTGAACGGTTAACGATAGCAAGTCGGCTTTGTTAGAAACTAAACTGACCTATTACAACAAAAGGCGATCATCGAAACAGCCGTACGCAACACAGATATCCCAGGCTCACTGTGTTAGAGAACATATAAGGCGAAGTTTAGGTAAGAAAATTCGCTAGAAAATGGAAATAAAAATCGATAAAACTTACCATGTGGTGAGCTGTTGTTGTCTTTAATACGTACACGAAGTTTCGGGGAAAATGGTCCACGTTCACCTTCCCTCATAATATAGTGACAAGGTAGGAGACGGAGGCCAGCTTATGGACTCCGATCGACCCAAAACAAGCACGATTTTTTTCGCGAAAATCGAATCCAGTCGCTAAATAAACACTCCAGGCTCGTGGAACATGATTTTCTCTAAACCAAGAATCCACTGAAGCATCTTCAGGTAGCAACGCGAAGCCACCAGACTCCGTAAAACCGGGCTGAAATCCGCCATGTAATCGGGCCCTAAGAATGCCATGCGTGTGTTCACGGCTGAATTAATGTGCAGCACGGGAGTTGCGGGCTTTCACACTTTTGAATTCGTGTTTTGCATATGTAATAAACTGCATTTACACGCTGAAATTTTAAGCTAGTGAGTAAGTGACAACACTTTTATCTAGATCCAACCTTCTGAGGTTTGAACGTGAGTAATTTCGATATATATATATATATATATATATATATATATATATATATATATATTTCCAATTTCGATATATTAAAATTCAGTCCTAAACAAAAGGCATCATCTCTAGGCTCTGGGGAATAAATATAAGGATTTGTATGAGTTTATTCCCCAGAGCCTCGAGATGATGTCTTTTGTTTGGGACTGAATTTTAATATATCGAAAAAGGGCTATTGCGGACCGTGAAATCCAAAACTTGCATTCAAAGAAAAGAGGTTAAAATTCAGGTCAAAGTCAGGTGTTAAGTAAACACACTTTCAAACTCTGAAGGGAAAAAAAGGAAGTGATTTCTTGATCATAGTAGCACTTTAAATATATATATATAGTTATTAAGGAAATCTCGATTTAGCGACAACAAGACTTCTGCATTACCATTGTTATTACCATTGTTATAATTATCGTTCCTCATCGACTTAGGTACAGTTTGTGTGGATAGATGGTTACCACCTGTAACCTTGGGTATCCACATAACTCCAATGAACCTTAAACACAAAACACTCTCCTGATAATCTTCTTAGTTTCTAAGAGGGAATCCTTCTGTAAAAGCTGTACGGGGTACTCTACGCCAATTTTTTTTGTCCACTTGTCAAGGTCAGCACTCATGGATGATGATTATTATTACTATTAATTACAGGATGGCAGAAATATGTCCAAGACGGCACGGGATACTTTAAAAAATCTGACGGCAGCCGTGGGGACGACCCTAATCCCAGGGGAGGAAGAGAAAGAATTGAGTTCGACATCTATAACTGCGGCTGTCTGCATGGAAAAGCTAGACGAGCTTGGCAACAAAACAATATCCATCAATGGAACCGAAGCTGTGTTGCCATCTGATTTTTCATCCTCTTTCGCGACTAATTCAATCGTTCAAAGAGTAGTAAGTCTTTCTCTAAAATTTCCTCGAAGTAGCTGTTTGTTTCCCTTCCTGTCTCAAATAGATTTTCTCAATATTCCAGAGCCCTTTTTTTTAAATAGGAATTCTTACATTTAATAGACCATATTCGTATTCTCAGTATTGGACTGGAACTAGCTTGCAATGGAGGCTAATGCGGGGAAATCTTTTCAAATGAAACTACTTTTTAATATTTTCCCCGTATTAGCCTCCATTGCAAGCTAGTTCCAGTCCAATACTGGGAATACGAATATGGTCTATTGTAATTATGAGTGGGGATTGTACAGTGGTGAGAGCACTCGCCTCCCACCAGTGTAGCCTGGGTTCGATTCCTAGACAGGTTTAGTTTGTTAGTTCTCTAGTCTGCTCCGAGAGGTTTTTCTCCGGGTACTAAGGTCCTTATTACATGATACCGGTATGATTAAGTTTATACGAGCCCGGTCTGAAACTATGAAAGGGTTTGGACTCTGTTGTTACCCGCCATCTTGCAATGCTGCAACAACACTCTTCATTATGGATTTAAGAACAACAAGTTTGAATTTTGGCCATAGACTAGTACCTCGATGAGCTCCGGACTAAAAAAAAAATTCAGTTATTTCTGAAAGTTGTAAATATTCACCCCCTACGTTTTTATCAGCTCTATTATGAAAATTTCAACCTCGGGTATCGCGCGTTTCTACCCTTTTGTTCAGTTTTGTCAAAGCTTTGTTACCTGTTCATTTCCGCTCTTGCCGCGGTTAAGAGGAGTGGCTCTTAACTACAGAAAGACAATGGTTGCTAAGGAAGCTCTTTAGTCAAGAGCCCTACAAAAAGGTTGCATATATGGTTCTTTGACTAACTTTTTCAATGAAAATCTGACATTACTTCAATCAGAAGGCGCATGCGCAACAAGTCTCAGCCCTCTGCCGTGCGTTTCGGTGAAAAAGAGGTAAAAGCTCTCAGGAAACGAAAGGAAGAGGCGGTTACTGGATGGGAACCACCCCATTATTTTTCGTAAACTATAGCATGGAATTTCTATTTGGACAAAAAAATGGAACTGATGTTTTGAAAAGCGTATCTAAGGAGGACCTTATGACGTCATGATTTTTTTGAGAAATAATTTCTTTTAAAATCCATGCTACAGATTTGTTAGAGTGTTCTGAAACTGTTTCGTTCAAAATTTGTGAAAAACACACCGGTAGTTAAGTCGCTTAGTTTTGAGGCATTTTCTGTTTTGGTAACGTGAGTCGAACCAGACAAAGGAATAATAAATAGTACACACTTTGCAAAAAGGATAATTGTAGAGTTAAAGGAATTCGAGAAATGACTATTTGAAGGGATCTACAGCAAAGGTTTGGTAGTTAAGAACCACCCCCTTTAAAAATTTGCAAAGGGAAGCGAAATTTTCAAGTATCCAAACATAACAATAATAATTTTTGTTGGAGAGTCGACTGTGTTAAACGCGCGGGCACTAATTTGGGACACTGTGAAGAAATCAAATCAAATCATATCAAAATCGTAAGGTGGTTTTTGAGGAGAGGGCAAAACCGGAGCATAACTGGACAAAAACCTCTCGGAGCCGAGTAAAGAACCAACAAACTCAACCCACATACGACGCCGAATATGGGAGTCGAACCTGGTCCACATTGGTGGGACCACTGCTCCATCCCAGCTCTCTTGTTAGAGAGGAGATTGGTTATAACTAAGGCAGCGCTACCCAGCCTCGTTAGCTGTTTAGCCTCTCGTATTCAAAGCACGTCGCCTAATGGAATAACCGGTATAGCGACTTTCACATAACCTTGAAAAATAAACGTAAAAACAGAACTTAACCAAAAGTGCAAAACATTTGACTGGCTTATCGAACAAGAACAAACGGGCGAGAATTTTCGTTGGCTAATAGCGAACGCGGATGCAAACAGCGTCATATCTCCATAGAACTTTCTGGAAAACGATCGGCATTTCGCTTTGACGTCATTTGAAATGCAGTAATGTGATTGGGCAATCGAACTGTTTACTGCCCATATTAGGAGTGTCCTTGGCGGGAATAAGGAGGTTTGTTTTAATCTTGTCAATCATTGGTCCGTGAAACAAATTGCGAACACTTTTTGAAGGTCATACGAAAGTCGCCCTATCATCAAATTTTCGACCTCGGATATGGCATTTCAAGCTTTCTGATTGGCTCACTCCATCTCGGTTATCAGCTCATATACCGTAATGACCTTATCTGGAAACTGATTGCGTCAGTCCATTTTCAAAAACTGAGACAACATCCTGTCGTTATGGAAGCAAAACAGTTCAGAATTTAATTAAATTTTAATTAAAACTATCAGTTTATTCGCACTCTTTGGATATGAGACTGGTTATAGCCAGCTCGTCGCTTCGCACCTCGTTGGCTATTTACCATCGCATATCCAAAGCGCGATCATGGAATAATTGTTAAATAAGTTTACACTTTCGTGAATAACTGCTTATTATCGATGAAAATACAGGCATATTCAGCCGACATCATCAAACAAAGGTTAGCACATTTTTTGATCAAAAGACCTCGTTAAATTCCTCGAATTCGATCCAAAAGACTAATGTAGGCTTTTTTCGGAAAGTCAACACTGAGTAAGTAGACAAGGATTCGCGGAAATCAACTACGCTATGAACTTTATTTCATTGTCAAAGTGTCACTGCTTATGTAACTAACTGGGAACACCTAACGTGCAGATGGAATAAGCAATCGTGGTATGTAGATTGAGTTTGTTGGTTCTCTTCTCTGCTCCGAGAGGTTTTTCTCCGGGTACTCTGGTTTTCCCCTCTCCACAAAAACCATTATTTGATTTAATTTGAATTAATTTCGTTAGTGTCCCCAATTAGTGCTCCGTTGTTATTATCATTATTATTATTATTATTATTATTATTATTATTATTATTATTATCCTTTCAGAGCATGGTATCTAACACAAGCCTTTTTGCCAGCCAAGATCAAGAAAAGGGAAATTCTGTGAAGAGTCTTGCAGTAAGTTTATCCTTCTCCGACGAGAATCTTCGAGAGTTGAACATCAAAAACCTTAAGTCGGCGATCAGCATTATTATTCCCCGAAATGACAAAGAGCGCGGCAATACGGAGGGTAAAGTCAGTTCAAAGGAGTACAAGGTACACTCCTTTACAATAGAGCAGAATGCATCTACTGTGCACATTCGAGCAGAATGGGAGGTGAGCGTCGATTTAGAGCTGTACGTAAGAAAAGGAGGCGAACCGAAGCCGCTCGAGGGAGTTTATGACTTTAAGCGCACGCTTCAACTTGGACTTGGATCTTGCCAAAGTGTGAACTCATCTAATTCTTCGGACCCGTCAGGGTGCGAACTCTCTCTGTCCAATGATGCGCTAAATTGGACAGCAGCCGGAACGTACTACGTGTCGCTACGATATGTGCGAAAGGACTCGCTATCAGAGGAGGAAAAAGCTAAAATAACTTCCGACGACACCATACCCTATAACTTTTCAGTCTATACCTCAATGTGTTTGTACTACGACGTTGACAGGGAGGTGTGGTCCACAGAGGGAACTAAGGTGAGAGAAAATAATTAACAATAGTGAAAACGAACGTGTTTGTGCGTTAGACAGCCCTGAAATGTGGCAAGATCATTAGCTAACATGGCTGATCGTGTGACAAGTTCGCTCTGTTTCACCAATAGAAAGGTTCTATATCTGTGCAAGAGTGGAAGAACCAGAGGCAAGGGCGTAGCCAGGGGGGGAGGGGGGGGGGGTCCTGGGGTGCCCGTGACCCCCCGTTAGTAAGCCGTGTTTTTACTCAAACAACCTACAATATTCAGGTTGCGAAAACGCGAGTACCCTCTGTTTGACACAGTGTGACCCCCCCTTTGAAAACCCCTGGCTACGCCCATGAGAGGACCACAAAGCCATAGGACAATGAATCACACAAGACTCCCTACTAAGCGGGCGGGGGGGGGGGGGGGCTGGTAGATTTGGATCGGGGGGATGGCAATCCTCTGTTTACACCGGGCTCGAAATCATGACCCTTTCATTCAACAAGAATTTCCGTTTGAAATTTCGCGAATTCCATGTGCCCAATGGAACAGAACTTTCCGGTTGCCCAGACACGACACAAGCCAACGCGCGTTCATGTAAATTTCGCGCCAATCAGAGAGATTCGAATGATATTGACGTGTGCTCGAGACAAAGGGAACACTAATTCGTTCACACGGGCAACGATAGTTCGCTCCGATCTGTCATACCAGTTAAAGTGCAACTCTGTGCCCTAGCCCCGTCAAAGTGAACTGGTCCCTGTCACAATCAGAAGACTACGACCAGTAGCATACAACTTCGAAATCTATTTGTGTCACGCAGATCAACTTCCACATCAGCTATTTAGCTGCCTTTTTTTATCGACTTACATAACAAATAAAGTATGTATGTAGGTATGTATTTTACACGCCGCGATATTTTAAGATTGACTTTCCCGCGAAACCAGACCTTTCCAACCAACCATAATTAGATAAAACCCTTTTGATTTAGATTGGTCACGTGTGCGGCAACCGTGGGACCCGATATTTGTCTGCAAATATCTTGGTCTGTTGGTCTATGCTTATTAATTATCGGAATTGCGTGTTTATTGTTATGGGTCGCTGACCCCAATAGAATTGCGTCCTAAATGAATACAAGCGTGAAGCGCGCAGGTCATAGATCAACAGGAAGAAACGAGGATCCGTACCTTTACGGACCGACAAAACGAGATTGGTAAGGTATTAAGTATATCTCTAACTCTCTCCTCCACAGAGGTTCGTTTATCGGTAAGGTGATCGGCTTTGATCGGCTGTGATCGGTAAGGCGTCAGGATGAGTCCGCTGTGCAAGGTGATTGGAGGCGCAAGAGACGAGATCGATTGGGCGGGCGAACCGAGGCTCTCCCGGTTGCTCTCTCATTACCTCACTTTTTTTCGCCCGCGTGTACCTCGCTCAGAGGTTTCACCTGTAGCCTCTGCGGAGAAGAGAGTATCTCTAAGGTATTGAGGCGCGCAGGAAAGGAAACTAGTTAAAGTAAGGAGGAACGCTCAACGGCCTCAAATGATTGGCGTGCGTAAAAAACTGAAAAACCAATAGATCTTATTGGCTTTTTGAAATGGCTGCTTGGAAGATTTAAACAATTTCACAAGTTTATTTTCACACAAACAAAATGAAAAATTGCTAGAAAGTTTTTGCATCGAAATTTCCAATTTAGGGGGTGAAACATTGGGCAGGACTGTAGAATACGGCCCGCTAAGTTAGCCAATCATAGCACGCGCCTTATCTGAGAGATATATTAAACCATCTTTAACCGTTTCGGTGTTTTTTCTCTCGTGGCAGGTGGGTCCAAAAACAAACCGGGCCGTGATAGAATGCTTAACCAACCACTTGACAACATTCGGGAGCAATTTTTTTGTCCCACCGAACAAGATCAACTTCAAGTATTTGAGCTTTGACAAACTACTAAAAAGTCCGCTTGCGCTTATCACGGCCTGCGTGATTCTTGGTGTCTACATCATCTGCTTGATTCCCGCTCGAAGAGCTGACAGAAATGATGCTTTAAAGGTAATGTTTCCATGTAAAGGTTAAAGGTTGTTTACGTCTCGCACACGTTCATAGCAACGACATACAGCACTACTCTCAAACAAGACAAAATAGAGAGGGAAGAGAGGGCATTCCCCATACATTGGGTAATGTTTTAGATCGACTCCCACGCTGTACATATCCGAAGGGGATTAGGCAACAGCCAATCGTATGGCAGGAATGTGTTCTCTTAACGTGGGCTATCCACACAGAACACATGAGTGGTTGTTGCCTAATCCCCTTGGGATACAGCTGTTTGAAGAAAGGTTGTCCAAAAGTAGCGTAAAAGCGTTCGCGACAATGCCGAAAGGTAGTATGGGACAGTATTCAATATGCCCAGAATCGAAGATGCCACGATCGTGCAGTGACGACCTACTATGGCGACGATAAGAGTTAATGAAGTGGCAGTACGCACAGACTTGTGTTCAAGGTCTCTTCCGCCATCACGCTACCAAAACACGTCCAAAAACAAAAGGATTCATTAGCAAAAACGATGGTTCTGCACGTGCGCCACGATTTTTGGTACATTTCTCAAACTTTTTCTGCGAAACATCACATAAAGTAAGGAAGGTTAAAGTCGTCATAATCTTGCTTTCTCTGCGAATTCTAACCCTTTGTTACTAATTCATGGCCTGGATCATTTGACTGAATTTTGAAACTCTCTATCTCGATGTCAGTAAGAAAAGATGAGCACGTATTTCTAGGTGACGTTTTCGATAGCATTACCGTCATGTTTTGGTTGACTCAAACTGACAGTTTACCATAATGCCTTTCGGCATTGTCGCGTAGGCTTTTATGCTTCTTTTGGACAACCCCTTTCGAAACAGCTGTATGTACAGCGTGGGAGTCGATGTAGCAATAACTTGAGACATCTTACCTATGGCAAAGGGTGTTATGGGAGATGACTTTTCTTCCCCATTTATTTTCTCTTGTCTCAAATGATTCGCGGTCCGTAGAGATGCATCAGCGTATTAATTGTGGTGCTTGCTCTGTTTTATAAAGCTAACCATGCTGTGCTGATTTCACTGGGGACTTTAAAGCGCCGGCTGCACGTTCGAACATTGTTATAAAACATTTGTTGGATCAACAATGTTTGAACGTGTCAGGAGCATGCATGTTTGATGACCCCGCCGACCAGCTCTTGACCTTGAAGAGTTTAACTGTCGTTTATTTGGATGTAACGTAGCTCGTTCATTTTCTCGCGCGTGCAGCTGAATTAAATTGATCTTATTTTTATCCATATTTGGGCATAAAATAGACCACTTTCGACATATTAAAATTCAGTACTAAACAAAAGACATCATCTCGAGGCTCTAAGGAATAAACTCATACAAATCCTTATATTTATTCCCCAGAGCCTCGAGGTGATGTCTTTTGTTTTGGACTGAATTTTAATATATCGAAATTGGTCTATTGGTGGGTGTCCTTAAATCCTCAGCTTTGTTCCATTGAAGAGAGTTGCAAGTTACACGCTTCCTCTGTCAGTGCTCCGTTTTACGGGTATTTAAAGCCATAGCTACACGGATCAGAGGAAAGTCGAAACAGACGTTTAAGTCACCGAGGATCGAACCGGGGACCTCTCGCTCCGAAGGCCGCGCACTAGCCAACTGAGCCACGACTGCTCCTCAACGATTGGTTCTGGTTTCACTTTTTATTGGTTGAAAAAGTGGCGCGAGAACTTTGAACCAATCACTGAGTGAAGTAATGCAAAACCAAAGCAATTCGCTAATTACTTTCGACACTCAATTGAAAATTGCTCTATGAGCTATCTCTGAAGCTTTAGGCGCAATTTATCAGATAATCACTGAGTAATGACGATTTGAAATTTTTAAATTTGACAAAGAATGTATGGACTCATTAGCGCTTTTGCCACCTACGATTTTCTTAGTTTTTGGTGGCTAATAACTCGCTCGTTATTAAAGCTAAGTTTTACACGTTCTTTTACCTTTTCAAGTCAATTTGTAAATAGCACGATTCCTGCGGTCAGCAAACTCGTATGTTGATGAGACAAAATGTAAAAAAATGAAGTCAGCAAAGATTCGCCTATAATACAGACCAGTCTCAAGATCATGTCGGTTGTGGCAAGCAAGAGACAGTATGGTTCCAATCAGGACTGAGCCCGATATGTCTCGCACGAATCTCTGTTCGTGTAGCACTCTCGCGTAAAATATCGCAAAATAGTCTGGAGTGAAGTATAAGTACGATCGTCCGGGTGAGTGAGGATTGTTTTGGGTGACATGGACTGACGTCAAAGTCCAGAGTGTAGCTCACGTAAACTGACAGGCTACTCACAAGCGAGTTTTTTTGCAGACTGGAATAAGCCTACTTCCTGACAACGATTCAAGAGATACGTATTGCTATGAAATACATGTTCACACGGGATTTGCGCGAGGAGGCGGCACAAGTGCTGAAGTTTCGATCGTTCTGACTGGAGGTCTCGGAGACAGTGAGCCAAGGGTTTTGAAGGATAACAACAGGAAAAACTTCAAAACAGGTGGGTTGTTTCGTTGAGATTAATAAATAGGGAGTTTAGGACCGACGACGGTTACAGCGACGAAAACATCACTTGAAAATATTAGGTTTAATCCATCGTGTTTACATTCTACAATATGGGCGCGATTTATCCTATAACTGGATAACTATAGATGGATTTGAATTAAAAAGAGAGAATCAAAGATTCACTGTTGTGCTCATAGCTTGTCGTTACAACCTTAAATCTGTTTTTTTTTCTCAGTACGGGAGAGAAATGTACAAAAATGCGTGCAGCACGAGCCTATGTTCCGTCTTTTAGCCAATAATAGGGACCTTAAGATCTAGGACGGCAACCTGAGCGAGAACGCCATCAAACAATGAACATCAATAAGCAAAACAATGGCTGTGCACGTGCGCTTTAAAATTTGTACATTTCTTTCCCATTCTCTGCCAATCTGCAACTTGAGATGACCAAATCTCAACTTCCAGGGTCGACGCGAGTGCATAAGGGCAAATCTTTAATTTTCTTTCTTAGCTTCAACACTGTTCCTTCCAATAGACCTTATTCACGATGGCCGCCATGTTGGATTTGCTATTATCATGCAAATTAGCTACACACTTCTGAGGGGGAAAACAACACAATTTCGAGAAGTTATAACGAACATCTCAGCCACACAGATGATTTGCTTCACGTTCATGGAATGTTTATCACCTAAGCGGTAAAATACTATCATTACACAAGTTACTTCGGTGTTTTTCAGTTTAGCGAAAAATGAGCAGATAACGAAGTACAAAGTCAAAATGTCAAAGGCAATCAAAAGATATAAAATTATTATAAAAGGTACTTAATTCTAAATACTAAAATGAACTTTTAGCAATGTTATTTCAATATTTCGACCAGCCGATTTTCCGCAATTTGCCGTTTTTCCAATGTTTGCCTCCCCCCCCACAGCATAACACATGGCTAATTTGCATGACAATTTGAAAACGAACATGGCGGCCATCGTCAATAAGGCCTATTCAGTTCTTGGATAGTTTGGATAATTTGTGGAAGTTGAGCAAACTGAAATAATAACGAAACACTGTAAGAATCATAAACTAGCACTATTAAAGGACGTTTTTGCGGCTGGGGAGCTTAAGCAACGACAACGGCGACGGCAACAAGAACGTCACAAATTTGCATATTTAGTAGGCAAAAACCATAGCTTTGCACGCCCTGCACGTGCGTTTTTCGCTGTTGTCCATTCCTTTGCTTTCGTCAGCCAAACAGCAACGTGAAATAGCCAAATTTGAGGTGTCATCAAGAACGTCAGCACTTGATCATGAGGATAAATTTTTATTTTCTCCCCTAAATTAAGGTAATTTCCTTAAATTGTTCTACTATCAAACTTTTTTGGAAACTTGGCATACTTAACATCCATGATATGAACATTAAAAAAATGCAATAAAAAAATGGGATCACCGTGCTTGTTTACGCGTCAGCAGGCTCTTAAAATCTCTTAATGTTTTTGCGTTAAAAATTCGAATTACCTTCGTACAGAATTAAGTCTTGGTTACTTCAAAGACGCCGTCTTTGATTCCCTGGTTGTGGGAATAGTGCGCTTTTTAGGTCAGTTCCGTGGTTAGGTTGAAGTCCTCGCCTTGGGTAAAATACACCCAGTACGGAACTGTTTTCCAAAAAAAATTCATGTCCTACTATCAAACTTTTTTTCTTCTTCAAATATGTTCTTTATTACACTGTTCTTAGCAAATACCTGAAAAAAAATCGGGGGTCACCGTCCTCGTTTGAGAGAAAAGGAACATTTACTTCGCTATCGGGTTTAGTTTGAGCGAAATCTCTTACGTTTGGTTTGCGCACGTGCTCATGTGCGCGCTAATGACGCGAAAATCGTGCGCAGTAGGGATGCGCAATGCAATACTAAGTGCCGTTCAGACGAGTGTCATATTTGAGGAAATACCACACCCTTGTCATATTAAGAAGGTTGAAATTGTCACGAAGCGATTAAAATGACTCGAATTTATATTTTGAGATGACGTTCTCGTTGCCGTCGCCGTTGTCGTTGCTTCTGATCAGCTCCCTATTAATGTTTTGAGCCGCCATCTTACCTTATGTTTTCTTGTAGTAAGTAAAACCAAGGAAGTAAGTGTCCCGTTCACAAGTAATTCGCAACAATTAATACTTTGATTTCTCGACCATGGGCAGCAGGGGCCCATTTTTCGAAAGTCCAGAAAAATTTTTGGGCCCAAAAAGCCTTTTGTGAACCTGCCACCCAACCGCTTGTTCAGGAACGCCAATCTTTTAACATGTTTTCAAGGTAACAAAAGGCAAACTGACTGTAAAGTTTGACGACTCAAATCCACTCGGTTCTTGAGATACAGAGGAAATTGTGACTCCCGAGAATGGCTCGTAAAGTTTCGGGACTTTCGAGAAAAGTTCCTAAGGTCAGTGTGGAGAACAGGTTCTCTCCGGACAGGAATGATATTTCTGCTGCTGGATACGCTGAACTTAAAAACCGAGGCATTGTCAAAGAACATCGTAATCAAATTCCAATTTTCTTTCTTTGTAGGGTCCGTTGATCCTTTCCTACTGACTGTGCCCCAGTCTCTCGGCAGCCTGAAACACATTCGAATATGGCACAACAACAGCGGGAACTATCCTTCCTGGAATCTCCTTCGTGTAATGATCCAAGACATTCAGACAGACCAGCGTTGGTGGTTCGTGTGCGATGACTGGCTCGCTGTCGATGAAAGCGACGGTAAAGTCGAAAGGATCCTTTATCCGGCCTCCAAGAAAGAGCTGACGAAGTTCAACGTCCTTTTCGCGTCCGAGATCAGAAAAAACCTCACCGACGGGCATATCTGGTTTTCTGTTGTTGCTCGCCCACCAAGAAGTACTTTTACGCGTGTTCAGCGGCTGACTTGCTGTTTGTCGATTCTCATGTGCACAATGGTTTCAAACGCGATGTATTACAAGGTGGGAGAGAACCAAACGCCCCAGAACGCTATCAGGATAATGGGTTTCAGCTTTTCCATTCGCCAAGTTTCGGTCGGTATAGTGAGTAGCGTGGTAGTGTTTCCAGTCAATCTAATCATTGTCACTATCTTCCGGAAAGCAAGACCGAAGGCAAATCGATACACAGCAAAGCCACAAGGCACGCGTGCAGATGACGTTGATATTGAGGCAGCCGAAGATGAGAAAAAACCCGTGACTTCAAAGCAACCTGGCCTCCGTCATTGGTTTGTTTACATAGCGTACGGTCTTGCCTTCGTTGCTACCTGTGCCTCAGCATCATTTGTCGTTATGTACGGAATGGAGTTCGGACCTGAAAAGTCTGCCCAGTGGCTCATGTCAATGTCTGTATCATTCCTGCAAGACGTGCTTCTCAACCAACCTATCAAAGTCTTTGCGTTGGCTACCTTCTTTGCGGTCCTCGTCAAAGACCCCAATAAGGCCGAACAGGATTCTTTGACGGACGCGAACGCCCTCGCGAACGACGAGGAATGGTTGCATAAGACCACAGAAGATCTGGATCTTGAAACCCAACGGGAACTGAAACAGCTGATCAACGACAAACCCCCCGATGAGGCGAAGTTGGAGATTGCACGCAAACTGCGAATGAAGGAAAAGCAAATGAAATCCATTATTAGGGAAATAATCTGGTATGTCATATTTCTGTTGGTACTTCTCACCATAAGCTACGGAAACAGAGATCTAACAACGTCTAAGTTCACGAGATACATGAGCAACATCTTTGAAAAAGCTGCCTACAATGGGAACCTAACATATGGAAAGGTATGCTTAAGACCTGTCAGTTTTATCATAAACCTTACATACACGGCAGCGGAGCGGCTGATGGGCGTATGAATAAACATGAATCGAATCGAGTGCTTCCTCTTTATCTTATTTCAGTTGGTTGAAGACTGGAGGTGTATATCCCGGTCGGGCCAACATACAAATTTCAATTCCTGATTCTAGATTCCAGATTCTAGATTTCAATTTCGGAACCCGACCCAATCCGCAATGCGTTTGCATAAAATTGCGCGTCGATCAGAGTGATTCATGCGAATTTGTTGTGATCCTGAGATAACTGGTACAACAATTAGGTCAAATAGGAAGGGAGACTTGAGCACCACCGGTCGGACCGGTGAAAATAAACGATCTCAAACATTCCAGAAGGGACAAACTGAAACGGGCGATACAAGAGTATGTGAGAGTTGAAAACTGCGAGTCTGAGCTCCTGCATCCGGCCACTACACTATCCTCTCGGGTAAGGAAGTTAAACTGTATAGGTCCCGTCTCAAATATTATCAAGTAGCCTTGACTCGTGGGAACCGTTTTATAGCGGCATGTACAAAACACAGGTCACAAGTCACAGGTCATTGTTTTACCAATAGAGAAAGAATCCTAATTAGGCCTAAACAAAAGTTTTTAGGCCTTAGGTTAGCATTGGTAAA
Organism: Montipora capricornis; assembly: GCF_036669925.1. Lineage (NCBI taxonomy): Eukaryota > Metazoa > Cnidaria > Anthozoa > Scleractinia > Acroporidae > Montipora > Montipora capricornis. Next base: position 50,056,010 of record NC_090890.1, on the reverse strand, counting down.
CGGTTAGGGTTGTTCCTTTTTTGGTAAAACAATGACCTATGACTTGTGACTTTTGTTTTGTACTTGCTCGTGTTATAGCTGAGTTGTATAAAAACACGGATATTTTTTTCATTGTCAAGGTGCACGAAATACACCACTACTGGAAATGGCTGAACGAGACGTTCATACCTTCTTTGATGCCTCAATTGTACTACAACAACTTAACACCCTATGACAAAGGATTCGTTGCCGACGTTCCTACTGCCTGGGTCTTGAGTGTGGCTCGTCTGAGGCAACTTAGGATCAAGAAAGGTACCGTTTTGTTTTGGTTTCGAAAATTTTATTCGTTTGAAGAGGACAGACGTTTAGCTTAGTCCGTTTCCAAATATACTGCAAAATCCCTGTCGAGTCGATTTGACTAGTTAATTCCTTCAATCTTTTGTTTTCCAATTCGTTCATCGTGTTGTTGCGAAAGGGAATGGCCACACGCACTCTGCGCGTGTTTGATCTTGTTCTTTTAATTTGCCGCTGCTGGCCTCACTGGCGCATAACCTTCTTAGACTTATTCTTATGTTTGCGTCGCCAGAGAAGACTTAACTTTTCGGCCACGTTGATTATCCAAATTAACCTCCAGGAGCGTTTAGCTTGTTTTGGTTCGCTGGAAAAACATGGCCGTTAGTCACGTGAGTGCAAACGAAGAATAACGTCACCGAAAGTCCTATTGACTTCCGCGACCTCTCACTTCGAAACAAATTCAAACTGCTTTTTCGTAATACGTCCCCCGGGGATCATTGTCCCCGTCCTCCACAAGACTTCCCTGTCATCCTCAATAAGGATTTGTCATAGCGTTGTTTCATAACTTGGGACTGACAAGTGTTCCATCCAAACTCTATGAAAACTCTCTTCACTGAAAGGCAGCAGAAGCTTTTTGTTGGTTTTAGTTGCTTGTTGTTTCTCTCAATAAGTTCCACTTTATAATCTTCCAGACGGTGGTTTTGCCTCTACATTTTCTATTGTCTTTCGGAGAATTAGAGAAATACTGAGGAGGTGTTTTGAGAAGCCGTCATTTTCTTTGGTTTGCCCTTTAGCCCCCTTGGGTACCTCCCATTGACTAGTAAAATCTAGTACTGTTACTCCTAGGGGAGCGCCAAAGGGGACATAGCCTTTGAGAGTTTACCAGTAATATTTGTCTCTCCTGGCTGAATTATTTCCCTTTTTTTTTTTTTTTCAAAAAGAGCAATTCCATTCTTTTTTTGGAAAATCGGGACGACTTTGTTAGGTCGAAAGTAAAACATTCGGGCCTGGTGATCGGAAGTATTCATTTTGATTCTCTGAACTGTCGCTTGATCTCGATCAAACTGTCTCTTGTTTTGACAGATACCTGCACTTACAAGCGCCTGTTCCTATATTTCATCAAAGAATGCAACGATTTCTACAGTATCGCGGAACAGGACCAGAATTCTTTCTTACCTGGATGGAAGCCTAAACGGCAAGAACCGCACGATAATGCCTCCTCTACCCCCACCCCCACAACCACAGTCGAACCAACTGAGAAAGGCCCTTGGGATTTTCAAACGGGGGAGGAACTAAAGACTTATCCGTACTGGGGTTACAAGGCGACCTACAGCGCAGGAGGTAACTTCGTAGATTTGGCAGCCTTATCTTAATTTGAGTTTCTTGAAATGTAGACCTTTTGTTGGGCTATAATTTCCGAGACTACAAAGAGTTTTTAGACGGTTCACGTTTATCGCGTAGGAGAAAGAGTATGGTAATGGTAAAGAATTTATATACCGTACATGTCACAATTCTTTCTCTGGGGTGACAACGGACGTCAGCATTTAAAGGCACCTCTGGCAGCCGCTATCAGTGCATATTTAATCTCACACACCCACCCACCCACCCAACCCACGCAAGCATGTGAATGGAGGACAGACCACAACACCAGGGGTCTCCCCTCATACTCTTCATGAATAGTGTGTGGATTTTTTTGACGTCCACAGTGTTGCCGGTTGATTAAAGGAAAGGTTGTGAGACCGTGACAGGGCCTACAGGTTATAGTTCTTATACGGGAAGACTTGAAAATTTGCTGAAGAAATTACAAAGGCGTCACTTTTTAAGACCTTGAGTGTTGGTCCGACCGGCGTTTGAACCCGCGACCTCCAGCACGAATGCCCAATGCTCTGCTAACTGAGCCACCGGTCGTTCTCTGACGTTTGCATGTTCGATTTTGTTGCAGGTTACGTGCAGGTGTTACCCAACAACTTGAGCGAGTCCCTCAAATTAGTTCGAGAGCTTGAAGAAAACAACTGGTTGGATCGTTACACACGAGCCATCTTCTCTGAATTTGCTGTTTACAACGCAAACATTAACCTGTTTTGTGTGGTGACACTTCTGTTTGAACAACTTCCAACCGGAAGTCTCACTGCATACCCAAACATTCTCACGCTCCGTCTCTTCCGGTACGTAGGTGGGGAGATGTACTTCGTGGTAACCTGTGAAATCGTGTATCTCTTGTTCTGTGCCTTCTTTGTATTCAAAGAGATCAGAATGTCCATCAAGAAAGGAAGGGAGCATTTGAGGGATCCATGGAGTATCCTTGAAATTGTACTTACACTTCTGTCGTTATCTGCGGTGGGTTTGTACTTTACGCGAATGAAGTTCACCGAAGATGCCCTGCATTTTATGCGAGAGGACAGGACAGGGTTCGTCAGCTTCCACTACACGGCTTTCTTGGACGAGTGGTTGAAATGCATCATTGGAGTCATCGTCTTCCTCTCATTTCTAAAGATGTTTCGACTTCTGCGCTTTAACCGTCGAATGTCCATGCTACAGCAGGTCCTCAAACGTTGCATTGGCCAGTTGGTATCTTTCATGTTCATGTTCTCGGTGGCGTTTCTGGCGTTTGCACTCCTTGCAAGCCTAGTTTTTGGTCAGTACATGGCAGAGTTTGGAACATTTTGGCGAAGCTGCGCATCGCTGATGGACACTCTTCTGGGCAAGTTTACTTTGCAAGAAATGAAGCACGCCAATCGCATCATTGCACAAATCTTCTTCTACACTTACACGGTATCAATGGTGTTTATTCTCCTCAACATGTTCATATCCATAATCAACGATGCCTTTACGGAAGTTCGCAGCGACGTGGAAAAACAATCGAATGAGTACGAGATAGTGGACTTCATGATTCACCGTCTCAAAGAAAACATAGGCAAGTCAATGGGCCATGCCATACATCCAATTTACAAAGAGCCTAAGAGTGACCTGGAGGTCAAATTTGATAAAATCGTTGACAACGCCGACAATGCCATCCATTTTATGAGGAACATCGCTTTCGAGGACATGCGAAAGACAAGGTGGTTTCAAACGGAAAGTTGTACAGACAAGAAGAAAAACCTGATACGGCTACTTATGGAGGTGGACTGGGATTTTTACGAGTCCGAACTTTGTGACTCCATTCCTGTGTTCGAGCGTTTTTTGAGTCAGTATACCGAGGAAGAGCTTGAGGAAATATTGAAGCACTATCAACAGAAGCGAATGGTGGAGGATTTAGTTTTTGAAGAAGTGAATGGCCGAGAAAATTCCTCTGACGAAAGCGACAGTGATAGCGAGAACATTGACGAGAGCGATACCGAAGACAACCAATCGAGTAATGACGAGAGCGGTTCGGAAAACGAGGCTGGTGCCGAAGATGGTATTACAACAATGACACCAACATTCGGAATCACGGATCGTCCTGGGAGTACAGTGAGCGTGAAGAGCCCAGCTTTTCTGATCGCTGAGCTCGAAATCACAACTGAAGAACAAAAAGAGAACGCGGATACTACCATTCAAAGAGACGGCATCATGAGTCCAAGAGAAACGGTGGTTGAAGAAGCTGCGCCAGAAGCTGAGCTTTTGAAAATCCTCGACGACGTACGACGGGATCAAGAAAGTCGTTGTGCCACCGATGCTGAGTTGGACAGTATTCTGTCTGGGCACTCGCCAGTTTGTGATGCCGAATCGCGTACGTATAATAGCGATATGGAGATCGAAGTTGGAAAGAAAAAGAAGAGGAAAGCAGAGAAAAGTCACGAAGGAGAAGCTCCAGAAGAGAACCCGCCAACAGAAGCTTGGGTCCCCATGGATGACAAAAAGGGTAACGAGCTTTCTGAGGACGGCTCTGATATAAAGATAAAAAAGAAAAGGCTGCAAGAGGAACTGATAAAGAGAAATGATTTGGCCGAAGAAGGAAAGGATAAAGGCAGCAGCGAAGAGAATGTGAAGACCAAACAGAAAGGGAAAAGAAAAGGAAACGTTTTGTCTGGAGATGAAAAACAAAACAAGAAAGACATCTCTTCAGAAATAAACGGCGACAAGGAAAAAACAATCCTTGGTGAGGTAAAATTGAAGAAAAAGAAGAAGGTAAGAGGAGAAGGAGATATTGAAGAAAATGAATCAGCTGTCGGTGGTGGCGGAAAGAAAAAGAAAGGAATGGTGTCTGCCGAAACTGGAGAAGAAATAGGAGATCGAAACGAAGAACAGAAGAAAAAGAAAAAGACGCTGAAAGGAAATGACGGGGAGGATCCAGAAGCTGCCGAGGGGAAAGCAGTTGATGAGACTAAGGAAAAGCCAAAAAAGAAAAAGAAAAAGAAAAAGAAAGCGGTAGCAGGAGAAGAAAACGTCGCCTTTGAGAAAGATATGGCATTGAAACAAGATGAAGAAACACTCGAAAAAGAGCTCGGTAGTCTGGACGAGCTGTTCGCAGAGATGCTGGAACTTGGAGATGTGGATCATGTGAAGACCAAAAAAGGCAAAAAGCGCAAGACGAAGATGAAATTAGCTCAGGAAGACGATGATGAACAGATTTTGGTGAAGTCGGGTGAAACAGAAGAAAGCGTGGAAAAGGAGACGCCAAAATAGATCTATTTGACTAACGAGGAGAGCGAATGCTAATCAGGAACATTGCAGTTGAGAGTTGTAAACCGAGATATACTTATAAAGGTAGTTAGTAAACGTAAAGATATAGCATACTTTTTAGACATTTATTATATTGTATTTTAAACGATTTTTCAGTGTTCGCTTTAATTCCATGGCCTTGAGCGTTTTCCCCAGTTCTTCTGAGCGTTAATACGAAAACTCGGGCTTAGTTCGGAAGGGGAAAGGAGCTTGCGGAAGTGTTACCGCGCAGGCTCAAGAGTAAGCAACGAAAACGGCTACGGCAACGACAACATGACAAAACAATATCATTGGTTAAAAGAGGAAAAAGAATCGTGCTGCATGTACTGTGCAGCACGGATTTTAGCAAGTATGTTTGCTGTCCTCTGCATAACGACGACGTGAAATCACCAAATTTTGACGACAACGTAAGCATCCTGACAGAGAATCTTTTATTTTCTGTTTTCACTCTGAAACCGCTCGTACCAATTTATTTTTAGGATACTTCGCCCATATTGTAGGACGTGAACGAGACTGAATAATCGCGAAAGACTTATGAGAGAGAGCCAAGTGATATTTTGAG
>NC_090890.1:50033034-50038034 GCF_036669925.1 Montipora capricornis | reverse complement strand
ATGAAACATAAACATGCAATTTAACTAAGATATCACTAGTGTTAAAACGTTGAAACGAATTCCTGTTTTCGGGAACGAAATAAGATTATCTTCCTTCTAAAATGACAGCTGTGGAAGATCCAAGCGAATTAAATGGTAAAAGCATGTAGGGCTGTGTAGGTTATATACTCTATCAGAATTCAGATCGAGAAAGTGTCTGTCTAACAATATTCGCCCCCGTGGCGCTGTAGCCCATCTATTGTGCCAGGATTCTAAGCTGATTACTAGGTTTTTGGCCGAGCAAAAGTGTTCGTCTGCCTTGATTAATAGTTTGCTCAGTATTATACCCTTTTATAGATAACTACAGGCTGCTGGCAGTTTATCTCATCGATCAAAAAACGGTAACATTTAATTTGGAAACTGGAGGCGTTATAAAATAATGTGTGCTATCTTTATATAGGGTTTTAAAGGTTTAAACTATCAAGTGAGTTGAAAGAACATTAACACGAGAGGAAGGCACATAATTATAAACTCAACGAATGAATGGGGTTAGTTTCTGGTACTGTGTCGAAGGGAGAGTAAAACAGGAAAATTGGGTCTCAAACCAACTCCAGGGGCACCCAACGACCAATTTGTTGTAAAATGTATTATTATACCCCAGTTAATGAAAATAAATGTTATTAAGGCATTTCAGGTGTTTTTCATTGTTGCTGGGAAAACATTATCTGTTCCTTTTTCCCAGCAAGACACTAGATAAAATTGGTTGGTTTCCCAGCCAGCTGATCAAATTTATTTCCCAGCCAGGAATTCCGCGCGCTTTCAAATCCCTCGATCCAAAACGACCGAACAAAAGCGACAAAACCGGGACAAAACAGGTTTTTCCGCAAGCGCAATCACTCTGACCAGCCGTCGGTTCTTTTTTTTTTTTTTTTTAGTCGTCCTCAGTCAGAGTTTCTACAGCCAGCTCGGGTTGAAATGCTAGAAAAAGTAAGTAATTCCCTGGCAAAACCTCTATCAATAACAAAATTTCCCAGCCAGCTCATCGAAACACCTGTATTTTTGCCAGCCAGCAAGATTCCTCTGGGGAACAGATTCGTTGGGTGCCCCTGCAACTCGTTTGATAAAGTTTGTCAGGTCGAATTGCCACCGCGAAAAGATAAATAGGGACCTTAAGATCTAAGACGTCGACGAAGGATTTCATTGTTAGCACTTGGAGGACTTGCTGCAAAGAATCATAACCAACTGAAGACCCTCTATGAAGGAAAAAAAGTTTAATTTTCCCTCTTTTGTTTTAATTTTATAGATGTAATATATACGAGAACTCTTTACATAAGTTCTTAAAAGGCTTTATGAAAATATATGTAATTATATCTGTTCGAAGGTGTAATAGCTGTTGAGTTTTATTCCTCAGTTATCGAGTTCCATAAGTATAAAACTTAAAAATGGTTTGCTTCAAAATCAGAAAAGAACCAATTCACTGAATTCACCGTTGCTGTTGAGAAAAGTGTATGCTAGGCAAAACAAGTTGCGTCTCGGCAGCCTGACAGTTAAGAAATAATTTGCCTGTGTTTAAATTAACAAATACACCAATACATCACTAACGCGTTTCATGTTTAACCGGAGAATTAGGGAAGCAGATGTTCGAAGGTGTAATAGCTGTTGAGTTTTATTCCTCAGTTATTGAGTTCCATACTGAGTATAAAACTTAAAAATGGATTGCTTCAAAATCAGAAAAGAACCAATTCACTGAATTCACCGTTGCTGTTGAGAAAAGAGTATGCCAGGCAAAACAAGTTGCGTCTCGGCAGCCTGAAGGTTAAGAAATAATTTGCCTGTTTTTAAATTAACAAATACACCAATACATCACTAACGCGTTTCATGTTTAACCGGAAAATTAGGGAAGCAGATGTTCGAAGGTGTAATAGCTGTTGAGTTTTATTTCTCAGTTATCGAGTTCCATAAGTATAAAACTTAAAAATGGATTGCTTTAAAATCAGAAAAGAACCAATTCACCGTTGCTGTTGAGAAAAGTGTATGCCATGCAGGCAAAACAAGTTGCATCTCGGTAGCCTGAAAGTTAACTGACAAAATAATTTGCCTGTGTTTAAATTAACAAATATACCAATACATCACTAACGTTTCATGTTTAACCGGAGAATTAGGGAAGCAGATTTTCGAAGGTGTAATAGCTGTTGAGTTTTATTCCTCAGTTATCGAGTTCCATAAGTATAAAACTTAAAAATGGATTGCTTTAAAATCAGAAAAGAACCAATTCACCGTTGCTGTTGAGAAAAGTGTATGCCAGGCAAAACAAGTTGCATCTCGGTAGCCTGAAAGTTAAGATATAATTTGCCTGTGTTTAAATTAATTTGAAATAAAGAGATTAAAGAAATAATTTTCCATTTTTTAATTGGATGATGCTGGCCGTTGGAAAGCGTGTTTTAGAAAATATTTCAGATTGATTTACTGTGCCTCTGGACTATTTTGACCCATCACTCAAAATTAATTTATAGTAATTTGAGTTATTTGTCGTCATTAAAACTTTATGACGAAGTCGGCCCAACAAATGTGTCGAGATTAGCACCTCTTTCTCCCTTTGTCTCTCGCTCTGCCTTTTTAGTGTGAGTCTTGTTACAACTCCCACTGAGATGTTGGTAATTTTTTTTTACCTAAACAGCGGGGACCCACATTCCTGACCCAAGTTAAGCTCCTCATGTTGCTTTCTTTCTTAAATACAAGGTACCAGCCCTCCGCTAATGAAGCATTGTAACAAAATGCTATGCAACAGCCCAGACAATGGGCCGCATAACCCATGATAAATATGATTTACTTTGTTATGTTATTATAAGGGACTATAAGATCCACGACGGGGACAAAAACGAAAACATCACCTCAAAATATAACTTTCCATAGTTGTAAGTCTTACGTGATTTTGCTCACCTCGTTCACTAAAGGAGCTGTTACACTGTGAAATGTTTCGTGCAACTTGTCTCGCAATGTTTTGGCGACATTGTGGCGGGACACGTTGCACGAAACATTTCACAGTGTAACATGCCCTGCGAATGGCCAAAAGTTGCAAGAGCCGTTGCCGAAAGTAGAATTAAGATCTACTTTTCGTGCAACTTGTCTGGCAACGATTTTGGCCCTTGCCGGGTATGTTGCACTGTGAAATGTTTCGTGCAACTTGTCCCGCACCATGTCGCCAGAACATTGCGAGACAAGTTGCACGGAATATTTCACAGTGTAGCAGTGCCTTAACGGCGCTGTTACAGTGCAATTTTTCGTGCAACTTGTCTCGCAACGCCATTGCGAGACAAGTTGCATGAATCGTTTCCCAATGTAACATACCTCGCAACTTTGCGAGACCCGTTCCAGAAAGTAGAATTGAGTTCTTCTTCCGCAACGGTTGCAACGAATTTTTTAAGCATTGCGCAGAAAAACATCTGTCCTGCAACTTGTGTGGCAACGGTTTGCGGCACCAGCCTATGAAAATCTTCCTTTCTCATGTGGTCATCGAAACGAGACAAGTTGCATGGAACGTACGGTAAACTACGGTAAATAATCACGAAGAAGATTGTTTATTTCATCAACAGAGCACGCCATTTTGCTATTCCCGTTCCTCCTCTGCTCTATAAGATTAGTGTTTGCGGCATGTTATTCAAACAAAACAACTAATGGACGACCTTAAAAATTTCAAGTAAGCCCTACTTGGAATCTGTATCATCGCTACATAAAAAGTGTGGACTGTTGGACTAGTAAAATAAAATTTTTGCGAATACCTATCCCGAGCGTGTCCTGACACATATATTTGCAACAATCAGATGACCTGTATATACCTTAGGGTGCGTTCGATTCAGTGATCCTATTCGGGAATAAGAATACGTGTAGTGATGATTTAAAACGGAATGTCTGGCGTTTTTGAAGCAACAAGGATAATATTAATAAAGATATGTTTGAAATAGCATTTTAGCAGGTGTGTGACAATTTTAATGTGAACCCTGATCTCGTAAAAATGAAGGATTTCTAACTTCTATTCCATGTATTCCTATTCCGGAATACGGTCAATCGAACGCTATCTCATTCTCGTCAATCCTGAACATATATGTTCTTGACCCAAGCACCGGGGAAAGCCCCATTTTAGTTTTTCATGAGTAGTTCATTTCTAAAACCAGTCGTTTCAACAAAACAAAATATGTTTGTTTTGTCGGGAGCTATAAATTGATTTCGCCGGAAAGCTTGGGAAGCGGTACGAAGGCGGAAAGACGTTTCATAGAAACTCCTTTTTTTCACAGTCAACTATCGCTTGCTGCCAGATACATCCGTTATCGATATTTTGAGCATTTGAGTTTGTAATAGGGAGAGACTTAAGTGACTATGTATCCTCTTTTTTTTCTGTTGTTCAAAGTTGTCTTTTGGTGAATTTAGTGGCAGGTGCCAACGTTACTCCAAGGGAGAAGTTCTTTTTATTACGTCCACAACAATCAAACAATGAAGAGGATTTTCTAATCACAGGAATGTTTTCGAAAAATAAAGCGGGGAAGGGGAAGGTTTGAAAAGTTTATCAATTTTGAAAAAGTCGTTAAAGAAATTGTAACGTTAAAAATAACTTGACGTTTCGATGACTTGATAATGTCAAATGTAAGGAAATTGATATGAGTGGAAGTATTTGCATAAAATGTAGGCGTGAACATAAATAAATTAAAGTGTGAAGCATGGGCAATTAAGTCAAAATCCCAGCCTCCAATTTATTCAGGCCAACCATTCCTTTTTCTCTCTTTACCGTGAAATGCGTTTCCAATTTTGGGGTGTTTCAAGCTGCAGAAATTAAAAAATCAATCGAGTGAAACGAGTAGAGAGTTGATGTTAACGGTTTAACTTCCTCCCACGCTGACAGAAAGCCTCTCCTTTGGAAGGAAAAATGTCACGTTTTAATACCCTGGAGTAGACGCTGAAAGTGAAAATCTGTACGCCGGGAAAAACCAGCGTTTATATTTTCGATTAAAAGTTTAAAAAGTGCTTTA
>NC_090890.1:49980534-50028034 GCF_036669925.1 Montipora capricornis | reverse complement strand
AGTGTGAAAACATCCAACTTTGACACTTAGCAAATTCTCTCATGAGTATTGCCAGCTTATCTTCGTTTGGAAAACGAAACGTACAAGCGAATAAAGTCTATCCTCGTTGTCGTTTCCTCCATGAATTTTAATTCCGACGCGTTCAGACAAATGCTAATGATTTGACGCCGGAAAAAAACGAACTCATCTTTGGTTAGCCGAAGATTTTATACGCAATTTCCGAAACATCCTTTACCAGATAAAAAACCCGAGTGAGGTTGAAAATTGCCTTCGGTTTTTTGTTTGACACCCATTTGTCTTTGAAGAACTGATCTTCGCACTTGTCGGGACAAGTAGGCCTTTTGCAGCTAGTGATCACATGGTACAAAAAGTGCCATACTGGAGAGCAAATTGCGCACTGGAACATCTAAAATAAAAGAAAATTTAAATTAAGTTTCCTTGTTTTCAGTTAGATGTCCCAGTGCGCAACTTGCCCTCCAGTATGGCGGTTTTTGTACCATGTGACCGCCAGCTGCAAATGGTCTATTAAGCAATTGTCTCTAATAGACACTGACAATTTCAAGTGGCTACAACGAGATTCGTAGCCATGACCTCACTCTGCGATGTGGGTGCAATGCTCTACCAAGCCACCATGAAGCTCTGAAGCCACACAGTTGAGAGCAGGTCAATTTGTTGGCCTCGTGTGTTCCTGTGGAAGGAATAATCAATGAAAGAAATATATACATTTAACATTTAGACTGCAAAACAGTCGTTTTCTTCCATTTTCGGAAGGCGCGAAGCGGACCGCGAAGCGCCGTAAGCGGGATCCTCGCGTGTGAAGCACGCGCGCCTCACACGCCCGTAGGGCGTGTGAGAAAGTTTTTACACTCGCTCCAGACCTTTCGTTTGAATATTTATCGCGTTGCTTGCGTTCGCAAAAAATACGACTGTTTTGCAGTCTATTTAACATTACACCGGCATAGCAGAGGTCATAGGTTCGGACTCCATTGAAACAATACAAACAATACATACTTAATTGACCACTCCCCATCGGGGCTTTTCAGGGCCAATGAAAGACAGTCACGACAGAACAGAACATTCAATAACAACTGTTATTTAAAGAATCCCAACTGGCCGGGGGCAAATCAGTTGGCTATTTACAAGTGTAGCTGAGAAGTTGAACCAGGGACTACCTGGAACAAATACAACCAGTGGTCAGAATGTGTCTTTAACCCGGGATACCCGGATATCAAGACAGGCGCCCTAGCCACTGGAGCGCACTGCCCAGTTTGTCTACAAGAGACAATCGTTTAATTGTCCAGAAAAGTACGGGGATCACTTTAACCCGCACTTTAAATAGATACGTTTTGGTGTTTGATATCTCTGCATTTCCATTTAATTCTGCAGGTCGGTTCTTCGCTTCAGCTGCGTATGATTGTTTCGCAAGCCAAGGAGATTGCGACAAAATCGGAACATTTGTCGACAGCCTTCCAAAAGACTCGATAATACTGGTTGCAATACAAGAGTCTGGCGCTACAAGTAGCAACAGGCCTCCTTCAAGTAAACTTCAGGAACTGGGCTCCCCGAATATAGGCTCCGTTGTCGAGAACACGGCTTACGCTTTGATTGGTTACAAGGGGAACAAGACTGTAGACTGGAAACAAGATTTGTTTAAGGGTAATGGTTCTGGGCCTGCTGAAATCGCAGCCGTTATTCCAATCCAGTGCTCCTACATGCCATCACGTAAGGCTTATTTTAAATCGGTTTGAAATTGAGTATCCGGAAACCAATCGGCTAATATAAGAGAAGCGATGGTTATTAGTCACTTTTCCGCGCCGTCGTGGAAGCGGAGTGTTCTTTTCTCATCCTCTTCACAAACTTCTCATTTTTTCCATTTCTATTTTTTCCAGAGTACGGGAAGAAAATCTACCATAATGTATAACACATTGGCAAAGCGCTTGTTTTTGCGATGAAAACTTATAGTTTTTGAGGTTTCTGCTGTCGTTAATCACGCGCTCTATATCCGTGTACGGTTATTGCACCTACATGCTGACCATATAGCACTGAGTTATTTTCGATTTTAGTGCAGTAAAAAAACCTAAGTAATTCCTCAAGTTAGGCCAGTCACACGCACGCAACCTAGCCTAAAATGAGCCAATCACAACAGTGCAAATGCATGCAGCCAGCTCTATCTGCGGAAAAATAGGGAGTTTAAGAAAAGACTACTGCCACGGCAACGACAACGCCACAAAGCAAGGTTATGATTGGTTAAGAAAGGAAAATACTCGCGTGCTGCACGTGCGGCACGAATATCCGTACATTTCATTGTCACATTCCACGCTAACAACAACGTAAAATCAACTAATTTTATAGGTTTTGACGACAACGTGAGCATTTAACAAGAGCCATTCATTTTATATTTTTACTTTAAACCTGCTCGTACCCATCCAGGTACAGGATAGTTGGCCCGTATTGTACAAGGTTAACAAAACGGAATAACTGAATCGCGAATTTACTCTTGCGATAGCGTCAAGTTATATTATGGAGTGACGTATTTGTTGACGTTGCCGTTTTTTTTTGCTTAAACTCCCCAATGGGAGGGCAAGGCCACGGTTAATAGGACAATCACATGACTTTTGGAGGGCATACAGTTTATTTGTGGCCCGAGTAGCATCATTTGCGCCCGAGCGGAGCGAGGATGCAAATGATGCTACGAGGCTGGGACACAAATAAACTATATGTCCGACAAAAGTCGCGTGATTATCATTATTATCAATACATAAGGCCAAATCGTACAAATTTATTTAATAAGAAATAAATGTTTAACAGAGACATGGCATGAAACTATGATATGGAAAGGATTAGCTACAACACGATCAGCTAAACAAGAGCAAAAATTGAGGAAAAAAAGCAAGAAAACTCATTCGCAAAAATTCGCGCCAACTCTGGCATTAAAATGGTATCCTCAGGATCTCATTGGCCAAGCGAAGTTGTTTGAAATCTCTGCAGCCAATCAGAATCAGGGCGGGAAATAAATTTTCAGCCCGAGTATCTCCCGCTTGGCCCGCAAAAAGGCGCGTTTTACAGATCACAGTTTGTCATTTGGGCGGGCGTATTGATAGTAATCCTGGTTTTAGCTCTTGTGGCTAAATCTCAATCCCAAACAGCTTCATTTTCGGTTTTCGTCGGATTTGTTTTCAGTGTCCACAACTTGCAGCCCATTTAACGTGGCAGGTAAGAAGTATGGAGGCAACTGTCTTAACGAGTCTTCAAGCAGTGGTGTCTCAACCACATGCAAAAATACAATCGACGAAAATGTCAGCTCTGGCTGGGAATCAGCGCCCAGTGGAACAGTTGGCTCTTTCATAAAAATTGACCTCCATACCATCTTTACCATCAACAAGCTACGAATTATGCAAAATGTCTCAGGGCGTCAAATAAAAGAGATTCTGATGGAGTTCAGCGACTGTTCCTCTGAAAAGGTAAGATCGCAATTGTGACCAAACTAAAACCAAAAGCAAACGCTCGTTTAGAATCATAGAGGATATTTGACAAACGGAGGGAAGCAGTGCGGCGCTTTGATTAGGTCGCTTGCCTTGAGATTCGTTGAATTTGATCGCGGTAGTCTGAGGTTTAACTTCGCTGCTGCACTTGTAACAGTTGTTCTTGTTGTTGTTTTGTTCTGTCATTTCTTTGATGTTTCATTGGCCCTGAAAAGCCCTTAAGGGGAGCGGTGAACTAAGTAGATATATGCACGTAACATTAGCGAGTTGTTATCCTTGCTAGCTTTAATGGTAAATCTGATAAAGACTATGGGTGAGTTCGCAGGATGGGAGAGGCATTATTTTACGCTATCGTGATAGTTTCGTGATTCAAATAGGTATTTTACGCCTGTGGTGAGCACAGATTTATTTTAACACTTTCAAATTAACGTCAGATAATTTTTTTGCAGATCTTATTGGCAGCAAATAAATCAGATTTCCAGGAATTCACATTCCTGTCTCGCCAAGCAAAGTGGATAAAGTTTATAGTGAATAAAGTGTACGGAGACAGCGGTGCAGTTGGGATCAAGGAAATAGAGATCTACAACGAACTCTGTAATCAAAGTAAGTACGTCTTACGGGCCTATCTTGAAATCATAGGCACGCAATACGTGGGGGGTACGTCCTTTTAAATAGTAGCAGAATGATATTTTAAAATTTGCGTCACTCAATCCCTTATAACCGTTAATAGAGATAGACGATATTGCTTCTACAGTCCTAGACAAATTATACTTTCATACTCTGGTGCAATCACACGCTATCCATGAAACGGATATCTTGATCGCAGGATAGCTTTCATCGAACAGTGCTTCTTGTCAAACTGGTAGGAAAAGGCTCTTCGCGCTCAAATTTGGAAATCGCTTTCCTCAAAGAAGTGTTCGTTACGTAGGTTAAGGATACAGTGAAGCATCTTTTAACAAACCTCATATTTTAAATTTTAGAAACGATTTGTGATGTTGTACAACTTAAACCAAACGTGTTATCATCCCGGTATCGCTTATTTACAACGAAATTCCCGCTCATGATTCACGCCGATGACCAAGTTCATGTGCTCCTCACGAAAGAATCGCGTGCCTCTAGCTCACGTTATGAGATTATCATTGGTTCAGTGGCCAACAAAGACTGCGTGTTGAAACGAATTGAAAATGGCACGAGTGAAGAACTGGCGAGGCGAAACATTGTCGGACATTTAACAGAAAACGAGACACTATCATTTTGGATTGAAGTGGAAAAAGACAGACTGCTTTTTGGCTCTGGAGAACAGGTAAAGACCGTTTAAAGGTCATAAAGAGAACTGACTATTGTAACCTCTTGAGGTTTCTTTCCGCTTGCTGGATCCCGTTTTCCCGAATTTAAACTATGCTAAATTAACCTGCTAAAATTATGATTAGTTCTTTACATAGTCATCGTCTGTACTGATTGGCTGAAGAGTCACCTCGAATGTTGAACATTGATCGCCGAGAATGTTGCATTGCGCCCTCATTAAAAACCGATATGGGCTTGGGATCGCTTTCGTTGAAGTCTTACAATTATTATTTATTTTTGTACTAAAGATTTACCTGTACTGGAGAGATGCAAAACCTATCAAGATAAAGTATGCCTTCTTCCTTACTAATAGTTCAGCTGCTACACTGCACATTTGTGGACGCACTGGTAAGTTGAATAAATACCCTGTTTATCAAGGAACAGATTTTGAGTTTAAATCAGAGGCGTAAAGCTTAACGATTCACAGATCCAGTGACAATTGCACATGGGAGTCAGATACAATTTAAAAGCAAAAGCCGATAATCAACTTTACTTTTAGCGAAAGGGGCTGGCCCTGCATTCATTGATGTCACATGACTTAGATTCTCGCACTCGGTGTCACGTGCGAGTTGAGTTCTCTTTTTTGCTCTAAACCCTTCCTGGTAAAGTATTGGATTTCGTGTATCCCAGTCTTCTCCTTTCTTCAAAAATCAACGATACTCGAGTTCTATATGAATTCAGTGGTAGAAAATCCACTTACGGTATGTCCTGGATTGAAAGTCTTAGCAAAACATTTGCCAGCAAACATTTGTTGCAAAAGTCGCAATGATTTTCGTCTGAAAGAACAACATGCCTGCCAACAACAGGAAATTAGAGGTATCATTGCTAATTTAAATTAATGACAATGATTATAATGGTGGTGAAACTGACTCTGATGATTTACAAGTGAGAAAGGTTTAGGCCAGTTTGGAAAATACCATAATACTCTTTGTTTGTCCCCCCATATTTTGCATAAGCATTGTTTTTGTTTTCTCTTAGCTTGGGACCATTGTGAGTCCCAGGAGAAACTGGAAACAATGCTTATGCAAAATTTTGGGGGACAAACAAAGAGTATTATGATATTTTCCGAAGTGGCTTATTGTCTATTATCATGTGAGAGAGGATGTGGCGTTGTTATGATGTTGTTGATTCTGTAATGGACTGTGAAAAACTGAAAACAATAGAGCTGAAAAAACCTAATCTTCACAGTAAACACAAATTGAATTCCCAATTTTAGAGAGAGCTTCAATTGAGTGTCGTAAAACCAAAACCAAAGTAATTACTTTGGCCAATCAAAAAGGACGGAGACGATCCAGTAAACCAATCAAAACTCGAAGTAATTACAAGTAGCCGACACAAAGCGGGGGAAAATGTGCTAGCGCGAGCCACGATTGGTTTTGGTTTCACTTCTGATTGGTTGAAAAAGTGGCGCGAGAACTTTGAACCAATCACTGAGTGAAGTAATGCAAAACCAAAATAATTCGCTAATTACTTTCCACACTCAATTGAAAACCGCTCTAATATTCAATTAGATCAGTGCTACATGGATGGAGCTCATTATTGGCCCTTGGACAAGCCTGCAGTTCGAGATTTCAACAATAAAGGGGTCAAAATGGGAAAGATCCACGGTACAGGAATCATACAAAAAGCATCTTTATCCAACCTGGGCTTTGCTCCGCTAGCTCTTGCTCTTGATGGAGTATCCTCTTGGCTTCATCTCGGAGACTTTCCAGATAGCTGTATCAGCGACCCGTTACAGTGCCCTGATGGAGTTTCTCTGAGTTTCAAAATGCTTGTATCTGGATACGGAACAGGATATCTGTTCTCTTCTGCGGCCATCAGTGTGTACTATAACGATACCACCGTCCATTTCGCCCTTCAAGTCAAGGAGAAACTTTGGGAGGTGAAGTCCTTCTACAGGAAATTCATGTGGCAGACAGTTGCAATGAGTTGGAGCAGCGAAAATGGTTTAAACGCTGTCATTCTTGGGGATGGCACTCATGTGCTACGTGATACCACTGGAAGGACTGTCACGCCATCTACTACTTCACACACCGCAGTTATGATTGGTCGGCCAACGGTCAAAAACGCCATGTATGCTGAGGCTAAGATAAGAGATGTTGCACTTTGGACTGAGGAGCTCCCAGTGGAAAGGTCTTCAAAACTTCATTCCTGCAATGGTAAGCTTGAAAAATGCTTGAATTACACCCGAAAGTACCTAGACTAGCAACATGCCGTCCTAACATAGAACGAATCGCGATATTTTTTGTGCGTGGCTAATTTGTTTTTTTTAAGTTCAGAACAAGATGTCTCCATGATTGTCGGCTCCCACCGTTCCCCGGAATAATAATTGCTCTTTCCGGTCTTCTCCGCGATAAAATGTCAAGAAAATAAACAAGTGAAAAAGCACGTTTTAAGTGTTCTTTACTTAATTAGCATGAATGGACATTATTCGAACGTATTTAACTAAATCCTCGGATGTAATTGTGCTGTACTCGAAAATACCAAGATAAAATTCTTATGCGTTTGACTCAAAAAACATAGGTATATATAGATTTCAACGACATTTGGTGCGAATTCTGCTAAGCTACGCATAGGGTTTATTGGTCAGAATTTCTAAGCTTTTAATAAGAGCTAGCCCCTTTTTAGCTCGTTAAGTGGATCGAAGAATAATTTACTGGCTTTGACGGTTACTGGAGGCGGCCAACTCTCTGGCTTCATCGATCCATACATGATCCATGATGTGTTTGTTCTTCCAACATGGACTTGAAACGAGTTGGAGATAAAAGCGGGGATCCCTTTAACCAGCCCATTTCCAAAGGAAATATTGGCAAGAAATCCTCTATGGAAAATTATATTGATTTTGAGAAAAAAGAAAAGAAAATGATACCTTCTCTCAAAAAATCTTATTAACTTCCAATCAACTCCGTCATATAAATTTCGTTAATTTTGATATTCTACTGTCATATTATTTGCATTCACGAATTGACCCACAGGGTCCATTGATGTCTTTGTACTCTCCCTATTGCAGATCCTGACATCTGTGTGCAGGGTTGGGAGTATTTCGATGGTTCCTGTTATCGAGTGTCGTCTGCAAACCTTTCGGCATCTACAGCTCGTAACGCATGCCTGGTTGATGCTGCGGACTTGGTAAAGATCACCTCAATGGGTGAAAACTCTTTTGTGCACTCTTTGATATTGGGGGAGGTGTGGATCGGACTTGAACAAGATACCCAAGGTGGTGCCTTCCACTGGAAAGATGGTGCGAAAGTCTCATTCAGTCAATGGAGCGGGTCACGTGGAAGCAATCCTTGCGTTGTGATGGATGTCAACGGAGACTGGAAAACAGTGAATTGCTCCAATAACGCGCCTAAATACGTTTGTGAAAAAGGTATGGGCAGCGACTGTTTCACGCTTTTGGAAAAGTCAGTGTCCTCGATTTCCAGCCGTTTTGAGTGTACGCTTAAACATCCTCCTCCCCACGAACGAATGGATCACTGGTCCACATCGTTTGGCTGTGACGTAGCACCCGTCGCAATTGTATTTTGTATTCAGCCAATATAGACCATCTTCTTATTCTCTGTATTGGACTGGAACTAGCTTGCAGTGGAGGCTAATGCGGGGAAATCTTTTCAAATACAAATACTTTTTAATATATTCCCCCGCATTAGGCTCCTTTGAAAGGGCTAGTTCCAGTCCAATACTGAGAATACGAATATGGTCTATTATATTTTGTACTTGGCAGGCAGGCAACTTTCTGATTGGTAGAAAACACAATCGGCTGGTCGTGATGTACGCGGAGGAACGCTAGCGCACAAAACGGCTGGACAAGTACAATCGAGCCTACATCGGTGTATGATTGAAAGTATAATTTCAATTATAAGTATATTATATTAGTATAAATACACAGATGATTATACAAAATTGCACGCTCTCATTGGCTCGCTATCTCGGATTATCAGCCGATAATCACCTCGACGGACAAAATGGCTGCCAGTAGTCGTTTTGCCACTGTAAGTTGAAAATGATTTCGCGTTGAAAGGTTTTTTTTTTTTCCCTTTTTTGAAATAGTCACCTGTGTATTTATACTAAAAGAATTATTCGCCTCAGGCTCAGTGATTATCGGTGAATATTCACCTCGACTTCGTCTCGGTGAATATTCACCGATAATCACTTCGCCTTCGGCGAATAATTGTTAAATAATATAATAATAATATTATAATATATTATAATTCCATTTATTATGTTAATTTTCTGGGACTATCACTAACGAAAATTTCATTCCATTTCTTGCAGCTGCCTATAATTATTTGGGTTGTTATCAAGACAATCCTCGTTCACCAGCGTTTATTTTCAACCCGGGTGGTTACAAACCAAGTCATGTGACCCCAGGCCTCTGTATGCACACTTGTGGATATTGGTACTTCACGTATGCGGCAGTCAAGCAAGGCAATTTATGTCTGTGCTCAAATTCTACATTAGAAACGATGGAAGAGCGCGCTTCAGACATGTGTTCAGTTTCGTGCTTCGGTTCTGGAGACCTAAAATGCGGTGGTTATGGCAACCACCTTGCCGTTTACACATCGGTTGATGTGTGGCCTCTGAGTCTGAGGTTGTCTTCAGATGCGTCCGCTCAAACTTTGTTGTTGTTCAACATAACGTTCACGCCTATTTTGCAGGCTGATCATGTGGTAGAGGCCTACACAGCATATCTTGGAGATGGGAATATTTATCACACAAGTGAAGAGTTTGCTTCGTTCATAGTTTTAGAAGCTAGAACTTTCGACGTCCGGGGAAAAGCAATAGTGAAACACAGCAAAACCGGCCACAGGTCAGAGGTTGAATCCTACAGCAAAGTGACAGCGTTATCCAATGTGACAGGGCTGGAAGTATTTTGTCCAACTTGCGCTCCAATCAATATGACAGTCAGTTGCTCTGTAAAGTTTCGCTATGGATCAGACGTAGACGCGCTGGTAAAGTTTGAAAACAGAGAAGTTCCATTTGGGGGTAGTTTACCTGGTAAGTCACAATCAAGCAAAAACGACGAGGTTTACGAGAACTTCACGCAACGTTATTCTCATAAGTCTTTCTTTACGGAAAGTAAATATAAACTATATTATATAACTAAATAACTAAACTATACTAAACTATGTAAACTTTCCAGGACTAAAATGGGCTTGAATGGCTTTCAATGGTGTCACACACTCAGCTGGAGAGGAAATTAAAAGATTTCGTTGATTGCACTTGTCCTTCATGCAACTTCAAATTGGGTCATTTCACATCGTTGTCAAGACGAAAACGGCAAAGAAATGGATCCTTTACGTAAACACATGGCAGCTTTTGCTTAGGCAATCTCGTTCCCAGAGCCTCCGTAACCTTTGTCCAGCAGAATGGGCTCAGGAATAATCGAAAACTGGAACTAGAAAACTATGGTTCCGGTTGACCACGGTCGACTGCATGCCATTTTCAATGGAAGAGCCTACTTGCAGGCTAGTCCATGAGTTAGCCAGTAGTAACTCAGTGATTGAGTCACTGAGTCCTGAGTCAGCCAGTCAGTGAACCATTTTGATCAGTTGTACTCAATAGGCAAATCTTTGATTACATTTCTGTCTCATTAGCATACGCCCATTGTTATCTAATCAGTCAGCCGCCGAGATAATGAAAGTGCATCGCATAGTAAGCGATCTCTCAGATCTTGAAAAATATGAACGCAATAATTATATAGCATAATCTCTGAGCAGTGATGCTTTGAAAATTTGAAATTTTACAAAGAATGTATATGATTATTATAGCTTTTGCCACCCAATCAGAATTTATCGGTTTTTGACGACTAATAACTGGCTTGTTATCAAAGCTAAACGGCTTTAAAATTAGAGATTTAACGAATTTTTACATGACATTGTTCTTTTACCTTTTGAAATCAAATTGTAAATAGCATGATGCCTTCTGTGAGCAAACTCATATGTTATTGAACCAAAATGGAAAACCATGATGTCAGCAAAGATTCCCTTAAAGGTCAATCAATGGGTGGGTTGCTGGAGGTTGCTGTGTAGCTATTCAGTCACCACTTAAGGATGGTGCCTATTATTGTTATCATGCATACGTTATGTGCATCTCGAGATATTCGGATTTCCTATAGGTATTTTTGTGCTGTTCAAAACAATGCGGAGAAAGCAGAACTTATCAAGTGCTCATTGGTATCTGAAATGAAAATCGGGGGTAATTACGCTTCAATTTGTAAGAGAACGCCATACTTTGCTTTGTATTTTATAGCTTTTAACAAAAATTGTTGATTAATTTTCTTCGAAAAATCCGTGGTTTAAATAATCCCCAATTTTCTTTTGAATTTCAATAACTCTTGTAAAGATCTGCTTTTCTCGCACATTCAGTAAACCTCACCAAAATACCTTTGAATTAGTAGGCACTGTCATTAATTAATGGTCAATTAGTGAGTGGGTGAATTGCTCATTCATTTGGTCATTAGAGAACAATTGTGTGGATTTTGTAATTTAAATGCTAAGTAAATCACTTGTTGCATCCATTTAATCATTTAATATGTAAAAATCATCCCTGGGCGATTTGAAGAACGCTAATCATGTTGATTTATTTGCTCTCTTTGTAGACGCAGCTCTCATACAGTTGGGAACTGCCGTTGGTGAATCAGGGTCACTACTCACCTCGGATGGTTTGTATCTATTAGCTGGAATGGATGCCTCAAGTAAAGGGAAACTAGTGGCTCTGCAACTGGATCTCGACCAAGGTGGCTCTTTAGAAATTCAGGTACTCTTTTCCGTTTAAATGCTGAAGACTATATAATACAGAAATGTTTTTCAGGCAAAAACTGGCTTAACACCTACCCAGGGAGAACGTATAGGTAATATATCGTTGACGTCACCTATTGTCATTAATGTGCCAACCAGAGCATTATTGGCTGTCGAAACAAATGATCTTTTGTTCCTGTGGCTGGCACATTTGAATAAAAAAGCAATGTTTGTAAATAGATATCTTCCCTTTTATACCTAGATTCTATCAGGATTTAGCTACCCATGTAAAACGTCCCTTTTGATTTGAATTTTTCAAGTTTCAGTCCCTTTTCATCGTCTTCAAATTCTTAACAGCAGACAAAAAAAGTCCCCCCACTGCTCAAGCATGGTTTTTGATGAAGAAATGGCAGCGTTACTGGTTGGGTTGGTCTTCATTCACACCAACATTTTTTAAAGAAAATAAGATGAGAGGACACCGTGCTACTTCTTTCTTCTTTGTAAAAGAAAACCCAACTTTATTAAAAACTATATCCAATAAATAATTGCAGTATACCAGCATTGATAAAAGCTTTTTTAAAAAAAAGTGTTAAAAGCACTTATATTTGAATCAAAAAAAAAGTTTTATGCACTGCTTTTCGTGTCCACTTTGTCTTTTCGATGACATTTGCAATTTCTGTCAGTTGGAATCAGTGTTCAACTCGTGCTTGGTTGTTTGTTAATGTTAATAAGTTAAAGGATAGTTTAGCTCCCAGCGAATGAATTACAATGCTATAGATGGTTTGCAACCGGCATGTACTAAAACCACGAACACCGGAACACCGGAACACTCCGGAACACCTGGAAGTAACCCAAAGCCCTAAATTTGGCTAACCCTAGGCCTAGATAGGCCTTAAGTTGGTTTTTAGGCCTAGGGTTAGCCAAATTGAGGGTTTTGGGTTACTTCCAGGGTGTTCAAGAGTGTTCCGGTGTCCTAAACTTAGGCCTAAAAACCAACTTAATGCCTATCTAGGCCTAGGGTTAGCCAAATTGAGGGTTTTTGGTTACTTCCAGGTGTTCCGGAGTGTTTAAGTGTTCCGGGGTGTTTCGGTGTTCCGGTGTTCCTGGTTTTAGTACATGCCTTTGCAACCAATCTTTAGAGACACAGATAACAATGATGTAATGTACAATTGCTGGTGGACAAACAAAAGGAGCTAATGAGAGATCTTTTGTTTTCGTCCACCAACATGGCGGCGATGATACTATCAACCACCCACAGGTGGTTTTCACGTTGCTTCCTCGCCGCATCTGCTTCTTCTCAGATAGCTTCAGGGCTAGTTCGGAGAGAATTCGTTCGGCATCTCTGCCGTTTCCGCCATATGATGAGAATACAAGAGGGCTGAAGGAGTCATGCTCGTCGACTCCAATAATTCGCTGGTTGTAATGTCGCTTTTTTCTCGTTCTCATTGCTCGAGAAAGCCATATCAAGTTTCTGGTTTAGGTAACTCTTTCCACTCTACAACCATTGTGGAAATGACAAGTTTACTGCTAAAAGAAAGTAATGCAAAGAGTGGTGAGGAATCTTAAACGAAGCCACGTTGCTTATATTGTATTTGGGACTTAAAAATCTACGAGCGCGAGGTCGACGAAAACGTCACCTCAAAATATAACTTTGCACTATAAAAAGTTTTTCGCGATCAATCCATCTTGTTCGTGTCGTACAATGTGGGCGAAGTATCTTAGAAAGAAATTGGTACTAGTGGTTTCAGAGTAAAAACAAAGAATTAAATATTCACATTTGTACACTGGTGTTGTCCTCGAAACCTCAAATTTGGTGATTTCACGCTGTATTTTTGTGCCGTTCTCGTCGACGACCTCATCGTAGATCTTGAATTGCCTATCTAAGCAATAGTGTTTTCACTCACGTGATCAGTCACGTGATCAGTAACCTTGTTTTTCCACCGAATCAAAAGAAAACGTTTGCATGATGATAGAGCTCAGTTCCCAGAGACTTACAGGAAAATTTGGTTTATCGAACGTGTTGATAAAGGTCAATTCGGCCTTTATCAACACGTTTGATAAACCAAATTTTCCTGTTTCACTCTCCCACTGACGCAGCACCACAGTTTCTTTAGAAACTAGAAATTTGTTCCCAGAGGATTAGTTGGGTACAACAACGTGGCCGCTGTTCCTTTGTTTAGGTACATCAACATGACCGCCGTAACTTCACATGAAAACAATCCATAGAAGACTTTTTCTGTGTTTACATAACCTCATCTAAACGCGAGGGGCAGTTAGGAGAATTCGAGACAGTTATGCAAACTTTTGAGGCAGTGGAGTGCGTAAATATCGAGAA
Organism: Montipora capricornis; assembly: GCF_036669925.1. NCBI lineage: Eukaryota > Metazoa > Cnidaria > Anthozoa > Scleractinia > Acroporidae > Montipora > Montipora capricornis. The sequence goes on along the minus strand of NC_090890.1, from coordinate 50,014,133 downwards.
TTCTCCCTCCCAACTCCCCGAGTGTTTCGATGAGGCTATGTAATCACGGGAAAGAGTCTTCTATTGCTTTTATAACATATTTCTCAAAAATTATTCGACAAATGGAGGAAAATGCTGTTTTTTTACTTCTTGATTGAAACAGATGTTCTTGGTAGTTACACGCTCATATGTCCAACCAGTCAATCAAAACGTGCGTTTGACAACACAAAACCAATCAACATTCGTGTGATGTCACAGCCGTGTTTATAAACTGTCTTCTTAATACAGCTATTGACCAACGAGAGTGCGCGTACTATCCTAAGGGTAAACAATCACACAAAATGGGGTGGAGGGTGAAGGGCGAACAATTGCATTAAAGCAGGCAGCAGTTTTCGTCGAAAGATATCTGCAACATTTAATTTCTTGTCCATAATGTTCGCTTAGGTAAACTATATGCTATTTACAAGGTAATTTTTGTAAAATTAAAATGTTGAAACCCGGCAGAAACGAAAAACACAAAAAGACTTTCATTGCAAAACTTAACAAATTTACTAATTTCAATTTCATCTTTATAATCCTGTGGCAAACAAGGAAAATCAAAAGCCTCTTTAACAACAAAGACAAAAACACCCACAGATCCAAAGTTGTTTACAAAGGAGATTGCTCTTGTGGTGTTGATTACATTGGCGAGACTGTGATAAACTGCGGAACATTGAAATCCTGCTCACACCTCTGAACCTGCAAAACACCTGCGTGAAAACCCATCACATTTTTTCACTTGGCGCGTTCTCTCTTCATCACAAACATTCCATAAACGTAGGATCGTCGAGGGGCTTCCGCCCCAGTCTGAACAAACAAGTTATTTCTTATGTTTCCAAACGTTTCCCAACGGGAATTACATAAGATATATATGCATGGATGCGTGCGGACGGTCATTTTTAACCCTGATGATGGCAAACAGCCGAAAACGTTTGGTTTCAACATTTTAATTTTACAAAAATTACCTTGTAAATCGCATATATTTAATTTCTTGTTTATATCAAACATCTGAATTAAACTCGAGCTTATGTTATGTTTACGGATCTAAAGTTTCATTTCATTTCTCTCTTCAGGTTTTTAGACCAAAGTGTGTAAATGCTGAAGAAAGTTATTGTCAACTGCAAAAGATATGTGTGGCCAACTCATCAACATGTACCGCAGAGAACGTCTTAACGAGCTGCGTGGGTAATAATTCGTTTTGCCTTTTTGGAGGAAGATGTACGGAGTCAAATTTGGGCTGTCGCCAAAACCATACCATGGACAACGGAAATTTTGACTTTGAAAAGATTGCGGCTTACATGGCTTACACAACGAGCGGTCCTAAACGCATCTTACTTGATACATCGAATCAAAGTCTTCAACTCGAACCCGGCGATGTCTTTGGCGTTCGTTTCCCTTCCTCTGGACCGGCTGCATCGTTGAAAACTACCACATTTGGTTCGTCTTTGTTTTTTGCAAGTTCGATTATTAACGGCACAAATTGTTCGACTCTGCGGGGGAATCGCTATCCGTGGACAGAGGAAAGCCCCGTTCAGGTTTCTTATGCGCCGGCCGTAGCGTTTTTCTATTCCGTTGATTCTGAATCTATATTTGAGAACGTTTTTCAAACCGTAGGAGACGAAAACGTTCTCTTATCAATCGGAAACTCGATGAAAAGAAAGAACGACACTAAGCACATTTGTCTACAGCAGAATATCACGGGGTTGCAGTTGTATTCTCCTGAAGCTCTTCCATTCGCCGAGTCTGTGAATTTCACTGTGAGCACGAGTCACGGGAGCAACGTGACATATTTCTGGGATTTTGGTGACCAAAGTAACGCAACCAGTTTGATCCCGTGGGTCACGCACCTCTTCAATTCTACCGTTGGCTCGAAGACCGTGACTATCATCACTGGAAATGACATCGGAATAGCAGCCGCCTGGTGCAGTGTTGTCATCCAAGAGAGAATTACGGGGCTGCACTTTGAAAACACTTCCCTTCTGGCCATCGAAAATGGAACAACAGCTCGCATCCGCTGGATATTGTTTCATGGATCCCACGTTGACTTTAATCTGACAATTACATACCCTGACGGTTCTACTGAAGCAAAGAACTTAACCAACGCTAAACAACCGGCTGCAATATTCTTCGGCATGTATGTTAAAAACCTTACTCAGCCAGGCTGGCACCGAATAGAAATTACAGCCACTAATAAAGTGAATAACGAGACTCTTGTGGGAAATCTTAGCGTCCAACGTGAGGTTTATGGAGTGGTTCTGGATAGTGCGAAAATCCTTGAGACAAATCAGACATTTAACTTTACGATTTCGCAGCATCAAGGGGATGAAGTTAGATATCGGTTGAATACCAGCGACGGAAAGGTTAGAAATACCACTGAAAAAGTTATACCTCATGTTTATACCAAGGCAGGGCGCTACAGGCCTACCCTGATCACTTTCAATGACATAAGTTCAGTGGTTGTTAATTGCGCTGAGATTATCGTCCAGGATCTAATAGAGGGCTTGGAGTATACAAGTTTCAATCACACAGTAGCAGTTCGCGCCGAAGCAGAAATCAATTGGAGATTGACTCAAGGCTCTGAACTTTATATCATCGTCGACTATGGTGACGGAAATTCCACAATCGTTAACCGGAGCATTTCGGTGGGGGACGTTTTCGTGGCTATAAGCAGGCATAACTACACCAAGCCCGGCGAGTACCATGTCACCGTTAATGTGACGAACCTGGTCGATAGCGAAGAAATTAACACCACGGTTTATGTGGAGACACCAGGGGACGGCGCCGTTCTTGCCATAAGGCGCGGCAATTTGGCCACAGCTGGAGGCGATCGTTGCACCGGTGTACTTTACGTTGCAGTGAATGATTCTGTGACGGCGAAAGCAACAATAAGAAATGGGACCAACGTAAACGGCTTTCTTGATTTTGGAGATAACTCGAGTGAACGCACGCGTTACTTCCATCGAGAATTCCCAGACGGAGGATGGACCGTGCACCATTCCTACTCGAGGACCGGAGAATACAACATCACTGTTATATTCTCCAACAGAAACCCGAAAAATGATAGCCATACTTGTAGGATCATCGTTCAGAATCCTGTCAACAAGGTCATGATAACAACTGATTCGCCTAGGAAAAGTTCAGAAAGTAACATCACTTTCAATATTTCGTTCCCAGGCTCACTTCAACCATCGGGCCCTCTTAACTACATTTGGCGTTATGGAGTACAGAATATTACTCCAGAATATGAAGTACGGGATAATAGAGTGGAAAACTACCGTTACCCTAGTGAATGCGGTGTTTACATCGCAACGGTTAATGTCTCTAATGAAGTAAGCTTCGGCTTTGCACAGGCTGAGGTTGTCATCCAAGATGAAGTCAAAGACCTCAATTGGACCGCGAATTACACAGAACTTAGCGTGCACGATTGCATCCCGTCCCTTCCAAAAAACGTGTTTCCCTTTGATTACAATGTCTCCTTCAACGCTTCTGCAAACGGCACCAACGTGACTTATACTTGGAGTTTTCCCGGCAATGAAAACAAAACGGGCTCGAGCAGTAGGCATAAGTTTGTTGATACTGGAAAAAATAACATTACCTTGACGGCGGAAAATGCCGTTAGTCGTCAGACAGTAGTGATTACCCTTGAACTAGAGCAAAGCATTCTGGATGTTTCATTTAAAAACGATGGGCCTTCTACGCAAAACCGGACAGTGAATTTTACTCTTACAGCGAGAGAGTTCGGCAACAATTCTTGTTTTCAAATTTCTTCAAACCAACAGGACAAAGCGTTTTACTTCAAGACAGGAAAAGGTTGTGATGGTCAGCAAGCAAATAATTTACTGAGGCCAACACCTTTCGAGTACACGTACTACAACGTCGGTGAGTTTGACGTTACGTTGGACGCGCGCAACCGTATCTCATGTGTGGAAAAAGTATCGAAGGTGGCTGTTGCAAGAAGTCCCTGCAAATTTCCTATAATCGAGGTCCCTGGTTTCGATGACGGTGGCATTAGGAAGTTCATGCGCTCAGACAAGATAATTATCAAGACAAACAACAAACTTGACTGCTTTAGTTATGAGAGAAAATTCGAATGGACGTTTTCTTGTGAAAAGAATCTGCTACACCTACCAAATGTTAATCTGTCTAGACCCGAGATTATTATCTTACCAAGAACTCTTGACTACTGTAGTCATCTGGAAGCTCGTTTTCTGATCAACATGACTCAAGCACCGGGTGTTTACAGCGAGAAAACAATTGTTGTAAGCGTAACAGAATCCCCGCTTAATGCTATTATTGACGGAGGATCAGAGAAGATTGTGGGAAATAAGAAACCAGTTAAAATAAGTGCCGGAGAGTCTTACGACCCTGATTCTGCAGCGGGGAAACCCATGGACAAAAACTGTTCATTTGCCTGGTTTTGCCGGCGGAAAAATGACAATTTTACACTGCCGGAAAATTTTACACAGCTAGAAAATTCGATACTAGCTCCCGTTCCAACTCCTCCTGCAATAAACGTGACCGGAAATGATTCTATAGATCTTGGCGGCTGTTTTAGATCTGGTCCTGGTCGACTAAACTTCACCACACTTGAAATTACATTGGACGCGACAAAAATGAAAGCAGGCACTACCTACAACATTACATTTGTCCTGGGCAAAAGGGGACGGAAATTAGCCTATGCACATCAGGTTATTACAATTAAAGATGGCGATCCTCCCATCTTAAATATCAAGTGAGAGCACGATATTGTTTTTACTTCGATCAGTAACTTAACATGGTATCGTTTTCAGTCTGGCCAATATCGTGGCACAATATTGTTTGTACCCGCCTGGTCAATATCGAAGCGGAATATCTGGGTTTCTTACTTTGGTTTATTTGGTGACACGACATTATTTCCTCTCTGGTAGTTATCGTAGCGCGATATTATTTTTATTCTGGTCAAGCAAAAACTTGATTGTGTGCCATTTGATCAGAGTTCAGACTAGAAGCTGCGGTACTTTCTCGGTGGGTGTTTGGAACACGAGAATTCAGGAGTGTCAACTTTACCACTTAAATATATAGGGAGGGTATCTGTTTACAAACATTGCTTTTGTTATTTAAATGTGCCACCCACAGGAACAAAAGACTCTTTGTTTCGACAGCCAATGAGGCTCTGGTTGGCACGTTTATGACAATCGCTGACCTCAACGATATCTTACCTATAGATTTAGCCAAGCCTAAAAGCGGAGTTCCCGGGTTATTTATTCTTAGAATAAGTTAACCTGGCTTGAGCCTGCGATCCAATCGATACCCAGTACTTGGCCAGCGGTTATCTTAAAAAAAAAAAAAAAGCTGACCTCGATGAGCTCTAAACTTGAGCCCGCGATATGGTCACATTATACTGGTCACATAGTCGTCCTTGAAGGGGTGGACGGTCGTACGGTGACCAAAACGAAATTTTCGCAAAGATGAGTTGCCATATTTTCTTACCAATGGTGCTCCGCGCGCGCGGAGCTCCGCTATTAATTTTTATCAATTTACTTTGAGTCGATCAAAGTAAACTGTCCATCCTTGGGAATTGAAAAGCTGACGCTTCGATCGCTAGCAGCTCTTCGCCAGAGCAAACTAAGAGGTTGTGTGTTGTGTGATGGGTTTTGACATCACAGTACAGCACTGTTATTGGCGGGTGACGGAAGTTCTCGGCTAAATGCCACACCAAAAAAGACTTCAAGATGAAGACAAAACTTTCATTTATTTTAACAAGATAAAAAAAAATCTGATGCACGAAGATTCCCCCCAAAAATCTTTAAAAAGCTTTTTTTTTTCTTGCGCCATCCTAACCCTGATTGGACAAACTCACGCGAAAAAGTAGCGTGTGAAACTCGCCGGTCGAAGTTCAAACCTTCAAAACGCTAATAAGACCTCAGAGGGCATAAAAAGGTGCAAAGGATTAAGCTGAAAAAATCATAACATCGTTCATAAAAGTGGGCGCATGATAACGTGAAATACGATTTGTTATTACAGATGCTGATGAAATCATATCTTTACCACGCGCGGTGAAGATATTAGAGAGCTTTAGGGTCCATTTACATGGAAAGAGGATGATCCTAGTGCTAGGATCACCCTAGAAGATTCATTTGGTTTACCTGCAAAAACGCGGCTCCTGAGATCAACTTTTCATTTGGTTTACGTGCAGGATTGCCACAGCACTTTTTCTCTTTTTGGGCGACGCTGGTTACCGTTAAGCTCATCTTCTTTAGAATCAGCCAACATATTCTGGCCTCAGTGTTTGCACACCGCTTGCAGGAAGACTCGAAAAGTCGCTACTTCCCGCTGACTCTGTATTTTCAAAACAACATTGGTCCTGCACGTCGCACATCTTCAATATCGTCGTCTTCTTCGTAGGGCAGACATACTAGAAATGGTCGGCCTTTTGAGCTTTTAGTCGACAAGTGCGAAGATCCCGCCGTGTTGATTCTCACAAGTGGTCCCCAGTGCCATCTCCGGTTTCAATATTGTGGGTGGGCAAACTGGGCCTCCTCGGAGGCCGTTTACATGGAGGTAGGATCAGCCTAGCGCCAGGATCATCCTTCCTCTCAGATAAGATTATCCTAACGGTAGGATGATCCTAGCACTGAGGCAAATACAACCCTTCACATGTAAACTGAAAGCTGAAAACATACCGCGTTCGGATGATCCTAGTCCTAGGATCATCCTAGCACTAGGATCATCCTCTTTCCATGTAAACGGACCCTTAGAGTCTTGGACGAGGACGAGAGCGAGAGAGATTTGACTGCCCGCTTTTAGCGAAAATGCTTAGAAGATTTCTAACTCGGACGATTAATCTTACTCGTCAAGTTGTTAGCAGCATAGGTTGCTCAGTTATTCCTATTGCTGGTAGCTGAGCCTTTTTGCTGATCGAAAAATGCCAAACTGCTACCGTGTTGTTGAAATGTTTTGACACGACAACATTTTTCCAAAACCTTGTACTAATGTGACGACGGTATCACGTTTTTCCCGTCAAAGGGCGTTTTCCATTTAAATTCCGGTTGGGATGTAAAGGGAACACACGTTTTTGGTGGCATAAATTTCAGGAATAAACGGAACTTCTGAAAACGTAGTCCTGTTTTCCCGTTGGAAACTTTCCGATGGAAATGTTTGTTCCATTTACAACTTTTGAAAGATCTTACCACTTCCAGGCTATTCACGGCCACATTTTTAAATTTTGGCTCGTAAAATCGCAATCACTGGGCGGCGAACGGACCTGAGTTAAATGGAACACGTTTTTCACCCGATGGAAATTTCCACCGAAATTTCCGGGAATTTTGTGTAAACGGAAAAGGCCCAAAATGACGCTGGTTTGCGCGCGCTCACTGTTCTCGTAGTCGTTGTCGTCCTAGAATTTAAAGCTCTCTTTTTTTTATCTTTCACATGTGAGGATGTGTCGTCCTGTTAACTAACACGATTAGCCAATAAAAAGCGAGCTTCACCTTATTTGACGTGCGAGTTTTACATGAAAGATAGAGGTGATCCTCACACTTAACTAGACTGGCTTTCTTTGAGGCTTGTGTCCCCATGGGCTTCCAAGAAATGTTTTCCAATCGCACATTATGCCCAACAATACGCTGGTGAAGGTGTCGGGCATACTCCGAGATTGTCAAGGAAAATTTGTTGCCTCGTCTGTAAGATGCTTTTCATCAAGGAACGTGATCCAAGTTGAAACACACAAACTGATTACATCCGTGCGAAACTTTCTGTTTGAAAGAACATTCCAACAGTTCGATTCCTTTTATGATTGCCTTATTGAGTTTCAACTAGTATTTATATACACTTTCCTACCACTATCATTTTGACGTGATAATGACGTTAGCTCAGTGTCAAAACGTCGTCGTTTTTTAAAAACTTTCTTATTATGTTTTTAAAAAATATTCAAACCCATTTTTTATCCTTGAATGCCTTAAATGTTCGCTTCTTTTCCTATTACAGACACCTGAAAAATTCAGGCTGCTTCAACGGGATTCGAACCCCATTACCCTTCGCCGGTGCAATGCTCTACCAACTGAGCTACGAAGCCACTTAGTTGGGAGCAGGTCAATTTGTGCGCTGAAATTGACATCATGAATTTTCTTTTATTGTGTTTATATCTCATTTATCTTTTCGTGCCTGACAGTATCTTAATGCGCTTACTCGTGAGAGACACCATCAACACTCGAAGATAATGTAAGATGTATATAATGTGCGACCATGTAAATGATCCCCCTCACAACCCCACATTCCCTTAATTTGCTCCGACGAAGGGTGACGCTGTAACGGCAGCTTTTCAACGATTTTATCAACTCAGTTGATACAGTCCAATCTTTGTTTGTCTGGTGGGTAGTTCTTCTTGGAAATTAATCTCGTAATTCCGCGCTGAGGAGGAAGAGAATTCGTACGTCGAATTCGTACCCCGGTCGGACCGACACTCGTGGTCTTAAAAATAATGTTTTGTAATGTCATCTGCAAATGGTTAAATTCTCAAGTCTTTTCTGATAAGAACTATAAACCGTAGGCCCCCCTCTTAATTACAGCCAGTCAGGACGGCTTAGCGGTTATGAACGGTGCTTTCCACCCCTGCGTCCCGGGTTCAACTCTCGGCCTCGAGGTGATATGTGGGCTGAGTTTCAGTCGATCTCAATTTGACTCCGAGGGTTTTTCTCCCTCATCAAAATCGACTCTTAGTCAATTGCATTCAGCTGCGGGCGGATACCTTCGATTTGGATAACCTCTGGTATCCTTCCCTTTCATTGAATAGACCATATTTGTATTCTCAGCAATGGACTGGAACTAGCTTGCAATGGAGGCTAATGCAGGCGAATCTTTTTAAGGGCCCACAGACGGATTTTTCGAGCGTTGCCAAGGAAGTGAAACGTTACTTCCGGTAACTGACGTCATCATATCGTGAGCTGACAAGAAAACCCACTCACAAGCAAAAGTCACCGCACAAACTGTTGTTTCCATCGAAGGTTTTTCCTCGCCCTTCCTCGCGCTCGTTCTCAGATCAACTGCGCATGCGTAAACGAACTGACCTCCGTTTGAGAAAAAAGCTAAATATCCGGCGGTTAAAAAATTGAATTTTTTTTTGTACATGGCACGTTTCATCCCCAAATACGGAATATAGCTAAGCATTGATTTTTTAAAATCATCTTTTTTGAGAAAGTTATGGGTATTTCAGTATCGTTTATGTCTTTAAAAACAACATTTTTCAAAATAAAAAGAAAACCATGCTTGGCTGGATGCAAAAACGAATACAAATTATCAAACCATCGATTAAATACCCAAATTGCGTAGCACGGAGACAAATATAGAGTTTTCTTTTATTGGTCACGTGACCATGGGCGTGATATGATGACGTCATGTTTAGGGTCATTGTCTTACAAAAGTTGGAAACTGACCAAAATAATGCCAAATTCTCTCAAATTACTTAACCATTACATCCTTAGCAACGCACCCCAAAAAATACGTCAGTGGGCCCTTAAATGAAAATACTTTTTAGTACATTCCCCTGCATTAGCTTCCATTGCAAGCTACTTCCAGTCCAATACTGAGAATACGAATATGATCTATTGGATGAATAAAGTCGAATTAAATTAAATTAAGTTAAATTACTGTCGGACGTTAAAGAATCCGCACACTGTTCTTGAAGAGTAGAGGTAGACTCCCGATGTTGGTGGTCTATCTTTCAGAGAATTGCAAACCACCAGGAGACTGTACACGATATATATGTGAGGTATATAAGCCCATAACGTATGTTTAATTTGCGTTTCCCTTTTAGGTGCATTAAAAACTGTGCCGCAAAAGTAAACCCGGCAACTAAAATGTCATTAAGAGGCGCTGCGCAATCTTCTGGCAACAAGAAAATTAGTGAGTATAAGTGGACAATAAAAGAATGTTTGAATAATAAGGATAATTGCAAGGATGTGTCCAAAGACGAGTACACATTACCGAAAGACATGAAGCAGGATTTCCTCATCATTCCAGCAGGATTTTTTAAAGGTAAAGAACAAGAAAGGTCTCAGGGATCAATTGCGTTTCTTGGTAATTGAGTCATGAGGTGGCCTATTTCATAATTGCCACATTTGTTATCTTCTCTTAATTACGGCCCGTTTGAACGGTTTCAACACTTGGCCAACGTTAGTTCAAAAAAAGTTGAACAGATGTTGTGCAAATGTTGGACGCAAAAACAAAGTTGTGCGGAGGCCGTTCAAACGGTTCCAACATTGCGCCAACAAAAGAACCAACACTTTCGCGAAATTTGATTGCGAGGAACTAAGAACTAGAAACCAGTCTCTCTCGTCCAGATAAACTACGCCATATTGACTTTTGCGGCCTGATGTGAGCATGCGTGTGTTCTACAATTGTTGAACAGAGTGTTCAAAGGGCTTCAACAGCATAAAACATTTTCGAGAACAAAGGAAAAATTGAATGGATGTTGAAAGAGAATTTAAACCGATTTAAACTTGATTCAACACGCTTTCCACAAGCTTTCGACATTTTTACGCTTTCAACAATGTTAGACAACCTGTTCAAACGCACCGAAGATTTGGTTCAGGCAAACGCCTTCAACATCCGTTCGATTTTGTTGAACCGTGTTGAACGATGTTGACAGGAGGAAGCATTGGCCTTTCAACAACGTGGCCCGGGGGGGGGGGGTGTATTTTAGCGCCTGGTTGTTCGAAAGCCGATTAACTTAATCCAGGATTAGCGTAAACTTTTGTTTCATGTTTTCAACCGTTTGGTGAAAGTTTTTTTTGCTTATTATTGTTTTCAAGATTGACTTCTACTAATGTAAACTTTTTCCCAGTATCAGGGTTCAACAGCATTTAAGAGTTGAAAAATAAACTCCTTGGTTAATTTTTAATCTGGGATTAGCGTTAATCGGCTTTTGAACAACCGGGCCGAGGACTCTGGGTCACTGAATTGTTGGTTCTCTACTGTGATTCGAGAGGTTTTTCTACGGATATTCCTGTTTACATTTGTCGTCGGAAAAAACATCTAAAAACTCTAAGGAAAAAAAAACAAAGCAGTGATTGTTTTTTTCCGAACGGAACCATATTAGCATTGTTCATAATCTGTAGCATGGGATTGCCGTTTGCACAAAAAGAACGGAGAAAACGTATCAACTGAATGAGGCTTTATGACGTTATAACTTCTCTGAAAAGTAAATGATTTTCTTTAAATCCATGCTAAAAAGAATGGTTTTAAATCCACAAATCGCAGCGCACATGCAAAGCGTTGACCCTGAAGTGGCCCGGCCGCTAGACTAAGTTATTGCCAGCCGAGAATTGGCTGGTGTATGAAGGGCATTATATGCAGGATGTACCCATCAAATTTTGGCTCAGTGGAGTGGGTTGGGGGATTAAAATTTCTTCCATAACAAAAGTAGAAGAGAAAATTTGTGCATTGGTTTACACAAAGAAATCATTCAAGTAAACTCAGTCATGATGTATGTTGATGGTGAAGAACATTTTGCTTTATTTTGGTTTAGGGAAGGGGGGTGGGGGGCTGATGAATAGAAAGAATTAAAGTATATACTCTGACAAAACTCCAGATAGTTTAGGCTGCCATGTTGACCTTGTTTTATGTTTTGCATCAATAAATAGTTCAAGTCAAGTAAACAGTATCTGTTCCAGCAAAAAGAAAAATCTCCAAATAGTCTGGATAGCACAAGTGTTACTATTATTTTTAAAAATACAACCACACTTTTGAGTTTAAGGAATATGTTTCGATGTTTCAAACATCATCATCAGCCTTAGTGAGTGTAACATTAAAATTTTTACACGATAATCCGTGTATATATATTATTAGTATATACTAAAACAGTGGATAGCGTTGAACTCGCGCGCTGATTGGCTAGTCAAACTCCGAATATCCTGTGCTATTTACTTCCGAGCAACTCGGGAAAGAATGGCGTCCCGATTTGGATCCGTGACTGGTGAAGAAAACATCCAAATTAATTTTTTGTGCTGTATATTATCTCACTGTTTTAGTATATACTAAAACAACTATTCACCGTTGGATATTTACCTCGCCGCTTCGGGGCTCGGTAAATATCCACCGCTAGCCACTTCCACTTCGGTGGAGAATTCATGTTACCATCAATTATGGCGTTGCGGCTAAATCAATCGTCTCAGATAAAAGGATATTTGTAGAAAGGCTAGTGACATCATAGGAAACTAGAAACTTGTCGCTGAAATCAAACTGTTTAATTTCTTGGACAAAAGAGAACGTATCTGTTGCACAAAACTCTGAAGATATGTGGGTTTAGCAAAGATACTTAGTTAAGTTGTAATTGTAAGTGCCTATTGATGACACAATGGGTCTGAAAGGAAGTGTGATAGTTTTGGGATGTTTGACTTTATGCACTTTAGGTAAGAATAAATTTCACGATAAATGTTAGAATCTAAGAGACCTTTTTTCTTAAGTTTACGTAAAAACCGCCGTAACTGACCTTCCCTGCGTAGAGTGAGATCAGAATTTAGAGTTGTCTCTCAACAAATCAACCATAGCTTTATTGTAAACAACCTTGTCAAGAACTACGACTCCGTGCCCCTTATTTGGTCTCAGCTCAGGATGACGAAGTCCTTCTTATGTTTCAGTCTTTTTATTATTTCATGTTTCTTTAAGTCATTCATTGAAGGCTTAAGAGAGTTCACATAACTGGTGGCTAAATGGTGTATCTCATTCCGGACTTCATTGGCTTTGGTCTTATCCGAAAGATGCCTCTTGAAGTCATCATGGAGAAGTTCAAATGTCGTGAATACTTGACTCTTGCTTATATGGGGAGATTTTATGGCAAATGTAAGACCAAATTTCAAAATATCAAGTTCTTCGTCACACAGCTTGTAAGACGAAATATTAACAACTGAGTTATTTTAAGTGAAAGGAACAGAAGTTATCTTTCTATCAACGCAATTGCAAAATCAAGGAGAGCTTCCATATTGAGCGGTTGAAACCCGAACTCAACAAACAAGTTGATCATGTCAGTTAAGCATTACACTTTTAAGCTTTTATCGTTGTCAGTTGTGTTTTCTATAATGTTGGTTAGTTTGAATTTTTCCTACTTGTAACGAACATTTAATCTACAAAGAATCATGGTATTGATAGTTATATATATACACGGATTATCTTGTAAAAATTGTAATGTTACACTCACTATGGCTGATGATGATGTTTGAAACATCGAAAAAGATTCCTTAAACTCAAAAGTGTGGTTGTATCTTTTAAAAATATTAGTAAAAATAAAAAATTCAATAAAAAGCAGATAAATAGAAATACTCTGCTACAAAACTAGAAAATAAATAGATTTCTTCGTTACTTTTATGAGTCGAGGAAATCAGATACCTGGGTGGTACCTTAATAAATCCTCCGAGAAGATATAGGCCGTCCAGATTTGAAACAATAAAACTGGCATATCGTGAGAATGTAAATAATTTGTAAATTTAATTTATCAACCCAAAAATGCAATTTACTTCAAAAAAGAAAAAAAAAGAATGGAACCAAAATGGAGGGTGGCCACCCTATTCACCCCCCCCCCCGCCCCTCCCCACCCTGGATCCGCCCCTGGTGGTGGTTAAAAATGCTTAGAACTACATACGCTGAAAAAAGTACTTATAGTCAAGATAACTGCACACCACCCTTCAAAATAACCTATTTTTTTTACGCAGGTGGACGGGTTGGTTATAAAGTTGTTTTGGAGGGAGGGTTTCATAACAGCGAACGGGGAATGGTCAGTAAAACATTGGAGGTGAACGAACCACCAACAGCAGGCAATTGTGTGGTGAAGCCGCTCGAGGGCGAACCTCTGGCCCCCAAATTCAACTTCTCGTGTGAAGGATTTAAAGACGTGGACAAACCTCTAAGCTACGAGTTGCTCTACTCAATGGACAATGGCACTACCCGAAAGTCTTTGGGAAATGGATTCAAGTCGTTTCGCACTGCAATTCGTCTGCCCTATGGTGATCAGAAATATGATTATAAGATCAAGTTTTTTGTCAAAGTTGCTGATAATCTCGGAGCCGTGTTGGAATTCCGAGTCGCCTCCAGCGTAGAGGTCAGTTACTATTCGATTTCCTGAAGGCCCTGGTCAAACAGCGCATGATAATCGATGATTATCATACACTATCATCGACTATCATCAACTATCGTTCATTTTGAGCTTGTTCAAATTCTTCATGATAGTCGATGATAGTTTTCCTCGTTTGACCACTCGTATGATAGTTCATCATAGTTTTTGGTCAGCAGTTTTCCCCGAAATTCGGCGGGCTCGTTTAAAATGGCCGCCAAAAGTTCCTCGCGAGGCTCAGCTGCAGCTTCAGAAATTCGTGTTTACATCCAAGATGATAACCATGACAAAGAAAATATTGAAGACCAAGATAACATAGAGAAGATATCTTCTGAAGAAAGCGTCAATTCGCAAGAATTAGAAGAGACACCGCAAAAAAGAGGCGTACTCTAAACGTTCATCAGTCAAGAAGGGCAATTACTAGTAAACAAGCTGCCGCCCTCTTTCGTCGCGATAAATTCATACTTCTACAAGTTTGTATTACGGGAAGCCATTTTAGTGCTCACGCGGAAAGAGCCTGGAACTAGTTGCTCGGGTGAATTTGCTTGCGCGACTGCCGGTGAACTATCATCAACTATCACGAACTTCTTTGGCCGTTTGACCATGTGAATGATAGTTGATGATAGTTTGGAGAGAATCAACTATCATCGACTATCATGCGCCGTTTGACCAGGGCTTAAGACTTGCTATTTTCGATTGACAATAATAATAATAATAATAATAATAATAATAATAATAATAATAATAATAATAATAATAATAAGAAGAAGAAGAAGAAGAAGAAGAAGAAGAAGAAGAAGAAGATTCAAGAAGATATTGAGATTCAAGAAGATGGAAATTTGCATACCATTTCTTAAGAAGAAGTGAATTTGCATATGACCACAGCATTACAAGTCCCAGGAGAAACAGGTTTAAATAGTGAAGCAATTAAGCTGGCGCAAAAAGTAGACATCATCTATGCTTCGTTGGGTAATGTCCCGGGAGACTACTCGTAGCGCTTTGTGGACACAAGAACAAAGGAAAGACCGTCTTTAAAGGATTTGGAAAATATAAACACGGTAGTATTAGACATGATGAATAACAGGAGAGAGAGCCCGGATGAAAGCAGCCACTATGTGCATGAAGAAACGATCAGGAGTGAGATGAGGAGAAAGAAGAATTGGAGTGCCCCTGGACCAGATAGGATTATCAACTTTTGGTGGAAAATGACAATGACATCATTAAGGCATTCTAAACCATCACGAGAAGCATGGAGGACTTTCAACTGTGGTTTTCGGAAGGAAAATCAACAGTGATTCTTTGTTTTCATCCACGTGACGAGACGGCCATGTTGGTGTACAAAACAATAGAAAATAGCGCACACGTTTTGCACAAAAATAGAGTCAAATTCCCAAAAGGCATTTTACTTGTTCTGTACACCAACATGGCCGCCGTGACGTCACTTGCAAACCCTCAATACCCAAACCTGGTAACTTTACGAGTGACAATCAAAGGCCAATTACTTGCTTGAATACATTGTACAAATGGTTCACTTTCTGTCAGCTTGTCCCTATTGATAATCACTTAGAACAGTATAGCTTGATAGAGAAAGAACAAAGGGTGCAGTAGCACGATGGATAGTCTCCTGATAGATCGAAAGATTGCCATAGAAGGAAAAGATTATGACTCTATGTCTCACAACTCGTGGCCGCTTCTCAAGATGATGAAGGTTCACCGACTCCTTCTTTGGATATGCAATATCATCAGCAATCTGACTAACAGCTGGAATACACGCATCGTTGCTATAAAACGAGTCAAGGTCAGGAACAGTGTGATATCATATTTAACAAAAGGTTACCACAAGGAGACGCGTTATGCCCGGCCCTCGTCTGTTCACTCTGTATTTAAACATGGCATGGAAATTGAAAGCAACCGATGGCTATAAGTTATCGAAACCAATAGACTGGAAGATCACAAATTCATTGTATATTGATGACCTTAAGATCTGTGAAACTTCTGAAAGTAAGCTCAACACCGTCCTCAAAACCACCAAAGATGCAAGGAAAGATATTGGTCTGGAATGGAAGTCGCAGAAATGTTCAGTAATTAACTTCAAGAGAGGGCAGCAGGTTCAAAGCACAGATGTAAAGGTGGATGAAGAAAAGGTGATTAAACACTTAAAAACACGTCCCCGTGTACACGGCAAATACTGAAGTACGTGCTAACAGGATAGATGCCCGCATCATTAACCACAAAGACAAGAAGATCGCAACACTGGAATGAGCTGCCCATGGACCGAGAATCGCGGCAAGAAAGACGTGGAAAACACCCGCAAGTATGGACATCAGAGATGAGTTAAAACAGCAATTCAAAGGATACAAGCTGGAACAGTAAAACGTCGTTATGGACGTTCTTGGTGGATATTCCGTAGTGTTGGAAGAAAAGATGACCAAGTTGGTGGGAAGGAAAGGCAGTCAAGTGCTCTTAAAAATGCGTAAACCATTGATTAATTTAATTGGAACTATCAAATCAAATTACCATATGATTCTTAGAGACTTTAAGCAAAACCTTAAGACACTGGACTAAGCAAATGTTACCAAAGTTATCAACTTTGGTTTAGTGAACAGAAAACTAAATAAAGGACTCTTAGCTATCTTAATATTGTTATTTGTTGTATTTATATATTTTTTATAATCTAGATACATTTTATATATATTGTGGAGATTAGTTAGCCAACATGGCCTCTAGGTTTTGTGCCATTTTAATGTTTAGCAAATAGACGTTTAACACTGCTGTCATGATGATAATGATGATGATAATAATAATAATAATAATAATAATAATAATGATAATAATAATAATAATAATAACAATAACAATAACAATAACAATGATAATAATAATAATAATAATAATAATAATAATAATAATAATAACCAATGCCATAAAGGTCAAGATAGATAAGTCGCAAGAGAACTCACTGTGTGGCCTGTGCCATCAGAAAAACGAAACGGTCAATCATATCTTGATATAGAATTGCAGCAATGTTAAAAAAGATACAAATAAACTATAATATAGATTACAGGATGTGCTTGGTGACCAAAGTAGCAATGCAAAGAAAATTACACTAATGTTGATTAATGAAGGTAAAAAATTCCGTCGTTTAAACCCATACAATTTTCACAAAATTAGCCAAAAATGTATTAAAAAACCGTTTACAATTAAAAATAAAACATTCAAAAACATTCAATAACGAGAGGAATAAACGAGCTAATCAATTATATTAAATCTCAAACCACTACTACTATTACTACTACTACTACTACAAATAATAATAATAGTAATAATAGTAATAATAACAATAATAATAATAATAATAATAATAATAATAAGTTATTGAGATTCAAGAAGATGGAAATTTGCATACCATTTCTTAAGAAGAAGTGAATTTGCATACGACCACAGCATTACAAGTCCTAGGAAAAACAGGTTTAAAAAGTGAAGAAATTAAGCTGGCGCAAAAAGCAGACATCATCTATGCTTCGTTGGGTAATGTCCCGGGAGACTACTTGCAGCGCTTTGTGGACACAAGAACAAAGGAAAGACCGTCTTTAAAGTGCCTATAACCCCAAAATATTTTTTTCGCTAAAATGAATCTTTCCACCTGTTCGAAACGCAGTGCGGCCATTTTTTCCTTTGACAATAAACATAATGATAATTGCTCTTCAAAGGGAAGGTACTATGCCACTGCATTGTTTGCTTTCCAGATTAAGAAGAAAAACTTTACTGTTGAGGAACTAAACAATACGGCTCGTGAACTAGAGCAATTATCTGCCGGTGGAAATGTGAAGGAAGCAGCCAGTCTTGTTCTAAGCCTTGCTCGGGTGTTGGATACCCAGGGGGATGAAGCTGATCTTAAAGATAAAGAGAAGATAACAGAGGTAGATAATTTTCTCCCGAGTGTGATAGACACATCACTGCTGGGTGCTTGTCAGTCAATATATGTTTGGTATATCCCTAATGGCCACCTATCCGGGCCTAGTTAGAGCTTGACATAACGCTTGACAGGACTGATTGACGATAACGACAACGATAACGATGACGTTAATTATCATTATTATTAATTACGATAACAACAACAACAACAACAACAAAAACCGTTTTTTTTTATTTTAAAGAAAGATAGAATACATACACCGAATTCATAAATGGCGACCAACCTGGGTCGAGTTAGCGGCCAAACATGATATCGAGGCGTTTTAGGATAAACACGCAGTATTTTTGAGGAGGTAAGGAGAAAACGAACGACCGACGTGCAGAAAATTACATTCTTGGTTCTTCTTTAAGTAAGAGAAGGTCATCGTTATTAAAAAATGATGAGCTACGGTTTTGGCTGAAATGTTGGAACGATTTGCCCAAAGCTCAAATTGTAAAGAGGTAATATTTAAACTTTAGTAAGCTTACATCGTTCGATCCGGCTTGTCATAATTGTGTAAAATCAAGTCATCTGTTTGAAGAAATTAAAAAGAGCTCTTCTTTTTCTTTCTGTTGCTATTGCTTTTTTAAGAGTCGAGGAATACATCATTCAAGGGAAATACAGTTTTCTTATTGATCCGAGTCCGAACTTGTTGTACAAAAGGCGAAAATTTGCCAAGCAGGGTGGGAGTTGTGCTGTTGTTAATACTCTGTGAATACTCTGGTGAGGTTTCTTAAACAAAACTGAGGCAAAAATTTCCGAAACCTTTAAGTGTTAGGTGCTCTCTAGTGGAGAAAATGTCGCTTTTTACGAAGGCAGAAATGAACAAGTTTATCGGGAAGAGCGGCTGGGAAGCATCATTTTTTCCCAACCAGCTGGAAGAAGGGAAAAACTCTTGATGATCTAAATGTGCTGGTATTATTTACAAAGTTTGTTCGCATCTTACCTTGAATATTTTAAAATGTCAATATTTAGCTCAATCTTACTCACATCTGTCGTACTGCACTGTCTGATGGGGAAGTACCTACTTCACTAAATTAAATTGTTTTTTACTGATATGATATGATATGATATTTTATTATTTATGCACGGTAAAATCATCAGCTAAGATTACAAACAATGCTAAAATCTAAATTACAAAAGGTAAAATTTTAAAATGATTACAATAAAATACAATTACTATAATACTATATTAATTCTAAAGCTGCTTTCCATGAATGCCGTGCTTTATACTAAAATATGTCTTTAATCAGATTTTTGAAAAGCCCAAGAGACTCTGCTTGTCTCGCTTTGAGGGGTAAGCTATTCCAGACAGTAGCACCTCTATAGCTGAAGCTGTTTCTATAATAATTTGTCCGTGGAAACGGAACATTAAGCTTTCTTTCAGAGTCTCTTAAACTATAAACAGATTCGCGGTTTGTAAATTTAGAACATAGATATTCCGGTGCTAGCCCCTGAAGACACTTATAGACCATTGTGGCCAGCGCAATTTGTTGCTGGCTAACTAGATTTTTCCAGCCTAAAATTTTGAATAGCTCGCTAGCATTTGCATCAAAATTAGAGAAGGTCAAAACTCTGGCTGCTCTATTTTGCAGTTTTTGTAATTTGTCATGTAACGTGATACCACAGTTTCCCCAGACGACATTGCAGTACTACTACTACAAAAAAGAGTATTAAGGATTATAACACAATCAGGCTGACCAGATCATAGCAGACCCTTGTTTACTTGCTTACGTATACTGAACGTATTTCAAATTACTAACTTGCAAATGGGTGAGCTTGTATACAAACATCAAAATAACTTGCTTCCTGATATTTATGACTCCCTTTTCACAAAAATCAGAGAGGCCCATCGATATTGTATATGGCAAATTCAGTGTTAGATTTGGTGCAGCCGATAACTGGAATAAAGTACCTTAATGTATAAAAAATGCTTCCTCTCTCCAAAGAAATGAGCTTAAAGTTTATCTGCTTACATCCAAAGCCTGAGAATGGTTTCCTGTTTAGATGTAGTTGCACCGCGTCATTGTTTTGCTTTGTTTGGTTGGTTTTGTTTGCTCACTTTCTAACTCAAACCTACTAATTAAGGTACTTCCCTTGAAATTGTTCTACTATCAAACTTTTTTGGAAACTTGGCATAATTAACATTCACGATATGAACATTAAAAAAATGCAATAAAAAAATGGGGCCACCGTGCTTGTTTACGCGTCAGCAGGCTCTTAAAATGGGGTATTTTTACTGATTGGGCATTAAAAATTCGAATCACCTTCATACAGAATTAAGTCTTTGTTACTTCAAAGACACAAAATCTTATTTTAAAAATAAAGATTCTTTTATTCACATAAGCAGTATTGCTTCATTTACGCCGTTTTTGATTGCGTGGTTGTGGGAACAGTGCACTTTTTGGGACAGATCCGCGGTTAGCTTGAAGTCCTCGCCTTGGCTAAAACACACCCAGTACGGAACTGTTTTCCAAAAAAAATCATGTTCTACTATCAAACTTTTTTCTTCTTCAAATATGTTGTTTATTAGACTGCTCTTAGCAAAAACCTGAAAAAAAAATCGGCGGTCACCGTGCTCGCTTTAGAGAAAAAAGTATTTATTTCGCTATCGGGCTTAGTTTGAGGGAAATCTCTTGCGTTTTGTACGCGCACGTGCTCATGTGTGCGCGCTAATGACGCGAAAATCGTGCGCAGTAGGGATGCGCAATGCAATACTAAGCAATTACATTAAGCTGAAAAATGAACAAAAACAAGAACATCAATGGAAGTGAATAAGGAATGATTCAGGTACATTGTAATACAGTGTTTTTTCAAAATGGAGTTGATATTCAATGATGCGTCGTCGGATCGTCTTGATTCACAGTAAAGTAGCCCAGCAAGGTATTGTTCTAGAAGTTCTATAGGAATATCTACATAATGCTGGGACGACCCCGGTATTCTGTAAACTTGAACAACTGCCTTTGTGATGACTTGCATTGTCATCACCACCAAGAACAACAAACATTTGATGAGCTGTTTGCAACAAACACTCCAGCTGAGGGGGTATGTTAAATAACGAAGATGCACGTGCTAGAATATAGAAAACTCTGTCAAGGTGTGTTACTTGATATCCAATTCGATTTTTACTTTCATGAAAACGATCATTCAATCGATTCAAGACGAATTAAAGGCTGTGGCATACGTAGCTTTTCAAATAATCCATTTTCAATCGGGAGAGAGCAAATAATGGATAAATACATCATGTATAAATTCACGAAATCAAGTAACATGGCATGTAATGTGCATCGAATTATATTCCCCCATAGTGGGCGAGTCGAAACGATGAAACGCCACAACGCAACGATGAAACGCCGTGACGAAACGACGAAAATGAATACTTTGCCAATGAACAAGAAATCAGCTAAACGTTTTTCAGTTGGCTAAACTGGAGTTTTTAAGGAACAAATTCCTCAATAACCGCCGGGATTGAAAAAGAATTATTTACAGAAAGTTTACAAATTTAGCTGGGTAAACGCAATCCAAGTCAGTTGTGGTATTTTCGTTACTTTTAATAATGGAGACTGTGGTGGCAGAGTGTCAACTGAAGATATTACTGAGACATAGCATAATGATCAGAATAATGAATTCTTGGCTTCCACTCGCGTGATTAGACGGCCATGTTGATGTACAAAATGAAAGCAACGAGATGCTTCCGTGAAGCATACACTGGGTTGCCTGTGGTACGTGTTACAGAAAATCAGAAGGCACTGAATTGTGTGGTATTGAACTACAGCATTCCAGTCTCTGAAGAATAACAAATAAAACAGAAGCGAGAAACATTGGCTTCTGGGCTGACATGTTGATAATTTTCAAGTTCCCTCACAACTTCTTTTCACCAGCTTTGTAATACCAAAGTTCACTGAAGTAAATCCCTGTCCGGCAGGGTTAGTATCAGGATGGGAGACCAAAATAATAAACCGCTCACAAAACGGAAGAATCGGACGGAAAATACTATTAACGCTAACAAATGCGAACTCAGCAAGGTACAGATTTTGTTAGCTTGCTTTATGCAAAACAAGAACATCATTCTAAAAGCTTATTCTACGCAAAAAGTAGGTTCTGGAGGTAATTTTGAGAGTGGATATCAAGGTTACGCGGCAGACGGCAAATACGAACTCACGATTTAATTAACTTAACACACCAGAAAGACGCTAACCTCATTTTGACAAGAAAATGCTTTACTATTGCCATAAAAACTATCCAGTTACGCTCGCTTATCATAAAACGCGATGAATTCATAAAAGCCACCTTTTCCAGCGAACAATTTTTTGAAACAAACAACATATTTGCTATTAGAGGCAAAAACCACTTCTACTTCATTACGTGCGTGAAGAGAAGAAACTCCATCGTGTCAAATATGCGCAATATTGCAACAAACTAACTTTCAGGATCAAACCGTTTACATGAAGAACCTTTTCCTTGAATAATGAAGCACAAAATACACGTCAAGCTTTCTTTCAAATAATTCTTGGGGTCACATTTGCAATTATTTTTTTTACCTGAAGACTGTTCAGAGTTGATCACAGATCCACGTAAGGTGTTCGATTTGTTCTCTGTCTTTGTTGAACCCATAAGTTATCAGAGAATTTTCCATTTGGTTTCAGTGTTCTACATAACAGCACAATTGGTAAAATATTATTTGAGAAACACAGCTCACTTTGATTTCGGCTCGACGGGCTCTAGATTGTTGTCGAAGTCCATTATTCGTCGCTTTTAAGATTCCAGGTGTTTGTATTTCACCGCCTGCCTAGTTTATCCAACTGACTTTCCATTATTGAGCTCCATAAGGGTATATTTTGTTTAAGGATCCACTAAAACGCCATTCGCGTTACATGACTTTCGACGCCATTGCAGGTTAAGTTCATGATTCTACTGTGTCCACCAGAGAAATCTACGCATTTCCACTACCCTCTGGATCCTAAGAAAATATGCGTAGAAGGCTCTATGCACGAAGACACCACTTACCAGGGGAGTGACAGGCAAGACTTTTACCGACACGGAAAATAAAATAAAAAACGGAGAAATCTACCAATTTTCCGACTAGGATTGCCATACGGCAACCCAGTAAATATGGCTCGCGTTTTGCATGGTGATAGAGCCAAATTCCAAAGAGACTTCTTCGCTACTGTTCAGTACACCAACATGCTCCATGACGTCAGGTGCGAGTCAAGGATACCATTACCAGTTCAGTGACAAGGCAGAGTGGAAGATTCAAAAGTAGCACCTTCACGTACGGACTTTCACGTACGGACCTTCACGTACGGATACCATAATTTGCCATATATATATATACACATATATATATATATATATACAGCGTTTTGCAAAAATTTTGAACCCCCCAGAATATATATTGATATATATTTATATTTGCGTGCCCAGTTCATGTCAGGTGCAGTTGCCAAGTAGGTGTGAATCTCTCGTGTTAAGGGATATTTCACACTTTACAGACACACGTCAGAACTGTTTTTACAATTTTTTCATCACAAGCTGAGTGTATGTTTCGACATGTCTTTGAGTCAAGTTACAACAACTGCAAGGGTCATTCGCACTATTCCCATATACCTATAACAATCACGTCAGTTTTAGGCCCCCCAGTTATAAAGAAAACCATGCACTTTGTTGCAGCTACTAGTATTCAGCGCGTGGTGGGCGTGATAGGTTGTTAATTAAGGGTGATCATCTAGGGAATTAATTATAATTTTTCTCACCCTTTGTCTGACGTTATATAAATGGCCCACGTGGATGCAATGTTGTTGAGATTTGTTGTTGAGACACCGGGAAGAGATGCAGCAGGAAACAAGCACAGAAAAATTCAAAGTCCATCTTCGCATCTTGGACAAGAAAAAGAAATCTAAATTTGTGCATTTCGAGCTCACGGATATTCCCAAATTTACGTTTGCCGAGGAACTGAAGGAGTACTTGCTTCAAAAGTACTCGAATTTGATGCAACCAGCTGAAAATACATCTTTTCAAATCGGGTACTTCATTGAAGGCCGGGGAAACAAAAAATTTCACATAGTCGACGCCCGCACTTTACAGTCTGCGTATGACACGGAAGTGGATGGCCAAATAAACTTGTGGGTTGACCCACACGTTGAGATGTCTTCGTCAATGAAAAAAGAAAGCAATAAGAGGAAACGAGAGAAGCGTAAGTGCAGAATGAAACTCTTTTAACAATTCACTAACCTCTCATGTATCCATGTGCAATATCACGTTTATTAAACTTGTCGTTAAAATTTTTTTAAAGGCCTGACCTCTTCGAGTGAAGATGAAGGACACGACACGAGGATGAAGCTTCAGAAAACGAGCCAAAAAATCCAAAGTGGATGAAAAGTTCAGTGCTTTACAGAAAAAACATGCGGGAGGTTGGCCTCATTATAAACTTCGTGCATGGGCAAACATGCTGGTATAAATAGTTTACTCTCGTTCCCCAGTGAATTTGAATCAGAGAAGGCTTTTATCATGTAAACCATTAAATAAAGACTCGCGCAAAATGCTACTAGAGCTCACAGGGTTGTTTTAAACAGGCTGTTGGCGCACACCATTCTGAGGACGAACCTCCAAATGTACCCTCTTTTAGAGAGGACACCCCAGCACAGAAAAAAAAACTGACCAGGGAACATCTATAGCTGAGACCGTGGCAGCGGCAGTAGCCGCATCCATAACGGCTTTGGGATCCCGGAATCAGCAACTACAGCCTAGCACATCGTATGACGTTAGTGCAGAGAAACGTATTTTACGTTATCAAAAAAGAAAGAAACCAGGAATCGACATTTGAATAAGTCTGTTTTGCTTATTTTTTTTCAGGTTGAAAAACGGGGACAGCTGATAAACCAGCTTAAGGACTTAAAACAGCTACTCACTGACAACGTCCTCACTGAAGATGAATACCGCCAACAAAAGGAAAAAATCCTACGAGAAATGGACACTTAAAAGTTGTTAGGTTTTCTTTTTCTGTTAAAGGATCGAAGAATGTAAAATGTAACATCGAGTAAACGGTGATAAAGTAGCAACAAAAGAGTGCATGTTACAAAGAGGTGCATGTATATTAGGTTAGATGTACTCAGCATGCTGGAAGTAATTATTGCAATCCTGACTTGTCACATGATGGAAGCTTTCAACAATAAAGGCTTCTGGGTTATCAGTGGCTTGAAAAACAACGTCATTTCTTCTTATGTGGCCTTTTACTTTGCTGAAGAGTTCCTCTAGCGGATTGTAGTCAGGGCTGTAGGGTGGTAAATAAATCAGCAGTGCTCCGGTACCTTCAATAATATCCCTTACCCTTGGAACATGGTGAATAGCAGCATTATCTGAAAGCGATTACAAACAACTTTAACATTCCAAGTTGTGATAAACATGCACTTTCCGCAATTCGATGCCTTTTCCTTTCATACCTACCCATAACTACGATGGAGTTGAGGTTCATTCCATTAAAAGGCTGTAGCATAGGTACAAGGTCGTCTTGTAAAAACTGGATAAATTTGTCTCCATTCACACTTCCTCTCATTGTTGAGATACAACGGATGTCGCTTGAACCCATTACAGCTATTGTTGACACACGAGGAGCCCATGTCACGTATCTCTTGATGCAAGCGCGGGTTCCTTTTAACCCATATCCCCATCTCCTCACTAAACGTCTGTCCTGAATAATAATAATAATAATATAATAATAATAATAATAATAATAATAATAATAATAATAATAATAATAATAATAATAATAATAATAATAATAATAATATTATTATTGATCATCATAGTCATCCGAGTATCTCAACAGCAGCAACATTGGACACCATAAATCACAACATAAGAACTCACAAATCCGGTTTCGTCAAGAAATAGGAGCATCTCTGGGTCATATTGCGATATGCTTGCTCGGAACTCCTCTCTTAAAGTATCGCTTTGTTGTACAGCTACTTTGTAAAGCTAAAATTAGGAAAACATGCACTCGGAAGTTAGATTTGGGACTGGGTGTTAAACAACGGGATACTAGGTAAATAGATACTAAAAATATTTATACGACAACTAGTAACACCGACCTGCTTAAATGTGAAGCCAAACCTGTTGGATGTTGAATTTCCCATAGAGCTCTTCTAATGTCATAGAAGGGTCTTTTAGTGCTGCTTCTACCAATACAAATTGTTCGTGAACGTAAAGACTGGAGATATTAGGCCTTCCAACTTTAAAGCACTGCACATCACCCGTAAGTAAGAATTTTCTTAGAATTCGCTTCACTGTACTCTTATGCATATCCAACAGACGAGCTATCCGTCTGTTGCTAAAACGGCACTGATATTTGAGGCTGATTACACGCCAGCGCAAGTCCTTGCTATACATTGCAATTTGAAATTTAGTACAGTCACAGAGGGTTGACGACTAAACTTTCTTTTTCTTAATGCAGTCGTTAGATCTCGCAAATTTAATGCCAGAAATATCTGTTAGCATGAGAAATTCACACCTATCGGGCAAATCCATGCTTATTTCACAAGCGAAACAATTCTTGCGGAAAATTGCACCTGACATTAACTAGACATGCAAATATGCATATATATGAATTATATTCTGGGGGGTTCAAAATTTTTGCAAAACGCTGTATATATATATATATTTATTACCCAAGTTAGATTGAACAAGACGCTTTAGAAGCGTTTACTCGGAATATATGAGGCACAGAAATAGATTCATTTAGTTTGGAAGGTTTAGAGGATCTAAAAGCAAATTGGACTGAAGGACTGAATAGCCGATTTTGTTGCTGCATTGACAGAAGTTTTTTCAGGTCTAATTGTCGGTTTCGAAACGACTTGGGAAATTTTTCTGTAAGCATCGTTGTTTTCAGGGACGCTCGCATGGGTTCTGTGCGGAGCTTCTTATTCGATTGTCGAAGGCAGTATAAGAATCCAAGATTAATATTACTGCTAGGTTACGAATAAACAGCCGTTATTATCCTGTTTTTATGCCAGTGCAACAGGCTTTACATGGATATGGATACTCCCAGGGTCAACGGTTCAACTCAGGGGAATGTTGTTTGTTATAGATAGTTGCATTTCAAAAGATTTAATGAAGTGCGGTTGTCACGGTGAGTTTGGCAAATGGCTGTTTACCTTCTGTGAACGAGGGCTGATACAACATGAAAATAAGCAAAGGTTACATTCTTGTGGGGAGTGTAGTAACGGCCTTGAAGTGGGAACAGAGGAAGATTATTACTGGGTTGCCGAATGGCAATCCAGTCATAATTAATATGAGTTGTGTTTTTCCGTTATAATTTTGTTTTTTTCCGAGTCATGAAAATGGAAAAGTTGCGCAATAGGTCTTTCCTGTCACTCCCCTGCTAAGTATTGTCTTTGTGCGTAGAGTTTTCTGCGCTTATTTTTGGTACGTTTCAGAGGGTAGTAGAAATGCGTAGATTTTATCCGGTGGACACAGTAATTAACCTGCAATGGCGTAGAAGTCATTGTAACGCAAATGGAGTTTAAGTGGATCTTTAAACGAAATATACCCTTTTGGAGCTCTTATGGAACGTCAATTCGATAAAAAAAACACAAGCGGTAAATTATGAATATCTGGAATCATTAAAAGCTACGAATAAATTGTGGACTTCGACAACAATTGCATCTTTCGCCGTCGGATATCAAAGTAAGCTATATTTCTAATATTTTACTGATTGGGATGTTATGTACAATATTGAAACCAAATGGTAAATTCTCCAGTAACTTTTTCTCGGGGGATTTGGGTCTAACAAACTCAAATCGAACACCTTGAGTGGATGTCGAATCTCTGTTGTCTGGCTATTTATAATTTTATTTATTTGCACTCAACTCTGCACAGTCTTCAGGTAAAAAAACAAATTCTTGTTAGTCAAAAATGATTTGAAAGAAAGTTTGTTGGCCATTTTTTGCTTCATTATTCAAGGAAAAGATTCATCGAAAAGGGTTTTATCCTGAACTCCGGTGCGAAATTTATTTCGTTGCGTAGGGCACAGGTAACCCAGGCTCACTGTGTGCGTCACGTAGGTATTAAAATATAGAGAACATATGAGGCGAAGTTTAGGTCTGAAAATTTGCTAGAAAATGGTAATAAAAATCGATAAAACTTACCATGTGGTGAGCTGTTGTTGTCGTTAATACGTACACGAAGTTTCGGGGAAAATGGTCCCCGTTCACCTTCCTTCATAATATAGTGACAAGGTAGGAGACGGAAGCCAGCATCGGGACTCCGATCGACCCAAAACAAGCACGATTTTTTCCGCGAAAATCAAATCCAGTCGCTAAATAAACACGCCAGGTTCGTGGAATAGGAATTTCTCTAAACCATGAATCCACTGAAGCATCTCCAGGTAGCAACGCGGAGCCACCAGACTCCGTAAAACTTGTAAGTTAACCTGCTAAAATGGCGGCCAGAAAGCGTGGTACTCACGAAGGGCCCAATAGACCAATTCGGCTAACTCAATGTTGTACCCAATTCAAATCTCTCGGGGTTAAGATTCTTTATGTTTTGAATTTGCATGACAATGAAGCATTCACATTTAAATGATATGGAAATACTTGGAACAAAACGTTTTATTCCCAAAAGGTTTGAATTGGGTACAACATTGAGTTAGCCGAATCGGTCTATTCAAAATGGCACTGAACTCTGGACGCCTGGTGACGAGTATAATAAGTCTCCCTCGAGGGAGGGGAGTCCCAAATTGCTCAGTGAGTTTTGTTTTTAGCAATTTGGGACTCCCCTCCCTCGAGGGAGACTTATTATACTCGTCACCAGGCGTCCAGAGTTCAGTGCCATTTTGAATTGGGCACTTCGTGAGTACCACGCTTTCTGGCCGCCATTTTAGCAGGTTAACTTACAAGTTTTACGGAGTCTGGTGGCTCCGCGTTGCTACCTGGAGATGCTTCAGTGGATTCATGGTTTAGAGAAATTCCTATTCCACGAACCTGGCGTGTTTATTTAGCGACTGGATTTGATTTTCGCGGAAAAAATCGTGCTTGTTTTGGGTCGATCGGAGTCCCGATGCTGGCTTCCGTCTCCTACCTTGTCACTATATTATGAAGGAAGGTGAACGGGGACCATTTTCCCCGAAACTTCGTGTACGTATTAACGACAACAACAGCTCACCACATGGTAAGTTTTATCGATTTTTATTACCATTTTCTAGCAAATTTTCAGACCTAAACTTCGCCTCATATGTTCTCTTTATTTTTATACCTACGTGACGCACACAGTGAGCCTGGGTTACCTGTGCGTAGGGTTGTTGACACGGCGTATGCTGCTTGTTCGCACGCACGGAATGATATTGGAAGGTTTTTTTTGCCGCTAATAGCAAATATGTGTTTTGTTTCAATCGAATTTTTGGCTGAAAAAGGTTTTTTTGAGATTTTGGTGCCTTTGTGGATTCATCGTGTTGCGTAAATATGAACTAATTTGCATAGGTGGGTTGAGATGTTTGCATAACGATGGCAGGAATTCTTGCTGTTTAGTTATTCTCGTGTGTGTTGCTTGTTTGCAAGCACGGAATGAAAATGAAGGGTTTTTTTGCCTCTAATAGCAAATATGTTGTTTGTTTCAATAAAATTTTTGGCTGGAAAAGGTTTCTGTGATATTTTGCCACCTTTGTGGATAACTAATTTGCATGCGTGATTGATTTTACATCAGTTGCAGTGACTTACACTTCAGAAGAGACATCCTGTTGCTTTAATTTCGCGGATTTAAAAATCTTTATATTTTTCTTCGGAAAACTGTAGTAAGCCACCTTAACCAATGAAGTCCCCGCTTCCTAATTCTATTGTGCATTTTGCTGCACAGAAAACTAAATTTTATCCAGATTGAAGCTCGGAATATATTCCGAGTGATGAAACCAGGAGCCCATGAATAGGAGCGAACAACTCCCATTCTCAGCATATGTCACGGCATTCTTACAGATCGACTACCTTTTCCGCAAAAAAATCGAAGGTAGTTCCGGTTCGGTGGCCCTATGACGTCGAGTTAGTTACTTTTAATTGGTCAAAGGGCTCTTGAAGGAGTCTCATTTGCGGGAAATTCAAACTAAGAATAAATCGGTCTGTGAAAACGCTGTGACAGGAATATATTGCTGTTGTTTGCTCCTCGTCATGGACTCCTGATGTTACTGCGTTTAAAGGGAGAGTATCACGGTATTGCTCACGTTCTAGCCGTAACAAATGTCATCATGAGCCAATCGGAAGCAACAATATAATTCGTGCGGGAAATGTACACGTACGTGTAAAAATTTCTGGATTATTAAACAATCACTAATGAGCCAAGGGCGGTCGACTTCGCGGATGACTGAGCGAGAAATTTTCACGCGTACGCGTAAATTTCTCCCACGGATTATAACGTCGCTTTCGATTGGCTTATAACCGGTGACATTCGCTGCGGCAAGAACATGCGCAATACCGCAATACTCTCTCTTTAATTGAGATTAATCCGCTTTTACTTTCCTGGGAGCAAAGAACTGGACCAAGCGGACAG
The DNA here is from genome assembly GCF_036669925.1 of Montipora capricornis. Taxonomy (NCBI): domain Eukaryota; kingdom Metazoa; phylum Cnidaria; class Anthozoa; order Scleractinia; family Acroporidae; genus Montipora; species Montipora capricornis. The sequence goes on along the minus strand of NC_090890.1, from coordinate 49,983,552 downwards.
CCCGCAAAGTCAGGGAGCGACTACCCTTACCATTTTTGCAGTTAGGCCAACTAACTCTTAACTCTCTCTCTCTCTCTCTCTCTCGTGTTTTTATCACCTTTACTAAAAATAATTTTTCGTGTATTCATTCGTAGATCAAGGAAAAATGTTTGGACGCCTTATTGGGGAAACACACGGGAGTGTCGGAAGATATGGATTTAAAGGATCTGGCGCAAGTGTTTACCGCTGTAGCAGCAGTTACTAATAAGACAGAAGACAACACTCCAACGATGAACGTAAGTAGATCGATGAAAATGAGGGCTTGGAGCAAGAAATTGACAAAGAGCCAATCAAGGCATAAACTGAGGGTTTAAGTTCAGGCCTGTGAACAATTTTAATTGTACATAGGTGCATGATGGTGATGATGATCTTGAATTAGTGCAAGAGTCTATGCGTAAATTAGCCGTTAAGAGATCGTTGACGAACTGACAGATAGTTTTGACAACATGTGGAGAAACGTTGGCGAAAGTTGATATTAATGAGGGATTTTTTCAGGGTAGTTAGTTGTATTGTAATTTGCACTATAACCATTCTCGCAAATATTATGGAAGGTGGTAAGACCTGGCTAGACTTTGGGCAAAGGAAAGTAGATTAACACCACCTTTTCATGGATGACTTAAAGAACTACTATGACCAAAAACAACCAATTTTTCTTTTTGTGTGGATTTTAAAATTATGTTAAAATGGAACTACACGTACGATGAAAAAAAAAAATCACACTTCGATAGAATTTGCGTTGAATGCTCAACAGGCGAATTTTTTTATGTAATTTCAAGAGGAAGACTGTTTATTTTAGCTCCACTTTTTTCATTTAACATACCGCCATTACTTGGTGCGACTTTCAGCGATCTGGATCGTGGAGAAAGTGACCTCATTTACTCACTACATTAAAAATGAAGTGTTTGAATGCGGCTAATTAGTATGCAGCATGAGAGTTTTTGGTTTTCAGGTTGTCAAATTCGTGTCAGTTCTGCCTACTAATTATGCCGCATTCACAAACTGCATTTTTAAGAAGTCATATTCTCCTCGATCCAGCTCTCCGAGTGCTTATCTGTCAGAACCACAACAGCTTATGGGGGACCGTTAAATGAAAAAATTCCCGTCAAAATAGTTTTTCTCTTGAACTGATTGCATAAAATGTCGCATTTCGATAATGCAGCTCAAGAACTTTCGAAATGTGAAGGAAAATGAGAAGTGATTTTTGATCGTAGTAGCACTTTGACTAAACAATAAGTGACCCAAGTTGTAAGCTTTGATTTACAAAGACGCTTGTTTATTTTTACTGGAAATGAATTTTCCTATTAAATGGCCCGCCATTATTAACTTTAAAAGACTCTCTAGTTTGAGAATGCAACGCATGTGTACTCGTCTGAATTAATATGCAACACGGGAATTTCGAGCGTTCAGACTTATAAACTAGTGTTTTGTATTTATAATAAGTTGCATTTACACGCTGAAATTTTAAGCTAGATTGCTTTACACCGTACAGCTGACACAATGTGTATTTTTTAGCGAGAAGAAAGATAGTAGTAGGGCGCCCCAGATTGGGGATTTCTATCTCTGAATACTGTTCCAAGAGATTCGACCTTTAAACAATAGCTGGCGCATTTATTTCCATTTCTTTTGTCCAACAGAAAATACTTTCTGATTCCTCGAAGAGCGGCAGTGACGCGATTTTAAAGCAAGCTAAGAGAGGAGAGGCCTCCAGCGAACAAATAGAGGAATGTGCAAAAATTTTAGTTGGTACTACAGACAATGTCCTTCGTGCAATAAACACTTCTAGAGAGGTACGTTTATAGATTATGATGGCATCGGGAGAAGGGTGCCGTAAAAACGTTTTAAAAGATAGTCTCAGTTAATGGAATAAATTTAACAGTTAACGATAGCAACTCGGCTTTGTTAGAAACTAAACTGACCTATTACAACAAAAGGCGATCATCGAAACAGCCGTACGCAATGCATGTAGCTTGCACTAAGTATGCGCTGAAAAACGCGTCTTTAAGAAGTAATTAAGTAATTAAGTTCGCTTATGCCTCTGATTGAATGAAACTGTAAAGCGCAATTTGAGCTCAAAAGAGCTAGAACTCATATTGTCCGTACTCAAGCACGCGAAAACAAACAAGAAATGCTAGTATCCTGGAAAGAAGAAATGGGATCATGTATTCCTTGAAGGGAAGTGTTCTACTTTCTTGGTAGCTTGCGTTAATTACGTAAGTAGTAGTAGGAGTAGCCTGCGTGGCAAGCGTTAAAAAGGGAGGAAAAGAGAGAGACGGAGAGTGCCATTCTCGTCCCCATCGCCCTTTTCGTTTCTCTTAGTCGGCGGGGCCTTGGTACGAGAAAACGAAGGGCTTCGTTTTCTCGTGCCAAGGCCCCGCCAACTAAGAGAAACGAAAATGGCGATGGGGACGAGAATGGGAGAGTGCGAGAGACGAAATGGAGAGGGACTGGGGAGAAACGATCCAGAGCTCTCCCCAGTCCCCCCATTTCGGCACTCGCCTTACCCCCAACTTTCCTTCCCCTTTAAGCGCATGTAACTTAGGACCAGAATCACTATTTCGAGGTCTTTATCGCAAAGAGTGGTTTGGGCGGGCAAGTTAGCTAATTCAGACAAACTCCATAAGAGAGAAGTGAACCTTGCAGTTGTTTGGACAATTTAAGCAATTGTCTCTCCATGAGACGCAATGACAGTGAAGATGGGAACACATGATCCCGACAAATTGGGTCGTGTCGTACATCATTAAAAGGGCTTCAGGATTGGCCAAAAGAATAATAGAAGGACAAAGACAACAGTGGATTTGGCACAGAAAACAATAGGAAGTACGACACTATACAGCCAATGAAATAGAGTGTTCAACAAGAGGTACGACCCTACCCAACAAATTGACCTGCTCGTGCTCCTAACTGATTGACCGATTACATGGCGAGTTTCAGCTCGGGCTGAAATCTCGCTCCGCGCACCGGGCTGAGACATTGTTCCAA
>NC_090890.1:49970534-49975534 GCF_036669925.1 Montipora capricornis | reverse complement strand
TGAATAAGCATTGTTTTTGTTTGCCCTTGGGACCATTGTAAGTCCCAAGAGAAACTGGAAACAATGCTTATTTAAAATATTTGGGTAGACAAACTAAGACTATTATGGTATTTTACTTTTCGGGCAATTGACGTCAGCTCGAGACAAAGTGGACACTAATTCGTTCACACGGGGAACGATAGTTCGCTCCGATCTGTCATACCAGTTAAAGTGCAACTCTGTGCCCTAGCCCCGTCAAAGTGAACTGGTCCCCGACACAATCAGAAGACTACGACCAGTAACATACAACTTCTTAATCTATTTGTGTCACGCAGATCAACTTCCACATCAGCTATTTAGCTGCCTTTTTTATCGACTTACATAACAAATAAAGTATGTATGTAGGTATGTATTTTACATGCCGCGATATTTTAAGATTGACTTTCCTGCGAAACCAGACCTTTCCAACCAACCATAAGTGGATAAAACCCTTGGGATTTAGATTGGTCACGTGTGCGCCAACCGTGCGACCCGATATTTGTCTGCAAATATCTTGGTCTGTTGGTCCATGCTTATAAGTATCGGAATTGCATGTTTATTGTTATGGGTCGCTGACCCAATAGAATTGCGTCCTAAATGAATACAAGCGCGAAGCGCGCAGGTCATAGATCAACAGGAAGAAACGAGGATCCGTAACTTACTTTACGGACCGACAAAACGAGATTGGTAAGGTATTAACTATATCTCTAAGGTATTAAGGCGCGCAGGAAAGGAAACTAGTTAAAGTAAGGAGGAACGTTCAACTGCCTCAAATGATTGGCATTCGTAAAAAACTGAAAAACGAATAGATCTTATTGGCTTTTGAAATAGCTGCTTGGAAGATTTAAACAATTTCACAAGTTCATTTTCACACAAACAAAAAGAAAAATTGCTAGAAAGTTTTGCATAAAACTTTCCAATATAGGGGGCGAAACAGCGGGCGGTACTGTAGAATACGGCCCGCTAAGTTAGCCAATCATAACACGCGCCTTATCTGAGAGATATATTAAACCATCTTTAACCGTTTCGGTGTTTTTTCTCTCGTGGCAGGTGGGTACAAAAACAAACCGGACCGTGATAGAATGCTTAACCAACCACTTGACAACATTCGGGAGCAATTTTTTTGTCCCACCGAACAAGATCAACTTCAAGGGTTTGAGCTTTGACAAACTACAAAAAAGTCCGCTTACGCTTATCACGGCCTGCGTGATTCTTGGTGTCTACATCATCTGCTTGATTCCCGCTCGAAGAGCTGACAGAAATGATGCTTTAAAGGTAATGTTTCCATGTAAGGGTTAAAGGTTGTTTACGTCTCGCACACGTTCATAGCAACGACATACAGCACTACTCTCAAACAAGAGAAAATTTGGAGGGAAGAGAGGGCATTCCCCATACATTGGGTAATGTTTTAGATCGACTCCCACGCTGTACATATCCGAAGGGGATTAGGCAACAGCCAATCGTAAGGCAGGAATGTGTTCTCTTAGCGTGGGCTATACACACAGAACACAAGAGTGGTTGTTGCTTAATCCCCTTGGGATACAGCTGTTTGAAGAAAGGTTGTCCAAAAGAAGCATAAAGGCGTTCGCGACAATGCCGAAAGGTAGTATGGGACAGTATTCAATATGTAGTGAAAGCCCAGAATCGAAGATGCCACGATCGTGCAGTGACGACCTACTATGGCGACGATAGGCGTTAATAAAGTGGCAGTACGCACAGACTTGTATTCAAAGTCTCTTCCGCCATCACGCTACCAAAACACGTCCGAAAACAAAAGGGTTCATTAGCAAAAACGATGGTTCTGCACGTGCGCCACGATTTTTGGTACATTTCTCAAACTTTTTCTGCGAAACATCACATAAAGTAAGGAAGGTTAAAGTCGTTAGAATCTTGCTTTGTCTGCGAATTCTAACCCTTTGTTACTAATTCATGGCCTGGATCATTTGACTGAATTTTGAAACTCTCTATCTCAATGTCAGTAACAAAAGATGAGCACGTATTTCTAGGTGACGTTTTCGATAGCATTACCGTAATGTTTTGGTTGACTCAAACTGACAGTTTACCATAATGCTTTTCGGCATTGTCGCGTAGGCTTTTATGCTTCTTTTGGACAACCCCTTTCGAACCAGCTGTATGTACAGCGTGGGAGTCGATCTAGCAATAACTTGAGACATATCACCTATGGCAAAGGGTGTTATGGGAGATAACTTCTCTTCCCCATTTATTTTCTCTTGTCTCAAATGATTCGCGGTCCGTAGAGATGCATCAGCGTATTAATTGTGGTGCTTGCTCTGTTTTATAAAGCTAACCATGCTGTGCTGATTTCACTGGGGACTTTAAAGCGCCGTCTGCACGTTCAAACATTGTTATAAAACATTTGTTGGATCAACAATGTTTGAACGTGTCAGGAGCATGCATGTTTGATGACCCCGCCGACCAGCTCTTGACCTTGAAGAGTTTAACTGTCGTTTATTTGGATGTAACGTAGCTCGTGCATTTTCTCGCGCGTGGAGCTTAATTAATTTGATCTTATTTTTATCCATATTTGGGCATAAAATAGACCACTTTCGACATATTAAAATTCAGTACTAAACAAAAGACATCATCTCGAGGCTCTAAGGAATAAACTCATACAAATCCTTATATTTATTCCCCAGAGCCTCGAGGTGATGTCTTTTGTTTTGAACTGAATTTTAATATATCGAAATTGGTCTATTGGTGGGTGTCCTTAAATTCTCAGCTTTGTTCCAATGAAGAGAGTTGCAAGTTACACGCTCCCTCTGTCAGTGCTCCGTTTTACGGGTATTTAAAGCTATAGCTACACGGATCAGAGGAAAGTCGAAACAGACGTTGAAGTCACCGAGGATCGAACCGGGGACCTCTCGCTCCGAAAACCGCGCACTTGCCAACTGAGCCACGACTGCTCCTCAACGATTGGTTCTGGTTTCACTTTTTCTTGGTTGAAAAAGTGGCGCGAGAACTTTGAACCAATCACTGAGTGAAGTAATGCAAAACCAAAGCAATTCGCTAATTACTTTCGACACTCAATTGAAAATTGCTCTATGAGCTATCTCTGAAGCTTTAGGCGCAATTTATCAGATAATCTCTGAGTAATGACGCTTTGAAATTTTTAAATTTGACAAAGAATGTATGGACTCATTAGCGCATTTGCCACCTACGATTTTCTTAGTTTTTGATGGCTAATAACTCGCTCGTTATTAAAGCTAAGTTTTACACGTTCTTTTACCTTTTCAAGTCAATTTGTAAATAGCACGATTCCTGCGGTCCGCAAACTCGTATGTTGATGAGACAAAATGTAAAAAAATGAAGTCAGCAAAGATTCGCCTATAATACAGACCAGTCTCAAGACCATGTCAGTTGTGGCAAGAAAGAGACAATTTGGTTCCAATCAGGACTGAGCCCGATATGTCTCGCACGAATCTCTGTTCGTGTAGCACTCTCGCGTAAAATATCGCAAAATAGTCTGGAGTGAAGTATAAGTACGATCGTCCGGGTGAGTGAGGATTGTTTTGGGTGACATGGACTGACGTCAAAGTCCAGAGTGTAGCCCACGTAAACTGACAGGCTACTCACAAGCGAGTTTTTTTGCAGACTGGAGTAAGCCTACTTCCTGACAACGACTCAAGAGATACGTATTGCTATGAAATACATGTTCACACGGGATTTGCGCGAGGAGGCGGCACAAGTGCTGAAGTTTCGATCGTTCTGACTGGAGGTCTCGGAGACAGTGAGCCAAGGGTTTTGAAGGATAACAACAGGAAAAACTTCAAAACAGGTGGGTTGTTTCGTTGAGATGAATAAATAGGGAGTTTCGGACCGACGACGGTTACAGCGACGAAAACATCACTTCAAAATATTAGGTTTAATCCATCGTGTTTACATTATACAATATGGGCGCGATTTATCCTATAACTGGATAGGTATAGATGGATTTGAATTAAAAAGAGAGAATAAAAGATTCACTGTTGTGTGCATAGGTTGTCGTTACAACCTTAAATCTGTTTTTTTTTTCTCAGTACAGGAGAGAAATGTACAAAAATGCGTGCAGCACGAGTATGTTCCGTCTTTTAGCCAATAATAGGGACCTTAAGATCTAGGACGGCAACCTGAGCGAGAACGCCATCAAACGATGGACATCAATAAGATCTGGAAAGAAGCAGACTAACAACAATTTTTACAAAAGTGACGACACATTTGAAATTAAAGACATGTTTCGGTCGTGCAACGACCATCTTCAGTTGAAAGTAGAATTAATTTGAAGTTACATTTGAATTTATATAAATATGCTAAACAAAGATAAATAAAAACGTGAAATATAAAATAGGGAATCTAACAAAATAGCCAAAGGTAACAAAAAAGAGTGTACAATGGAACATGTTGATTAGAACGAGAGAGTTAAATTAACGTGATATAATTGCTTATTTAAAGAAGGTTGCTCCCAGGAAATATGTAAGGCCTCTTTTATCTTGACCTGGAATTTTGTGGTCGCACGGTCTATAACTTCAAAACATTCCGCAGAGCAGGAGTTACGGCATGCCTCGGATTGTTGAAGGTGTTTAAAGATATGTGAGGTCCTGTCCCTGTTTAAGTGTTCGCGAATGCGTGTCGAGAGGTGTCGGCTGATTTCGCCGACATAGCAAGAATTACAGCTTGCACAGGTAAACTTGTAGACAACATTCGAACAGAGTTCAACAGGCACAGGGTCCTTCACACTAAACATGTTACGGATCTTGAAGGAAGAAAAGGCTAGCTTAACATCAAGATTGTTACAATAACTTTTAAGTAATTTACGTAATCTGTTTTGTGCTACAATAGAGAAGGGCCCAACATAAGGTAATTTGAAAAAATGTGTAGGATTAGAGGGAGGACTAGTAGGTGTGTTCGAAAGGGTCTGAGTTTTTGTAATATACTGCTTAATAACTCTCTCAACGATATGACTGGGGAAAAGGTTTTTACGTAAG